>NC_083872.1:20306159-20612318 GCF_032452875.1 Bos javanicus | reverse complement strand
TGATGCATCAACCTCTGTGTGAGGAACTGCCCAGGACCCTGTTCCTCTGGGTGTTGGCAGTGGACTTGTTGTTAATCACCTCTTCCTCATATAGATGGGAGTTACCTTTACCTACATTGTCAACAAACCCACCAAGTACCACTTCTTAAGTTGTAAATGGTACTCTCAGCCCCAAGTCCAACAGCTGGATCTAGATCCTCACTTCATATCATGAATCTAACTCAATTGAAGCCTAGATGATTGGGTGACTTTTTAGAGACCAGGTTATATTGACAACTGCAACTCATATAGTATAAACAGGATTAAACCTTTTACACAAGAATCATGCATTAAACAATAGCAGATTTCCTCACACATCAACTATCTGGTGGATCTTCTTTTTATGAAAATGAATAACCAAAAATTTGTCTTCAAAGCATTAATTCTTTGAGTCATAAAGAGATATTTTAATTAGGGAACAGAATCCAACATTAGATTTAACTCATAACCTTCCAATATACTCAAAAGGTGTTGCCGAACGGTCTGTTAGGAGAAAATGAGGAGGAATGAGAGCCAGACTGTAGTCACTATGAAATCTGTTGAAGAAAAATGATTAATATCAAAGTCTGACTCCCAGATATGAGACTGATTGTCTCCAGTTTGTAATTTTTATGTACCATATCTGTACTTGTGGAGGAATCCTCATGTGAAAACAATGACTTATCAAGCAATTTAATTTTCTGTTTTCTTGGAGAATTTCCAGCAGTGTATGATTTTTTTAAGAAATACATATATACACATATGTACTGTTCTGTATCTTGAATTAGATTTTTAAAGTGTTGGAAGTAGGCTACAAAATCAGATCCAAGAATGAGGTGATGGTGAAAATTTAGACTTACATGACAGACCAAAATGAGAATTGGCTTATTTGTGTAGTTTCAGTCTCCGAACACCTGAGGTATGATAAGAAATATGCCTTATTTTACACAATAACATGATTTGAATTAATTATTTCCTACTGCCTGTTTCTCCTGCAGGCAGTTTCAATACTTTTGACCCAACTGCACAAACATAGCAGAATCATCGAGTCTTTATAGGCTCTTGGTTGTGTAAAGAAACAGCAATAAAAATTAAAGTGAGCTTTAAGAGTGTCATGTGAAAGGCTGGCCACATGTTGAAAGGTATTTGCTTTTTTCAATTCAAAACCATCACTTCTAAGGGGAAAAAAAATTGAGATTCAAAAAACATGATTGTAAAAAAAAAAAAACATGATTGTATTTCCAGTGATGTCTCATTATTACTAAGAGTCCTGTGTAGTTCTAACATTCACTGCTTTGTTATATGAGTTCATGGAACAGTATAAACACTCTGACGCCTAACTCAGGCTCTTATCAACCATATGCATGCCTTTCTAGTCTGATCTGTTATCAACATAGAAATTGAGAAACAAAGAATTCAATAACTAAATTTAATTAATTTATCAAATAGGTTCAAAGCGTGTATAGTTAGAGGTATTAGGTAGCAGATTTATTCTGTGTACTTTATAAAAACAGAAAAACAGCATTGTTCAGAGAATAAAAGGTTGAGCAATGTATTTTCTGAGGTAATGGTTCAAAGGGGGCTGATTCAGAGGAGAGGAAAAAAAAATTATGTACAGCATGATTTTTCCTTGAAGCCCTTTTCAACTTTTTATAAATCATGAGAATACTAATCTGCCTTCCTGATTCTGTGGTCTTAGCTTTTAAGTCATACACTTAAAGAATAAAAAAATATATATATTCTCTCTACTGTTCTCAGTCTTGAGAAAAATTCTGTTGCAAGTTTACTTAAGTCATTGGTATTTTGATGGAGATCAGATAAGACTGTATGTTCTTCATGAAGATGCAGTGTGAAAACGCAGCGTGTACAAACTCATATTAAGAAAGAGTTATCAATAATCTGAAGAAAACTGGGCTTTCACAAACATCAAAACAGGGAGACAACGGTATAAAAGTAACCTGAGAGTCAATTTCACATTTACTGGGGATGCTTTCTGTTATTACCACCATCAGCCCACTAGAATTAACAACAACAACAAAAAAGGTTTGTTTCCTGTGAATACTGTTGACAAAGGGAAGAAAGCTTTTTCAATTGGTATAAGATTAGCTTTTTCCTTTTTGTTTTAATTGCCTGGGAATCAACCATCGTTTCATTTCTGGGTTCATTCCACTAATTTATAGCCTAGAAGCACACACTGGGCTTAATTCATGGAGAGCTAAGCTAATCTCCTATCTGAGCTCTCTTAACCTCATAATTCAAATTCCCTCAATGATGGGGAAGTTTAAAGGACAATTATTTTCTCTTTATTTCTATGATTTTATGCCTAAAAATCCTCTTCATATTTCTTACATGATTTCATAAATTATATATAACTTCCAAATTGGTTTATAATTTACCTCACTCTTGCAAATAAAGTCATTTGCTTAAAAGTCCCTGAAAATGACGTATGTTAGACTAGTTGTGAAAACATTTGAGAGGCATGGGGTTGTTTTAAATTGCCTGTGCCTTGCCTGGAATAATAGAAGAAGTAAAACAATAATAAAGAGAGACCAGGAGAGATAGCAAGTAAAAGATTTCAAGAACTACTTTTTCCTTTCAATGACTTTGTTCTTATGATTATTTTACACACACACATACTCTGTAAAAACTTAACAACTCTCCTCAGTAGCACAGTCCCCCAACTCCACCTCCATAACCCCTGTGCTGCCCATGTCCATTTTGCCTCTGAAGGATGTTTTAAATGTGAAAACTGTGATTGCTTAGTATTTGCATTACAATTCTCAAGAAATTTTCAAGTACAATACTATTTCTTTAACAGTGAGAAATGGAGTATTTCCTGCCATATTGGTCAACAAGGATGTCACAGTCATTGGTGATTCCAGCCTTCCCATTGTGAATTCCTGAACCCTAAGGGCACTCAAGATGGAGGAGAATATCTGATTGATCTGGCAGCCATGAGGCTGCACCCACTCCCTACTGTGAGCACTGAGGAACTCAGGATGTGAGAAACGCAAGATACTGGCCCCAGACAGCTGAGATGCGTATGAAAATAATAATTTCAGTGAGCTTAGACTCTTGCATCTTCCCATACATGGAAAAGCACTAAATTCCTTAACCTGAGATATCTGGTTTTCTTTCATTAACAATAATCTTTTTGGTGTTCAGGCTACCTGCCCTTTGTTGCAAGAATTCTGTACAACCTGGGTCCTCCTCTCACCTCCTTGGAGCAGTTCTCCCAGAATTACTTGAGATGCTGTCTCCCAGGCTTAAGTACTAAAACTTTTCACTGAAGAAAACATGACTCTCAACTTTTAGGTTATAACCATGTTTTACGTCAATAAGAGCATGTCATCAATTCCAGAATGTGACTGTATACAAACGACCCTAAACTATTTCTTGATTTAGAAGATTTATATTTCTATATAACAGAGAGATTATATTTTCTAACCCCTTTTCTATAGTCTTTCCTAACCATCTGAATTTTCTAATACTCTATTTTAGAAGCAGTAAGATTATTAGATATTAGGTATCTAATAATTAGGTAAGCATATGTTTAGAATATGACAGTTTTATATAATAAATTTAATCAATCTGTAAATTGAATATATTAGTAACTGCAGTTAATATTGCAAAATCCTCACAGTTCAGTTGACATATGGCTCCCATTGATTAGAGCTTATCTTATATCAATAAAGATTGAAACTCATTTAGCCATAAGTTTTGGCAATTTATGTCTATAGTAAGAATGGCTTAATTTTTACATAATTATGTAATCCTGGATAAATGAATGAAAAAGTAATTTGAGTTTTATTTTTGAACCTTTTGCCTTTTTATACACAGGAAAGTGAATTCAATGGTTAATAAATACAAAAAATAATTATTATTCATTCAGGATTGTCTATATAGCTCATTATCTTTATAGAGATACGTCAGCCATCAATTTATTTCAAAGCTATCACAGACAAAATTACTTAAAAGTTTCCTCACTAACTAAAGTTAATACTAAATTACTTGTTATTGAAGTGGTAGAGAAACTAAGTCTTTGGTGAAATTTCAGATATTTTGATATCTAAATAATAAGTCAGATAGACTTCAAGGACAGGGACAGGGTATAAATCCTAATTGTCTGTTTTAGGGCAGTTTTTCTTTTAATATTGTGCTTTTTGTGGTTTTCATCTGTCAAAGTAATTTATGATCTGTAAATTGTCAGCATAAACATATTAGTAATTCTTTGCAAGTATGTATGAAAACTTTGGGCAAGATTATTGTGCAGATCTGAATTCAGGTACTTTATGATCAGCCATAGAATCTTTAACATAGAAGTGGCATTCAAGATGGTATATTACATATGAGCTTTGCTTCCAGGGTCAAAATTCACTCATGCCTTTCAGTTGCATTCTTGTATTGCAGAGACCAGAAAGCTAAAAATTTTCCTGATTCTCAGGGAGCTCCCCAGTGGCCTAGTGTTTAGGATTCTGGGTTTTTGATGTCAGGGACCAGGTTCAATTCCTGGTTAGGGAACTAAAATCCTACAAGCCACATGATGTGGCCAAAAAAAAAATTTCCCGATTTCCCTATAGCCATCACTATAAATGGGATTTAATTTTATATATTCAGATGCATTGGTACAAGTTTTGAATTGATTTTGTGTTCAGTCCGTGTTCAGTCTCTCAGTTGTGTCCAACTCATTGCGATCCCATGGGCTGTAGCCCACCAAGCTCCTCGGTCCATGGAATTTTCCAGGCAAGAATACTGGAGTGAGTTGTTACTTCCTCCTCCAAGGAATCTTCCCAGTCCAGGGATCAAACCCACGTCTCCTGTGTTTCCTCCATTGGCAGGCAGATTCTTTACTACTGCTCCACCTGGGAAGCAGGAGCACCGATGTAAGATTTGAATTTAATTCAGAACTGAGTTATTTAGAACAAAACGTAAGACATCCATTTTCAGGTGTAGATTATAGAAAATGTAACCTTTCATAATAACTTTACCCATGGCTGAAAACTTTGACAGCAAGCCTTCTCAAACTTAGTGATGGTAGTGAGACTCTGGAACTGATAGTTGTAGAAGTGATGTCTTAGTTACACCAGCAACAGCATCCTGCTCATAGCAGAGCTGCTGCTCCTGTAATGGTCTGGTTCTGTAAGTTTTAATTTCTACCACAGAGTCATTCTTCCCAGAGAACACAGGTTTAGGGAGTCTTTGTCCAACTAAGACACACCTAGAAAATCTGGTCAGGTGTTGCAAAATGACACATGTGAGCTACAGCCCGGTCAAAGTAGCCTGTTAAAACAGATGAAGAAACTAAGCTCAGAGAGGTTAAGGACCTGTCCTTGGGTCACATCCTAGGAAACTGCTGTGAGAGAAATTCAAATTTAGTATGACTCAGGCCAGAAGGCAGTAGTACATCAACACTAGGGGTTAAAATATGGAAATATCTCTGTAACGATTGCCTTGAGTCCCCTGTATGCCCCTAACCCTTCTCCTAGGACCCAGGGGACTTTCTAACCAGCTAGAATTGAATAAATAACGCCCAGTACAGCAGAGGTCATTAGAATTTTAGCCATTTCTGAGTCTATGGCTTGTGCCATCTAAAATTGCTAAATATTTGTATTTTTCCCTCCTGGGTATAACTCGGCAGGCAGGTACTTTCTGCCACACCAGGTTATGTTTTTGCTTAATACTTCATTGAATTCAACAGAATACTTAGATTTCAAACTGCAATAATGCATTTTTTTTAATCTCTGCTTAGAACAAAAATGCCATTACTGTTTGTGGAGGAGGGAGACACTTGGCAATCCTCTTGTCATCAAAGGTAGCTTATCCAAAGATGTCAATCTATAAAATTTTATTTTTGACAGGTGGATAGCAGTCTTATAGCTCTGGTGAAATGCTTAACAAACTGAAAAATGAATTTGAGAGGAAAGCCATCCCTCTTGGCACTAATAACAGATACAGAGTATAGTCCTGAATACATAAGATTTTATAATTTTCAGATTTGTAAAGATTCAAGAGAAAATAAAGCTCAAGACCATGAAGCTGTTCAGTGCTATGCAACTGAGTTATTTTACTTCAGGAAGCACTAGTTGTTACGACACAGTTCTTTACATTTATACCTCTTGGCACCTGGGTTTGACAGCTGCATTTAGCAATAAATGTACAGAATAACTCTCTTTCCTACTATTGCTTTTGTTATCCTAAGTTACTCCCAAATTGTCAAAATGTAGAATTCCCCAGACCTTCTAGGCCCTTGATCAATAATTAGCGAGTCATTACAAATACTGCTGGGATGACCAGCCTTTGTCCGAGAAGTGGAAGATAGATTTTTCTATCTTTCCTGGCACCTAATTCAGCTGTAAAATAAGTGTGTCATAATTTATTTAAAGTTCAGGGAAAAGAGAAAGCCCAAGAGTTCCTGAAGTGTAGCGTACTTACCTCATGGAAAAATTATAACTGGTGGATAACTGCTGCTGCTGATTTTAAAAAGTAATACTAGACATGATAGCATAATGGATGAGAGTAGAAGCTGGAGGAGCCACACAATTCTCAAGACAAAATACAAATGTTCCCATCTCTAGGCTTCACGGTTTTACTAGGAGAATTCAAGAAAGAGTCAGAACAAAAACATTTTTTAAAAATATTAATATAGTTGAAAAATAATGCTTGACATTCACATAAGCATGGCAAAATGAAAATGCACATTTATTCCACTCTGTCCTAAAACCCTGTTAATATAAAAAGTATAAGTAAATATAAAGGGTACTGGCCTCATAATCAAATAGAATGGGAGAAGAGAAAATAGAAAAAAGTTGATAATAAAAATTTAGATGATGGAAATAGGAACTCACTTAGCAGAGTGATGAAAACTGAAACTACGTACTTACATTTATCATTTACTAAATATAACATTTATTGCCAGGTGGTGCAGTGGTAAAGAATCTGCCTGCCAATGCAGGAGACACAAGAGATGCAGGTTCTGTCCTTGGGTTAAGAATATTACCTAGAATAGGAAATGGCAACCCACTCCAGTATTCTTGCCTGGGAAATCCTATGAACAGAGAAGAGCCTAACAGGCTATAGTCCATGGGGTCACAAAGAGCTGGACATGACTGAGCAGCTGAGCACACAAGTATTTACTGAGCACCTACTATAAGCAATGAATTAAAAAGGCAAAATTATGCCCTTTTGGGACTTAAATAGAAGAAGCTACTGAGAAGAAAGTTGATTTGTATTGCAAAACCATAGAGAAGCTGAAAACAAATTTAGGGCATAGAGTGACCCTGTGGCACTGAAAGTGTAAGTGAGGGAAGATGCTAGAAATAAGGGGAGAGAGAAAAAGTCAATTTAAGGGACAATTCAATTATTAGATTCCTTCTCCTACTCAGCATAACTAGTGTCTTGTATCAACCTTCCAAGTGTAAGAAATATGTCCCCTGCTTCCCTTCCATCTTCCAAACTTGGAGCAAAATGACTCGTGCAATCAGTGCCAACAGAGAACCATATCAAGTGGGGCATTCTGGGAAATATAACTTCAGTTTTAGTTGATACAGTGCAAAATCACAAGAAAGATTTGAGATTCAGAAAATAGGGGACCCAGAAAGGAGTGAAGAAATCCTAGTTTGAGGATAATAAAGGAACATCCAAGGAAAAAACAACTGAGTAGAACGCCTAGAAATAAATCAACCCAGATTGGAGCAAGAAGCACAGGGCTTCAAGAAATATGGATTTAAGAAAAAAAAATATGAATTCAAGTGAACTGATTAACTCAGGTATTTAATTATAATCAGAGGTGTTTTAATTTCTTGTTGGAGCACAATTAAAACTATAGGAAAAAGAATAAATGTACAAGAAACAAAGTGTAATCATAATATTCTGCACTGCTCAGTTGTTAACATTATTTATATTACTATAATCCTCTCTTCATTGAGCGGTTATTCAACAAAAATTAAGAAGAAATATACAGAGAGATAAGGAAAAGTAGTATTTGAAAATGAAAGCCATTGTATTCATGGTAGGGAGTCAGAATATAGCATGTAAGCTCTTTTAATTAATAGACTTTATTTTAAGAACAGGGGTTCAATCCCTGGGTTGGTAAGATCCTCTGGAGAAGGGAATGGATACCCACTCCAGTATTCTTGCCCCAAGAATTCCACGGACAGGAGCCCAGTCGGCTACAGTCCACGGGGTCACAAAGAGTCGGACACACTGAGCAACTGATACTTTCACTTTACATTGACCAAAAATGAGCTTATAGTACAGAATTCTCAAGAACCCTTCACACACACATACAGTTTCCTCTATTATTCATACATTGCTTTCGTATATGTGTTACAATTAATGGACCAGTATTGATGATCTTTACTAACTGAAGTCTATAATTTAAAGTTTACGCTTTGTGTTAGACAGTCCTGTAGGTGAAGGAAGAGGGTAAAATGTGTAATGTCAAGTATCTGCCATTACATATCATAAGAATGGTTTTCCTGTGCTAAAATCCCCGTTATATTTCACTTATATATCTCTTCCCCTATCACCCAAACCTCTGACAATCACTTCTATGTATATTGTCTTTATATTTTTGTCTTTTTTAGAGTGTCAAATGGTTGGAATCATACAATAGTCAGCCTGTTCAGACTGGCTTCTTTCACTTAGCAGTATGCATTTAAGTTTTCTCCATGTCGTTTTGTTGCTTAATAGCGTGCTCATTTATTTTTTATCATCAATTAATATTTCATTGTAGGCATATACCATAGTTTTTTCATTCATTTACCTATGAAATGACATTTTGGTTGCTTTTCATTTGAGGTAATTGTGAGTAAAGCTGCTATAAACATTTTTATACAAATTCTTATATGGACATAAGCTTTCAACTCAAGGATAAATACCTAGAAGAATGATTGCTGTATACTATGTTAAGATTATGTTTAGATTTGAAAGAAACTGCCAAACTTGTTTTCCAGAGTAGCTGGACAATTTTCATTCCTTCCAGCAATGCATGAGACCTCCTGTTATCTTATTACTTACTCTGCATCCTTACCAGCACTGGCTATTGTGCTATTTTGAATTTTAACCATTTTAATACATGAGTAGTCATATCCAATTGCTGCTTTAATTTGCAGATCCCTTATGACATGATGCTGAATGTCTTCATATGCTTAGTTGCTATCTATATATCTTCTTCGGCGAGATATCGCCTCACATCTTTTCCCCATTCTTAAATTGGATTGTTTGTTTTCTTATTGTTGAGTTTTAAGAGTTTTTTGATTATTTTTAGAGGTAAGTCCTTTATCAGGTATGTGTTTTGCAAATATTTTTTCTCAATCTGTTGCTCATAGTTTATTTTTCTGAATGGTGCCTTTTATAGAGCAAAAGTTTTTAATTTTAATACAGTCTAACATACATACATTTTTTTCTTCAAGGATTATACTCACAGTGTTGTATCTAAAAACTCAAGTAAACCTAAATTTTCTCCTTTTGTTTTCTAGAAGCTTCATAGTTTTTGTTTTCCATTTAGGTTCCTGATCCTTTTGGATTTTTGTTAAAGTTTAAAGCCTGTTTAGATTCTTTTTTTTTTTTTTTTCCTTTAATGTGGATATCCAATTATTCTGGCTCATTTGTTGAAAAAAGTTGTTCTTTCTTCATCTAGTTGCTTCATTCCTATGTCAAAGATCAGTTGACTATATTTGTGTGGGTCTATTTCTAGCCTCTCTTTTCTCTTCTGCTGATCTATGTGTTCATTGTTCTCCAGTGACATGCTGTTTTGATTGCTGTTTATCACTAATTTGTGTCCAACTCTTTGCAACCCTGATGGATGCTCCAGGCTCCTCTGTCCATGGAGGACAGTTGCCAGTATTCAGGCAAGAATACTGGAATGGGTTGCCATTTCCTTCTCTAGGGGATCTTCCCAACCCAGGGATCAAGCCCACATTATCTGCATTGCAAGCAGATTCTTTACTGCTAAGCCACCAGGGAAGCCCACTGTCCTAATTACTATAGCTTTAAAATAAACTTTAAATTCAGTGATATCATTCCTCCAATTTTGTTCTTCAGTATTGTGTTGGCTATCCAGGATCTTTTATCTTTTCAAATAAATTTTATAATCAATGTGTTATATTCAAAATAACACATTGGCATTTTGATTGGGATTACATTGAATCTGTAAATCAAGTTGAGAATACACATCTCAATAATATTGCATCCGCTTACTCATGAACATGGAACAGCTCTCCATTTATTTTGATCTTCTTTGATTTCTTTCATCAATGATTTATAGTTTTTCTCAAATATATTTCCTATCAACTTTTTGTTAGACTTAATGTCTAACTATTTCATTTTATAATATTACTGTGAATGCTATTATATTTTAAATTCCAGATTCCAATTTTTGTTATTAGCATATTGGATAGCAGTTGACTTTTGTATATTTGTATTCTACAAACTTTCTATAATAGACTATTAGTTTCAAAGACTTTGTTTTTTTGGTCAACTATGAGATTTCTATGTATATAATTATGTCATCACCAAACAAATGCAATTTTATTCCTGCCTTCAGTCTGTATTGTGATCCACACAGTCAAAGGCTTTGGCATAGTCAATAAAGCAGAAATAGATGTTTTTCTAGAACTCTCTTGCTTTTTCGATGATCCAAGAGATATTGGCAATTTGATCTCTGGTTCCTCTGCCTTTTCTAAACCCACCTTGACCATATGGAAGTTCACGGTTCATGTATTGCTGAAGCCTGGCTTAGAGAATTTTGAGCATTACTTCACTAGCTTGTGAGATGAGTGCAATTGTGCGGTAGTTTGAGCATTCTTTGGCATTACCTTTCTTTGGGGTTGGAATGAAAACTGATCTTCTCCAGTCTTGTGGCCACTGCTGAGTTTTCCAAATTTGCTGGCATATTGCGTGCAGCACTTTCACAGCATCATCTTTTAGAATTTGAAATAGTTCAACTGGAATTCCATCACCCCCACTAGCTTTGTTCATAGTGATGCTTTCTAAGGCCCACTTGACTTCACATTCCAGGAAGTCTGGCTCTAGGTGAGTGATCACACCATCATGATTACCTGGGTCATGAAGATCTTTTTTGTACAGTTCTTCTGTGTATTCTTGCCACCTCTTCTTAATATCTTCTGCTTCTGTTAGGTCCATACCATTTCTGTCCTTTATCAAGCCCGACTTTGCATGAAATGTTCCCTTGGTATCTCTAATTTTCTTGAAGAGCTCTCTAAACTTTCCCATTCTATTGTTTCCTCTATTTCTTTGCATTGATTGCTGAGGAAGACTTTCTTATCTCTCCTTGCTATTCTTTGGAACTCTGCATTCAAATGGGTATATCTTTCCTTTTCTCCTTTGCCTAAATGGGTATATCATTCCTTTTCTCCTTTGCCTTTCACTTCTCTTCTTTTCACAGCTATTTGTAAGGCCTCCTCAGACAGCCATTTGGCTGTTTTGCATTTCTATTTCTTGGGCATGATCTTGCTCCTTGTCTCCTGTACAATGTCATGAACCTCCGTCCATAGTTCATCAGGCACTCTATCTATCAGATCTAGTCCCATAAATCTATTTTTTATTTCCACTGTATAGTCATAAGGGATTTGATTTGTGTCATACCTGAATGGTCTAGTGGTTTTCCCCACTTTCTTCAATTTAACTCTGAATTTGGCAATAAGGAATGCCAGATAACCTGACCTGCCTCTTGAGAAACCTGTATGCAGGTCAGGAAGCGACAGTTAGAACTGGACATGGAAAAACAGAGTGGTTCCAAATAAGAAAAGGGGTACGTCAAGGCCGTATATTGTCATCCTGGTTATTTAACTTATATGCAGAGTACATCATGAGAAACGCTGGGCTAGAGGAAGCACAGGCTGGAATCAAGATTGCCAGGAGAAATATCAGTAACCTCAGATATGCAGATGACACCACCCTTATGGCAGAAAGTGAAGAACAACTAAAGAGCCTCTTGATCAAAGTGAAAAAGGAGAGTGAAAAAGTTGGCTTAAAGTTCAACATTCAGAAAACTAAGATCATGGCATCCAGTCCCATCACTTCATGGCAAATATATGGGGAAACAGTAGAAACAATGGCTGACTTTATTTTTCTGGGCTCCAAAATCACTGCAGACGGTGATTGCAGCCATGAAATCAAAAGACGCTTACTCCTTGGAAGGAAAGTTATGACCAACCTAGAAAGGTCTATCTAGTCAACAGAATGGAAAGACTAGAGATCTCTTCAAGAAAATTAGAAATACCAAGGGAACATTTCATGCAAAGTTGGGCTCGAAAAAAAACAGAAATGGTATGGACCCAACAGAAGCAGAAGATATTAAGAAGAGGTGGCAAGAATACACAGAAGAACTGTACAAAAAAGATCTTCATGACCCAGATAATCATGATTGTGTGATCACTCACCTAGAGCCAGACATCCTGGAATGTGAAGTCAAGTGGGCCTTAGAAAGCATCACTATGAACAAAGCTAGTGGAAATGATGGAATTCCAGTTGAGCTATTTCAAATCCTGAGAGATGATGCTGTGAAAGTGCTGCACTCAATATGCCAGCAAATTTGGAAAACTCAGCGGTGGCCACAGGACTGGAAAAGGTCAGTTTTCATTCCAGTCCCAAAGAAAGGTAATGCCAAAGAATACTCAAACTACTGCACAATTGCACCCATCTCACAAGCTGGTGAAGTAATGCTCAAAATTCTCTAAGCTAGGCTTCAGCAATACATGAACCATGAACTTCCATATGGTCAAAGTGGGTTTAGAAAAGGCAGAGGAACCGGAGATCAAATTGCCAACATCTGCTGGATCATGGAAAAAGCAAGAAGAGTTCCAGAAAACATCTATTTCTGCTTTATTGACTATGCCAAATCCTTTGACTGTGTGGATCACAATAAACTGTGGAAAATTCTGAAAGAGATCGGAATACTAGACTACCTGACCTGCCTCTTAAGAAACCTGTATGCAGGTCAGGAAGCAACAGTTAGAACTAGACATGGAACAACAGACTGGTTCCAAATAGGAAAAGGAGTACGTCAAGGCTGTATATTGTCACCCTGCTTATTTAACTTCTATGCAGAGTACATCATGAGAAATGCTGGACTGGAAGAAGCACAAGCTGGAATCAAGATCGCTGGAAGAAATATCAAAAACCTCAGATATGCAGATGACACCACCCTTATGGCAGAAAGTGAAGAGGAACTAAAGAGCCTCTTGATCAAAGTGAAAGAGGAGAGTGAAAAAGTTGGCTTAAAGCTCAACATTCAGAAAACAAAGGTCATGGCATCTGGTCCCATCACTTCATGGGAAATGGGGAAACAGTGGAAGCAGTGTCAGACTTTATTTTTGGGGGCTCCAAAATCACTGCAGATGGTGATTGCAGCCATGAAATTAAAAGATGCTTACTCCTTGGAAGGAAAGTTATGACCAACCTAGATAGCATATTCAAAAGCAGAGACATTACTTTGCCAACAAAGGTCTGTCTAGTCAAGGCTATGGTTTTTCCATTGGGCATATATGGACGTGAGAGTTGGACTGTGAAGAAAGCTGAGTGCTGAAGAATTGGTGCTTTTGAACTGTGGTGTTGGAGAAGACTCTTGAGAGTCCCTTGGCCTGCAAGGAGATCCAACCAGTCCATTCTGAAGGAGATCAGTCCTGGGTGTTCATTGGAAGGACTGATGCTAAAGCTGAAACTCCAGTACTTTGGCCACCTCATGCGAAGAGCTGACTCATTGGAAAAGACTCTGATGCTGGCAGGGATTGGGGACAGGAGGAGAAGGGGATGACTGAGGGTGAGATGGCTGGATGGCATCACCGACTCGATGGACATGAGTTTGAGTGGACTCCGGGAGTTGGTGATGGACAGGGAGGCCTGGTGTGCTGCGATTCATGGGATCGCAAAGAGTCGGACACAACTGAGTGACTGAACTGAAGTCAAGGCTATGTTTTTTCTAGAAGTCGTGTATGGATGTAAGAGTTGGACTATAAATAAAGCTGAGCACAGAAGAACTGATGCTTTTGAACTGTGGTATTGGAGAAGACTCTTGAGAGTCCCTTGGACTGCAAGGAGATCCAACCAGTCCATCCTAAAGGAGACCAGTCCTGGGTTTTCATTTGAGGGTCTAATGTTGAAGCTGAAACTCCAATACTTTGGCCACCTGATGCCGAGAGCTGACTCATTTGATAAGACCCTGATGCTGGGAAAGATTGAGGGCAGGAGGAGAAGGGGATGACAGAGGATGAGGTGGCTGGATGGCATCACCAACTCAATGGACATGGGTTTGGGTGGACTCCGGGAGTTGGTGATGGACAGGGAGGCCTGGCGTGCTGCGGTTCATGGGGTCGCAAGGAGTTGGACACAACTGAGCGGCTGAACTGAACTGAACTGAATCTGTATGCACTTTGTTTCCTTTCCTTATGTTGTTGTATTCTAGTACAGTGCTGAATAGTACTAATAAGGGACATCCTTGCCTTATTTCTGATTTTAAGGGAAAAGCGACCTTTACCACAAATGGAAGTCAGTGTATAATGTATAAAAATCTTAAAGGCAATAAATAGGCTGTTCAGCAAGTTATTTTAAAATATAGAATTAAGCATCAGATAAAACTGTCAAAAATAGTTTGCCACTGCGGAGTAGAATATTGATAATAAGGAGGAGTGATGAAGGGGCCTGCTATTTATTACTTTATCTTTCTGTACTTTTTGACTTGGAAAACATATGTTACTATGAGTATTTTAATAATTTTCTTCAAAATAATATAAGTAATTTTTATGAAGCCTATTTTGAAACCTAACTGGGGACAACTTATGTAAATCAGTTAACAGTTTTTGGCACATAGAAAGAAACCACTGAATGATATTTTAACATAACTGAAGAGAAAATTTTGATGATTTTAATACCAATCATACTAGTATTACTTTCATAGAGAATACCAACTGAAACAAAATTGATAAATTAAGTTGAGATTCATGGATGGATTTTAAAGGACTGATGGTAGGTAGGTGGTTTCTGGTTGCTTAATAAATCTGTATGGACAGTAGACATACTTACAAAAGAATTTGATTTGGTTATGAAAGTCTTGCCTTACTGGAGTAGGTGGGCATTATCTTCTGATAGGCAGAAGAGGAAAAAGAAAATGGATTAGATTTTGTTTGTTTTTCCTCTCTGTTTGTTGCTCCAAAAAAGAGAAATGCAAAGACTCTGTGAAGAGTGAATTGTTTTGACAGTCACTCTGGACACATCTTTTTAGTTCTTTCTGAATAGTATCTAATTGGATGTTATTTCTGCAATGCTAAAAATTTAATTCATGTCCATCTCCTTTCTTCTTTCCATTTTTCTCATTGGATAGTGAATCAATATAAAGTCAATATATTAAAACCGTAAGATCAGTATAATTCAACACATACCTTTCTCCCATCTAAAAACTGTATCCTTCCAAGAGAAGTCTTTTCTTCTCACAAAAAGTGATATGCACTTTAGACTCTATGTATAAATCATAAAACACATCTTTTTTTTCCCCCTCTTCAGTGATAAGAATTGAATATGAGGACTTTAGCTTTAAAAAGTAAGGCAGACTAGACCCTGAAAGACCATCCTTCTATTGGACAACTAGGTCCTTGAGAAAACTTCAGTACACTTTGAGGTATGCAGTAAATGAAAGAAAATTTCTAGACACCTCTCAGATTCTCCATCTTAAACACTACTACCTCCTACCACTTTGAGAGGAGATTAAAAAAAAAAAAAAAAAGACTACAGAAACAAAGGAGCCCTGAAAAGTAAGGCGTCAAAAGGTGACCTTTCTCTGAAGGAAAATTGTACTATCAGACTGTGTTTCTTTTTTGTGCTTCATAACATACGACCACAAACTTAATAACTTAGAGCAAAATACATTTACTATCTCACTGTTTCTGTGGATTGAGAGTCTTAGATTAGCTGAGTCCTCTGCAAGGTTGCAACCAAGCTATCAACAAGGTCCAGGTTATCTAGAGGCTTATTGGAGAGGGTTTGTTTCTAGGTTGACTAATGTTGTTGGAAAAACGTATTTTCTTGCAGTTATGAGACTCATAACAGCTTCTTTCTTCAAGGTCAACAAGGAGGGCAAGATTTTAGAACAAGTAGGTTAAGATAATGAAGTCTTATATAATGTAATACAATGGTAGGAATGTCATACAATCATCTTTGCCATATTATGTTGGTTGGAAAAAAGTTATAGATCGTGCCCATACTCAAGGAGAGGGAATTATACAAGGACATGTACACCAGGAGGTGGGGATCATGGTTGTCATCTTAAAATCTGTCCACCGTAAGACCTATTGATCAGGATTCTAAGGACAATAGAATGGACAAGCGTGGAACTTGAAATTTCTTCATTTGGCCAACAGCTCCAGTCAATTCAATTCAGTTGCTCAGTTATGTCCAACTCTTGGGCTCCAAAATCACTGCAGATGGTGACTGCAGCCATGTAATTAAAATACGCTTGATCCTTGGAAGAAAAGCTATGACCAACCTTGTCAACATATTAAAAAGCAGCACGTCAGGCTTCCCTGTCCATCACCAACTCTCAGAGCTTGTTCCAACTCATGTCCGTCGAGTCCGTGATGCCATCTCATCCCCTTCTCCTCCTGCCTTCAGTCTTTCCCAGAATCAGGGTCTTTTCCAGTGAGTCAGCTCTTCTCTCAGGTGGCCAAAGTAATGGAGTTTAAGCTTCAGCATCAGTCCTTCCAGTGAATATTCAGGACGGATTACCTTTACAATTAACTGTTTGGATCTCCTTGCAGTCCAAGGGACTCTCAAGGGTCCTCTCCAACACCAGTTCAAAGGCATCAATTCTTCAGAGAACAGCTTTCCTTATAGTCCAACTCTCACATCCATACATGACTACTGGAAAAACCATATCTTTGACTAGACAGACCTGTGTCAGTAAAATAATGTCTCTGCTTTTTAATATACTGACGAGGTTGGTCATAGCTTTAGTTCCAAGGAGCAATTGTCTTTTAATTTCAGGGCTACAGTCACCATCTGCAGTGATTTTGGAGCCCAAGAAAATAAAGTCTGTCATTGTTTCCATTGTTTCCCCATCTATTAACCATGAAGTGATGGGACTGGAAGACATGATCTTAGTTTTCCAAAAGTTGAGTTTTAAGCCAGCTTTTGCACTCTCCTCTTTCACTTTCATCAAGAGGCTCTTTAGTTCCTCTTCACTTTCTGCCATAAGGGTGGTGTCATCTGCATATCTGAGGTTATTGATATTTCTCCCTGCAGTATTGATTCGAGCTTGTGCTTCATCCAGCCCAGCATTTCACATAATGTCCTCTGCATATAAGTTAAATAAGCAAGGTGACAATATATAGCCTTGATGTACTCCTTTCCCAATTTGGAGCCAGCAACTCCAAAGGGCATAAAATGATCATCAACTGTCCATAACACTATACGGCTTCTTTTAAAGAAACATGGAAGGAGGTATGCAAGTCTTTTCAGATATTTAACTACATAAGAATCATCATATTGGTCCCAAAGAGCTCATACCAATTTATATTTCAAAGCCATCTCTTGATGATAACTTCTCAATTTAGGCTTCCAGAATCCATACATAATATGATCAGTGAAACATGGGTTTATTGTAACAAATGCAAAGAAATACATAAGGAAGTAAAGTGAATGAGATTCTACAAAGGCAACATGCTTTTGTAGCTCCCATAGCATTTAATTATTGAAAAGCAACATGCTTTTATGCTCCCATAGCATTTAATTATTGAAATTATCAGAAATAGTTTATAAACTATGAACTAAGTATTGCAAAAATAAAAAATGAGATTTTATTTTAAACTAACTTACTAAAAAATAGCAAGCCATATTGTAAAAAATAATTTTTCATGAAAAATTATCAAAGTCAGAGAATCAGGTAAAGAGTTAAAAAGCAGATTAGGTACTACTAAGAGTACCTAAAAGAGAGAATTAAAATACATTGAAAAATAAAAGAAGACACACAATCTATTGCATGAAAAGGAAAGAAGATGAGAGTTTTTTGTTTTTTTTTTTAATGGCCTGAACAATGGGGAAAGCAGAATGAGATAGTATAAGGTATGCTGCAGTCCATGGGGTCGCTAAGAGTCGGATACGACTGAGCGTCTTCACTTTCACTTTTCACTTTCATGCATTGGAGAAGGAAGTGGCAACCCACTCCAGTGTTCTTGTCTGGAGAATCCCAGGGATGGGGAAGCCTGGTGGGCTGCCGTCTATGGGGTCCCACAGAGTTGGACACGATTGAAGCGACTTAGCAGCAGCAGCAGCAGGATGAAAAGATGGATAGTATGAAAGATAAGTTATATTTGAAGAGATAATAGCTGTGATTTTTCTCAGATTTGAGGAAAAATACCTGTCTACAAAGGCAAGAGATGAAATTAATCCCAAGTGGAATAATAAATAAAATGAAGTAATATCAATGAATAAAATGAAACACACCTACATCCATGGTAGTAAAACTTCAGAATACCAAGGTGATTTTAAAATTTATAGAGAATAGCAAAGGCCTGATAGGAACCAACACATTACTCAAGATGAAGAACAAAACAGGACCATGTAGAACAGCTCTACCATGTAGTAAGTCTTGTTATAATGCTATTTTAATTAAGGCGGTGGGGTAGTTTTGTTGGAAAGGGACTGGTGAAACATGCACACACATACACTCACACACAAAGACAGAGAGAGAGCCCCAAAATAGAGCCACACATCTATGAAAAGACAGGGTATGACAGAAATAGCCTTGCACACCATGAGGAAATGAAGGAATAATTTAATAAGTGATGCATTTATCAATTTGGATAAAATTAAATTGCACCTTGACCACACACCATACAGAAAAATATATGCCGGATGGCTGTGTCCTTAAATGTAAGAGGTGAAGCATGAAATTTTTGATGAGAATTGTATGAGAACAACTTCTGATTTGTGGTTAGGAAATTATTTAAAATACTGGACATAGGAAATAAGATGGATAAATTTTGCTGTATTAAAAATTAAGAAATTCTGTTTATAAAAAGGCACCATGAAGAAAGTGCACGTCAACCCAATGTTGTAGATAGTATTTATAACTTATGTATTTAGGGTCGCATTGTAGATAGTATTTATAACTTATGTATTTAGGGTCACAAAGAGTTGTACATGGCTTAGCGACTAAGCAACAACAACATATGTAACCAATAATGAAATGGTATCTAAAGGAGAAATACACAGCTCATTAAGAAAACATAAAGTAATCCAGGGAAAAATGGCAAAAAACAGTAGTAGACACATCACAAAAGAGAAAACATGAAGAGACAATACACATATAAAATTATGTGATCTTATGATGACAGCAGTACAAATTAAATCACAGTAAATTATCATTTTTGTACTACTTTTTTGACCACAAAATAAGTCTGCCAAGGATCAGAGGTTGAAATATAAACTTATAAAAGCACATTGGAAATAATTTTGTCCTGTCTTAGAAGATTGAATATAAAATCCCCACCATCTGGCAATTTTATTCAAGGTATCAATCTGGGAAAATTAGTACATTTATGTACCAATAGATATTTTTTAAAGTCATAACATCATCATTCATAATAGAAATATGAAATGAAAATGACATAAATGTTCATCAACATGAAAATGTATCAATTATAGCATGTTCACTCAATGGAAAATTATACAACAGCATGTCAGTGATGCTTAAAAGTATAATTTTAGGTTAAAAAGTCAGTCATAAGAGAGAACTAGACATAATGATTCCATTTTTGTAAAGCTGAAAACCAAGCAAAAACAGAATGTTATTTAGTAATGTGTGCTACTAATCACAATGATAATAATAATGATTAACAATTAAAATTGTCACAGTGCTTGCCATATGCAAGGCCTCTTTCTACATGCTAAGATGTATTAGCCAGTGTCATTCTTATATGAGATAGATGCTGTTATCAATAATTATCCCCAAAATAATAATTTGGAAACTGAGGTAAAAGGGGTTAATGTAGACTAAGAGTCAGCATTCTTAACCATTATGCTACACCACACAGAGGTGATAACTAGGAGATGTACGTAAAGCAGGGAGATGGGATGGCGAGGAGCACACAGACTGATGCAAAAGTATTGGTAACAGTTAAGTTTTTGGTCCAATGCTGAGCAATAGGTACACATTTTAATATTTTCTACCCTAACATTCATATATAGATAGATAGATAGATAGATAGATTATACATACTGTGCTTTCGAATGTGTATAAATGTTTTTGAAAGAATAGAATTTTATGGCATTAGGCCATCACCTGACTATCTGCTTCCAGTATCTTATTAAATTTAGCCATCTGCTTTGCCCTACAATTGTACTTACTGGTGGGTTTCTTGTGAAAGAAAGTGAAAGTGAAGTCACTCAGTAGTGTCTGACTCTTTGGGACCATGGACTGTAGCCTACCAGGCTCCTCAGTCAATGGGATTTTCCAGGCAAGAATACTAGAGTGGGTTGCCATTTCCTTCTCCAGGAGATCTTCCCAACCCAGGAATTGAACCCTAGTCTCCTGCATTGTAGGCAGACGCTTTACTGTCTGAGCTGCCAGGGAAGTCCACCAGGGTCTCTTGTAAGCATCACCAATTGTGTACTTCGCAGTACCCGGCATTGTCCTAAACATTTTATATGTTTCTTTCTCTTATTTTTCACAGTAATCTCATGATGTAGGTATTTTTATCAGTATTGTTCCAATTTTACTGTTAAAAAAAGAAAAAAAAAAAAAGTATAGAAGTCAAGTAACTTAATCAAGTCACACAGCTAGGTAGTACCAAAATCAGATTTTTATCCATCCTATCATAAAATCTGTTTTTATGAGCACAGGTTATTCTCATCTACCTAAAGCAGAATAGTAAATTAATTACAAAATAGACTTCTCCAAAGTTAACATACATGACTTTTTTGTTAGCTATTACTAAGCCACTGGTTTCTAAGCATCATTTTATTTACCCTTTGTTCAAGGTAAATTTATATACATTTACAGAAGTCCAGTATATAAAATAGATAAAATTTCTCTGGTTGGAGTAGATGAAAACCCACCTATATTGATGTTCAGAGGTTCTGCCAAATCTATTTGTAAAACTTACAACAGTTTTTGCACAGTTGAGTGTTAGTGATAGATTGGATTGTTGTGTCCCTTTCTATTATAGAAATGTATATACATGCCCTTTGCCAAGATATTTAGGCATACCTAGCTTTAATGTAGACAGAATATGTTTTCCATCCTTGTCTGTCGTGCTCCCTATCTGTCGCTGTTGAACTTGGCCATGTGACTTGCCTTTGCCAATGGAATAGTAGCAAATGTGACATAAGAAAGACTTTAAATGCTGCTGTGTACTCTGGCTTTGATTCTTGTCTTCCTGCCATTGCAATAAGAAGAGCATGCTCTGAATAACTATTTGTTCTACAATGGAATATGTGGAATAAATCCAACCTGACCTGCAGATGAACTCACTGAGCCTGATTAAGCCCAACCAGGAACAGTCAAAATTCACTTGACCCACAGACATAGAAACAAAAAAAAAGTTTGCCATGGTAAGCCACTGAGATTTAGGGATTGTTTGTTATATAGCATTATTACAGTAAAAGCTGCCTAATGCAATAAGTGTATTGTAAGTCAGAAAATAGTATTAACAAAAGCATAGACGTCTAAAATATAGCAAGTTCTTCAGCATTTAAAATACTTCCATGAGAGTCAGTACCATGCAGTGAAAGAAGAAGAGCCTCCAGTGTCTGGCAGACTTGGTTAAAGGCTGAAATTAATGAGTATCTGGACCTCAATTTCCACATCTAACAAAGGGACACGTGGGTTTGGGGGGGGTGTGTGTGTGTGTATACATATATATATGTATAAGTAGTTTAGAGCATGTAGACATTTAACAAATGGTGGTTTATTATTGTATCATTATTAAGCAAATAATGGAGACACAAGAACCTCTTTTCAAAAGAGCATCTTGAGAACAGAGATATGTTACTCTATTTTATCCCCATTTTTGTTCCAAGAAAGAGAGAGTGACAGGGTCACTGTATCTATGACACATACTCAAAATTCAGTGTTAGGAAAAACCCCAAACTGTGCCCCAATAACTTGAGAACTTTGTCCTGTTTCTTATTTTCCTGAGAGTAATGCCAGCAGAGGAAAGGGCCTTGTTTATTTAACTGTGATCCCACAGTGCCTATTTGACAATAAACATTTAACTTTCCATTTCCTTATTATTAAAGATTCTGAAGATGCATGAAGTTTCTTGTCAAAAATTTACTTATCTATTATGCACCACTAAATTTGTGTGGTGTCCTACATTTGAACTCATCTTCTACAACACAGAGAATCTGTTGAAAAATGTCTCTTTTTTCACGGCCTTCATGATACAGTGACTCACTCCCTTGTGGGTGGTAGGTAACTCTGCCCTTGGTCACTGAGTGAATGATTTGGAAAGCTTCTGTGGCTGAATGTATTTGAGTTAAATGATGCAGTAGGAAAGATGGAGGTCATGGAAAGAGCATGGCACTGCAGATTGTCAAATGATGCATGGCAGCCTTCTGGAATGTGGTGCAGATGGAAAGGCTATGAATATGTTTCAGGTACTGCAGAAATTAGAACAAGCAGAAATCCACACAGGTTCCCCCTGGACATTGGGATCTGGTGTCAGTGTTCTTAGAAATACAGATGGTGTTACAATACACCTAATAGCCTTAACTCTGACCATCTGGACCCTAAAAAGACCGCTTGCTTGGATTCCCTAATCAGTGACCATGTTTTACTGCACGGGAAGCAACTAGACATAATGTTTCTGGACTTTTTTTTTTAACTGATAACCTTGGCATTCCTATTTTCTTTCTGTGAAGTGATCCCTCCACCCCTGTCATGTCTAACCCTCTCTGCTCTGAGCTGATTGGGACACCTGATTCCAAGTAATTCTACTCTGTCCCTCATTCATCATATGGGAACAAATTTGTATATGGGGACTCTGAGCAGCTCCCATCCTCCAAGATAAGGTGATATGCTCATAAATAATTTGGTTCTGTCAACAAGCAGCAGAAGAAACATCGGACATGAGCTTTTACTGTTGTCTTTGTTGCATGACTTAAGAGGGAGGCATTACCTCTCTGAGCTGCAGCAAAGCCAGTGCAAAGCAATCACTCAAGATACAATCCCATTGGAGTGGCAGGGTAATTCTTGGTAGTATTGATTTGTGTTTTGCTCTCCTGCCCGTTTTAGGAGAGTACCCAGGCTGCCGTGTTCATGTTTGCCTCAGGAGAACTTCATGTTACCAGGTTTGATAGCTGAGGCTGCTGGGCTTTACTTCTACAACTGAGTTTCTGGAAAAACTACTAGTGAGCAATTTCAACAGCAGCGGGGAATAAAAAAAATAAAAAAAACAAAGCACTGGTTGAATTCTGTTCCCCTAAAAGATATGTTGAAGCCTACCTGTCAATACTTATGAATGTAATCTAATTTAGAACCTTTGCAGTAATCAAATTAAGGTGAGGTCATACTGGATTAGGATGGGCATTAAATCTAATGATTAATGTCCTTAGGAAAAGACTATGTAAGTAAAAATGCAGACACACACAGGGAGACCACTGTATGAAAAGGAGGCAAAAATTGTAGTGATACAGCTGCAAGTCAGGGGACACCAAGGATTGCCAGCAACCACCAGAAGCTAGGAGAGAATCGCAGGACAAATTCTCTGTTTGAGCCTCCAGAAGAAACCAAGCTTGCTAACACCTGGATCACAGACTTCTAGCCTCCAAATTTGTGAGAAAACATTATTTTTGTTGTTTCAAGCATCCTAAATCATCTGCAGTTTCTAAAACTTATCATTTTCCTTGTACTCAGTTACCAAAAACTAGTTAAGATTAAGTAGGAACATCTTAAGTATCTTACTGACATAACACGGTATATATTTCAACATGAAGACCTCCATCAGGTTCTTACTATGAAAAATAATGATAAAAAAATAGTTTATAATTGTTGTACTTGAAAAGAGTTCATAACTGATTGTTCCTGTCTCTACATTTTCTTTCTTTTTTTTACCAGCACAGTTAGTGGGGTGGAAAGGATGTGGCCCTAGAGAAACACCCTTCCTAAGCATCATCCTGCAAGTTCACTTTTTTCTTGGCCTACCTGTACTTTCAGAATGATTTGCAGTTAGAATTTCTATGATGATATGCATTTTATTTTCTCAGATGGAATCCATGACCTGAGATTAATACAGTCATTCCACTGAGGTAGATAGGACTCTTAACAAGATTAGGAGAATTATGGCTAATCTAATCCTTGGCTAGTAACATTGGCAGAAAGTGGGAAAGAAAGATCATTTGCATGTGGTAAGGGATGATGAGGATCAGAAAAGACACTGGGTTCCAAACTTACTGCATAAATGCCAAAACATTACAGGTAGGTAACCCATGGCCAAGAAGAGTTCTATAGAGAAGATGTAGATTGGGGGATAATTTAATAAAATTATTAATAATTATTATTATTATTAATTATATTATTAATATTATAATATTAAATTATAATAATATAATATTATTATTATATTTATTATTAATTATAATTATTAATTATATTATTATTGTTAATAATTTAATAAAATTATTATTAAATCCCAGGATTCTACATAATCTCATTTCTGCATCCTGCGATTATTCCTATTATGTGAAGTACCTATGAGTTGGATGGTAGCAACTCATTAAGAAGAACCAACCTGGCTTAATAAATAAGACTTTGGAAGATATGTCATTCAGTTACATAAAAGAGTTTTTCATTTCACCTAAAGTTACCTTCTTGAACTTTGCAGGTGCAAATGATAGTAGATTGTACATTGAGCACTAATAATTGACACAGATGGCTTATTTTTAGCAAAGCAGCTCCCAGAATACTTTACAGCACCTACACACAGAAAGAAATCTACATCTTAAAAAATACAGCGAGGCTGTCAATTTGAACACGCAGTTGCATAATAAACTTTATCAAGAACTTATTTCAGAAAATAGGGCTATACCCCAAGAACTTTTCCTTGATGCTTTCATGTAGACCATTTTGACAAATCAATTTTCTCCCCAGAGATGTTTTTATGAATATAAAAGGCATAAAATACTTTAAGCATTTACCTGGTATATTTGTCCAATAATTTATGAGGAATTTAATATTTATAATATTATTTCCCAGGGAAAAAGGAGAAGACTGAAATTCTTAGAAGTATTTAGGATGTAATACTTTATATCATGACCTCAAGAAATATACAGTCTAATCAGGAAAAATTAAATTTAAATGGAGATGGAATTGACTACCCACTCCAGTATTCCTGCCTGGGAAATCCCGTGGAAGAGGAGTCTGGCAGGCTACAATCCACGAGGTCACGAAAAAGTTGGACACGACTAAACAATAGCACCACAGAGGAGAATCAGCTCAATTTGTTTAATTGTTTAATTTAATTCAATTGTTTAATTTAATTGTTTAATATTGATTTTTCTTATTTGAAGATTTCTTAGATCTTTTTTCTTTACCACGTTCAAACTATGTGCAAATAAATGGTAAATGAAAGCCTAAGAAGCAATGTCTTTATGTATTTCTTAGCATTCTTTTCAGTAACCCATATGCTGCACCAACCTGATCTTCATAAACAGTGACACCTAGCATATATGAGGTCCTCTAGAGTGCAGTTGTACAACTTAAACAAAAATACCTTTCAAAAATACATATGGAATTGGTCTCTTCCCTTTATATCTGCCTTGGAATATTCTACAAAGACTAAATTCTAAAGATGTTTTTCCCATCCTTCTCTGAAAGGAAAATCCAGCTCATAAAAGAGAACCCAACTCAATTTGTCATGCTTCTGTTTTCACAAAACACACATTGAGTTTTGTTGTAGAGATTTCTTAGAGCACCTCTTGACATTACACATTCAGACAGAGGTCAGAGTCCCCTGTCCTAATCCTCAATCTTTGGCATCTTAAGGCTTCAGTTAATGTCCATCTCTTTCAAGATTGCTAGGTGAAGTGAAGTCAAGATTTTGCAGTTAGGAATAATAGTTCCCACTTAATTTTCACTCAATCTGTTATTTAAAAAAAATCTAAGCTGCTGTAACAAAACTACCTCAAAATATAATAGTTAAAATACATAGCTGTTTATTTTTCCATGTTGTAACAGTTCAAGAGGGTAGGCAGGTTCTATTCCATAATGTTGTTTGGGGACCCAGGCTGGTACAGCAGTTCTTCTGTCTCCAACAAGTGGCCTCCAAGCTTGCCTTATTCATGGTTCTTTCTGCTATGAAGATCAATGTGAATCTAGTTATGTCTATCCAGTGCAAAAGGGGAAAGAGAAACTGTCCAAGATTACCAATATTTTTTTTAAATGAGGTATAATTTGTATACATCACTTGGATTCACTTTTTACCAGGGAAAATTGATTTATGGATCTGCACAGCTGTTTAGCAGGCTGTTAAATAGTCTTTCAGGACAGCCATGAGGGAAGAGATTATTAGGAAACAGCTAAGAGTTTGCACACTCAGAAGTTCATAGCAGCAATATTTATAATAGCGAAGAAATGAAAGCAACGTAAGTGTCCATCAACAGGTGAATGTATAAAAAAGAAATTCTCCATAATTTAAATCAACATCTTCTTCCAACAACTGTGAATAACTTAGCCAGAAATCTATTTGGGGGTCTAGATCACCCATACAAGGTCTAAATGTCTTACTTCTGATGCTTGAATATGTACCTCTTTATGGACTGTGAAGAAGGCTGAGCGCCGAAGATTGATGCTTTTGAACTGTGGTGTTGGAGAAGACTCTTGAGAGTCCCTTGGACTGCAAGGAGATCAGCCCTGGGATTTCTTTGGAGGGAATGATGCTGAAGCTGAAACTCCAGTACTTTGGCCACCTCATGCGAAGAGTTGACTCATTGGAAAAGACTCTGATGCTGCAAGGGATTGGGGGCAGGAGGAGAAGGGGACGACAGAGGATGAGATGGCTGGATGGCATCACTGACTCGGTGGACGTGAGTCTGAGTGAACTCTGGGAGTTTGTGATGGACAGGGAGGCCTGGAGTGCTGCGATTCATGGGGTCGCAAAGAGTCAGACACGACTGAGCGACTGAACTGAACTGAACTGATGATAGAATTAAGTTTTCTATGAGATGCAATTTTCCATGACCATCCTGTTATCTTCAGACAAGATATTAATTGCCTTACCTCTCTGTTGGTGCTAAGTACTATAAAGAAACACACCATAACATAAATGCTAAAAATACATGGTAGCTCACTGAAGATACTGATTGCTGTTCATTCTCTAAACTTGTCAAGTTTTGAGGGCAACCTATTGATGCATGTGCTTGATTTCCATAAAGTACAAACAAAACTAGTGAAGGTGATGGAATTCCAGTTGCGCTATTTCAAATCCTGAAAGATGATGCTGTGAAAGTGCTGCACTCAATATGCCAGCAAATTTGGAAAATTCAGCAGTGGCCACAGGACTGGAAAACATCAGTTTTCATTCCAGTCTCAAAGAAAGGCAATGCCAAAGAATGCTCAAACTACCACACAATTGCACTTATCTCACACGCTGGAAAAGTAATGCTCAAAATTCTCCAAGCCAGGCTTCAACAGTACATGAACTGAGAACTTCCAGATGTTCAAGCTGGTTTTATAAAAGGCAGAGGAACCAGAGATCAAATTGCCAACATCTATTGTATCATAGAAAAAGCAAGCGAGTTCCAGAAAAACATCTATTTCTGCTTTATTGACTATGCCAAATCCTTTGACTGTGTGGATCACAACAAACTGGAAAATTCTGAAAGAGATGGAAATATCAGACAACCTGACCTGCCTCCTGAGAAATCTGTATGCAGGTCAAGAAGCAGCAGTTAGAACGGGACATGGGATAACAGACTGATTCCAAATTGGGAAAGGAATACATCAAGGCTGTATATTGTCACCCTGCTTATTTAACTTATATGCAGAATACATCATAAGAAATGCCAGACTGGATGAAGCACAAGCTGGAATCAAGATTGCCAGAAGAAATATCAATAACCTCAGATATGCAGATGACACCACCCTTATGGCAGAATGTAAACAAGAACTAAAGAGCCTCTGGATGAAAGCAAAAGAGGAGAGTGAAAAAGTTGGCTTAAAACTCAACATTCAGAAAGCTAAGATTATGGCATCTGGTCCCATCACTTCATGGCAAGTAGATGGGGAAACAATGAAAACAGTGACAGACTTTATTTTTTGAGCTCCAAAATCACTGCAGATGGTGACTGCAGCCATGAAATTAAAAGACACTAGCTCCTTGAGAGAAAAGTATCACCATCCTAGACAGCATATTAAAAAGCAGAGACATTACTTTGCAACAAAGTTCCATCTAATTAAAGCTTTGTTGTTTTTTTTTCAGTACTCATGTATGGGTCGGAGAAGGCAATGGCACCCACTCCAGTACTCTTTGCCTGGAAAATCCCATGGATGGAGGAGCCTAGTAGGCTGCAGTCCATGGGGTCGCTAGGAGTCCTCCACGACTGAGCGACTTCACTTTCACTTTTCACTTTCATGCATTGGAGAAGGAAATGGCAACCCACTCCAGTATTCTTGCCTGGAGAATCTCAGGTATGGGGGAGCCTAGTGGGCTGCCATCTATGGGGTCGCACAGAGTTTGACACGACTGGAGCGACTTAGCAGCAGCAGCAGCATATATGGGTATGAGAGTTGGACTATAAAGAAAGCTGAGCACTGAAGAATTGATGCTTTTCAACTCTGGTGTTGAAGAAGACTCTTGACAGTCCCTTGGACAGCAAGGAAATCCAATCACTCCATCCTAAAGGAAATCAGTCCTGAACATTCATTGGGAGGACTGATGCTGAAGCTGAAACTCCAATACTTTGGCCACCTGATGGGAAGAAGTGACTCATTGGAAAACACCCTAATGCTGGAAAATATTGAAGGCGGGAGGAGAAGGGGACAACAGAGGATGAGATGGTTTGATGGCCTTCACCAACTGAACAGACATGAATTGAGCGGGCTCTAGGAGTTGGTGATGGACAGGGAAGCCTGGTGTGCTGCAGTCCATGGAGTCACAAAGTGTCAGACATGACTGAGAGACTGAATTGAACTGAACAGCCTTCTCAGATCTGATCTTAGTCATAATTATGGAAATAAATGCTATTAAACATGACAGTCTGTATGCTTGTCTCTGGGTATTGCCTGATACTTTCAGGAAAGCAAAGACCACAACTTCTGGTGGCGAGATAGTAGCTTCACTTAAAACATTGGACTAAACTTCATGTGGGAAGAACAGATTATGTCTGATTCTTGTTTGTACCCCAGAATGCTGCATAGCACCTGATACCTCAGAAGTACTCAAAAAGTGTTTTTTATAACCGTGCTAGACTCAGGGCGAGGGCTTCCCTGGTGTCTCAGTAGTAAAGAATTCACCTGCCAATGCAGGAGACGCAGGTTTGATCCTAGGGTTGGGGAGATCCCCTGGAGGAAGAAATGGCAGCCCACTCCAATATTATTGCCTGGAGAATCCCATGGACAGAGGAGCCTGGTGGACTACAGTCCACGGGGTCGCAAAGAGTTGAACGGGACTGAGCGACTAAACAATAACAAGACTCAGGGTAGTTGTGGTAGGCAGACTGATGCCCATCCACCCAGCGAAGATATCAATGTCCTAATCCCTGGAGTCCACACATGTGTTAGATTGCATGCTAATGTATGACCTAAAATAGAAAACATTATCCTAGATTATCTGGAAAGTTCCAATATAATTGCGAAATAGAGATGAAGGAGACAAAAGAGTCGGAATCCGAGAGATAGCATGCTGGGAAAGATAATGCCTCTGCTGACTGTGAAGAAAGAAGAGATCCTGGAGCCAAGGCAGCAGGACAATCTCTAGAAAGAAGCTACAGAAGGTAAGAGAAGAGATTCTTGCCTAGAAACTTGGGCAAGAAGCACATCTCTGGTAACATCTTCATTTTAGCCCAGTGCAACCCATGTTGGACTTACGACCTCCAAACTATAAGATGATAAATTTGTGTTTTGTTTTTGTTTTCAGGCATAAAGTTTGTGGTAATTTGTTACAGCAGCAGTGTGGCACTAACAAATAACAGAATGTTACAGGGCTATCCTTAGAGGCTATATTGTGTGTGCTACGTCACTTCAGTCGTGTCGAACTCTTTGCGACCCCAGGGACTGTAGCCCACCAGGCTCCTGTGTCCATGGAATTTTCCAAGCAAGAATACTGGAGTGGGTTGCCACTTCTTCCTCAAGGGCATCTTCCTGACCCAATGACTGAGCCAGCATCTCTTTCGTCTCCTGAATTGGCAGGCAGGTTCTTTACCACTAGCACCACCTGGGCCCGGATTTAAATGTGGGGTCAGCCATCATCTACTTGTGTGACTTGGAAGCCACCCAACTCTCCAAGTTTCAGTTTTCTCAAGTGTCAAATAGGATAATTGCCCTTAACCACACAGGCCTTTTATAAGAATTAAATAAAGCACTTAAAACAGTGTCTGGCACAACCTGTTTTTTAAAACATTTGCTATTTTTATCATTGTTTTGTAATTATCATAATGTTATTTTAGTAAGGCCAGCTATTTCACCCCCACCCACCCACCTCTTCTCCAGCTTCATTCGTGAAGAATTTGAAAAGGCTTACAGAAAATATATATGAGGGATTAATAGAAGGCAAAAATTAAGATCTTATGATCTACAAATTATAATGTAAGCATCAGGAACTATAAACCAAAACTCTTGTACTGAATTATCCTCCCTAGTTGTTGTGGTTAGGTTCATGTCTCATAGAGAAACCTGTACATAAATAACTAGAATGGACAAAAAGTGACATGAATCATTTAAGGCTTGAACGGTGTACTTTGACAGCTGTCACCTAGGTAGATCATAGCAAAGTTTCAGGAAAGTAGAAGTAAATAGAGTGGGCCTGAGAAAATTATCAGGATTTGAATAAGTGGACAATGGAAAAAAACAAAGAAACAAACATAAAGAGTAGATCCTTTCCATAGAACACATCAACAGCATACCTCGACACAGCGCTCAGCAAGCTTACTCTTTTCTAAACAAAACCACCCATGTCACACTCTATCCCACCTCTCACATATCTTCCCAAATGTATGCTTAGTCATTCAGACTGACTCTCATCTAAATTCCTTTTCACTCACCCCAGCTGTATATAAATATTTCCTCAGCTACAAGGCTTCCTGTTGCGCCCTGTTCCTCCTCAGGCATGCTTGCCTTGAAAGGTTGAATACTTGCCTGCTCAAGAAATCAATCAGTGTTGCTGTATCCCTTTGTTCAGAAAAGTGGACTGCTTCAAACCTTGTAGTAAGTCCCTTCAACCATAATTCTCTAACCCTTCAATCATAATTCTTATAAAAGAAGTGGCAGCATCTTCCTGGACTTAGCAGTTGTGATCAAATATACCCCTCTCAAAATTACTGAGAACCTTCTCTTAGAATGTGAGAGAGCAGACTTCTGAATACAGAAATCTTGATCCTTTATAGTTGTAAAAATTACCTATAATAAACTTTGACTGCATGATACCTAGGTTATAGAAAATGTACCTACCTTCCAAAGTATCAGGCCTTCTTGATAGTTGAGTTAAAGTCTAGTTTCTGGATAATTTCAGAGTGACTATTCTGAGGTCCGGCAGCACATATAATAAGAACATGTGAAACATTTAAATTTAGCCCCAAAGTGACCTGGAAACAATAAGTTTTAATGTTTGTTTTACTCTTGGCAAGAAAAAGGAAAAACACAAACACACACACACACGTACAAGAGAGTAATTTCAACTAGTCCTGCTTGAAGTGTTAGAATCAATTTATGCATTCAACAAATATTTCTTGAGCTTTTATTTCAAGAGAATTTGAATCATAAAAGTTAGAAAAATAGAAAATTATTCATTCTTATACAAATAAGCTCTCAATCTAGTAGTGAGGTAGAACCACGAAAAATTTACAGCAGACAGGGGCAAGATCACAGCTAGAAACAAACTGTAACAAGTAGGGAAAAGTATGAACCCTGGAGTACGGTGCTCTTGACACACCAGAGAAACAAACTTTTTTTTTTTTTTTCAGAAGTAATAATTGACTATTTTTGTGGGAGGGGATTCTTTGCCTCTTTATATTTTCTCCTCTACCCATGCATGTGTGTGTGCTCATGGGCAAGAAAAAATATATATCATGCCCAAGCTTCCATCTTTCTTTACCCATGTCTTGGCAGCTTTTAAAGAAAAGAGCTATTAATCTTATTAATCAAATTCCAGAATATTCACTGCTGCATTCTAATGCAATAGTTCCTGAGTATAAAAGGCATGAGACCATACTTATCGCCTATTCTTTCTTCTGTTTCATTTCTCTCACTTCCTGCTCCTATGAGGTCAGCAGGGGAACATGACCACTCTCATCCAGACAACTACTCTGATGATTCAGATATTCTAGAGTCTAGAAATGGAGTCAGAAGCCCCTTTTATTCTAAACTCAAGCTATGTGCTATGTCACAAGTCACCAGAGATGATGGATAGTGGAACAATAGAGGGTAATTTCCCAGAAATCAAAATAATCATATTTCCCCATTTGGCTATAATTCCTTGTTCTCTCACTTTCTAATACAGAACTTCAAGGAGGAGGATGAGTAGGTGTTTGGATTCAGGGATGAAAACCACCCCAAACTCCATTGTCAAAAACAGCTTGAGCTGAGTCTTAAATGAAAAGTAGGATTTTCTAAGCAAGGGGTAGGAGGTGGGGGTGGGAGGTAGCTGGAACAGGCAGCATATGGAGAGCATTTGAGAGCTGAGCAAACGGCATCAGCCAAAGTGTGATACAACTTTGGAGACCATGGAGAAGAGCAAAAGATAGCAAGGCTGGATAGGCCTGGGTCCAGGTCAAAAAGATCTGACTGTTATGCTAACATGTTTGGATTTTATTCTGTAGGCTATCAGAAGCAAGTGAAGGAATTTAAATTGAAGAAAAAGATAATAAACCAGTCTCTTAAAAAGTATCTTTGACGGCCGTAGGACTAATCAATAGGAGAAAATGAGAGCAGCCAGGAAATAACTGTGATAATCTAGGTAAAAGAGAGCAGTGATGCTATGGACTGAACGTATTCTTCCAAAATTCATATGTTGGAATTCAGATGTCCAGTATGATGATTTTGGAGATGGGATATTTGGGAGGTAATAAAGTCTTAAGGTTAGAGCTTGCATGAATGAAATCAGCCCCTGTAAGAGAAGACATGAGAGAAGTGTTCTGTCTGTGTCATGTGAGGATAAAGCAAGAAGGTTACTGTCTGCAAGCCAGGAAGAGAGTTCTCAGTAAGAACTTGCTCTTGGACTTCCCAGCCTCCGGAACTCTGAGAAATAAATTTCTGTTATTCAGGCCAACTGGTCATTGGTATTTGTTGTAGCAGCCTGAGCAAATTAAGAAGAGTGGCAAGGGAGGAAAGAATGGAGTTATCTAAGTATCTGATGTGTATTGAGAGTCAATTGATCTGGGCACTTCAAACCCATTCACTTTTTATTCCTCAAAATAACGCTGTGAAGAGAGAATCTCCTTTTGACATAAGGAGAGTCAGGATTAGAACCCATGTCTGCTTCATTTCAACTCACTGTCTTTTCACACAAACCTATCTTTCATGCCAGAGGGAATGAAGAAAATATTATGGACAAAAGAAATTAGGAGGTCAAAATAATGGAAAAATGAATGATGCAGTAGAGATAGAATAAAGGAGGAGCCTTTGACTTGTGATTGAGACAATAAAACGAAGGCTGGTTCTCATGGAAAAACCAAGGGGAGATGCCCAGTGTAGCTGGAAATTGATATGGAGACCACCAGAGAGGCCTGTGCTAGAAGGCACACATCACACAGAGGAAGGAAAAGCAGAGAGAATGAGAGAAATATGAGTACGGATGAAGTATTTGTCAAGATTCACTCAGGAGACAGAATACACACCAGTTGGTTGTTCATTTGTGGTTATTGTTTTTTTTTTTTTTTTTTAACAAAAAGAAATGAACGTAAAGGTTAGTTAGTGTTGAAGAACTGAAGCTATCAAAGTGGAACAACATGGTAATACAGAAGGAGCAAAAGCACAAAGTAGCTACCAGCCCTTGGACAGGGAGAATAGGAGAAGTGGGCATTATTAAAATCTAAAAGTTTAAAGAAAGGGTCTTGAGGAAGTACTTCTCAGACCTGTGAGGAGGGGTGTTTGGTGTCCCCAAGACTACGCTTATTCTACATGGTTCACTAGGACTCACAGGACTCAGAAAGCTGTTAGACTCGGTTATGGTTTCTTAAAGCAAAGTGGTAGGGATCAAAATTGATAAAAGGAAAAGGTGCATGAGGAGAAATCCCTGATAAAAACAGGTACACATTTCCAGGTGTTCTCTCTGTGTAGAGCCAAATAGATGCAATTATTCAGCCATGATTGTCAATATCTGTGAGGTGCTGACAACCAGAGAAACTCACCCCACCTTGGGGTTATTGGATTACTGGTTATTGGGAGTCTTTAGCAGGTTTAATAATGCACCTGTATAAGTTATGTCCAAGGCCTAATCATTGGTACTTGTGAACTTGACCTTATTTGGAAATAGGGTCCTTGTAGATGTAATTAAGACTTCCAGGATAATACCATATTAGATTTAAGACAGGTCCTAAAACCAATTACTGGTGTCATTATAAGAAAAGGAAAGGGAACAGGGACACAGAAAAGAAAGCCACGTGAAGACAGAAGAAGGATTCTTCCCTGGTGCCTTCAGAGGGACCATGGTCCTGATTTCAGCGTCCTGATTTCAGACTTCTGACCTCCAGAACTGTAAGAGAACCAGTTTTTAATGTTTTAAGCCACCAAGTTTATGGTAATATTTTTTTTCAACAGCTCAAGGAAACTCTCACAGATTTTGGCCCCAAGAAGTGTGGCATTTGCTGCTGTAGCAAATACCTAAAAATGTGGAAGTGACTTTGAGATATGGTAATGTGTAAAGATTGGAAAAATGTTGAGGTGCATGATTTTAAAAGTCTACAATTCTTTAAAGAGAAAGTTGGTGGAAATATGTATATTATAAATGATTCTGATGAGAGCTCAGAAAGTGAGGAACATACAGAGTTTCTACCATGTTAAAGAATACATGTATGGTCATGAATATAATGTTACTGGAAATATGAGCTTTGGAACTGTTTCTGGTGAGATCGCAGGAGGAAATGAAGAACTTGGTATTGGAAACTGGAGGAAAGGTGATCCTTATAACAATGTGGCAGAAAATGTAGCTGAACTGTGTTTTCCTGTTGAGTGAAATACAGAACTGATAAGCAATGAACTTGAGTATTTAGCTGAGTAAATTTCCAACAAAGTGTTGAAGACACAGCCTGATTTCTCCTTGCTGCTTAAAGTAAAATGCAACAGGAAAAGGATAAATTGAGAAAGGAACTTTGAAGCAAACAAAAAAGCACCTGATGATTTGTAAAATCCTCAGCCTGTCCAGATTATAAAAGATGCTAAAGTGTGCTCTGCAGACAGGACCAAGGGAATGGCTGGACATAGTTCTGCTAAGGAGATTAAGAGTGGGGCTCACATATCCAGTCAAGCAACTGAGCAGAAGTCAGGCATAGAGGCATAATCATACAGGAAAGATGTGTGGAAGAACCTCCTGTCTCATGATGTAGATCCCCTGACTATCATGGGACAGCCATGGTTTTTGAGAATGCTGTATCACCAAAACCACTTTCAGCCTGGAATGAAGGGGACAGAGATGAGATGAAATGAAGAAAGGCTATCAGATCTCTGGAATTCCACAGGGGAAACAGACTGGTAATCTTCCTGGGATGCAAATGTGATATCCTTCAAGAAAACAGAAAAATGACTTAAAGGGCAGAGCCAGTGTCCTGAAGGGACTGCCAAGGGTCAAGGATAATGAGTCAGCCCTTTTCTGGTCAAGGGAGACTGCTTGATTACTGCTGGTATCTTGAACTCAAAGAAGGGCTCTAGGCCTCTGAGAAGAGGGCAACTGCGGATTGGTGCTAGAATCGCAGTGGGGGGCATATACAGGATTATTGTATTCATTTCTTTTGCTGTGTAACAGAGTACCACAAAATGAGCACTTAAACCAGCACCCATGTATTATCGTGCAGTTCTCTAGGATTACAGTGTCTGCTCAGAAGTATCAGCTCTGTGAGGTCAGAGCTGCTATCTCATCTGAGGCTCCAGGTTCCCTTTCAGGTTCATTGATTGCTGTTAGAATTCTGTTTCTTGCAGTCCCAGGATAGAGGTTCCTGTTACCTTACTGTCAACTGTGAGACAGCCTCAGCTCCTTGGGACTGCTTTTATTCTTTAACCATGTGACCCCCTTCATCTTCAAGACCATCAACAGAGAAGTACCGTTGCGTTAACTCCTTCTTCAGCTTCTGATCTTTCATGCTGAGTCACACTTTGAAAGGTTCACCTGATTAAGCCAGGTCCAACAATAGTCGCTCTGTTTTAAGGGCGACCAATTTGGGACCATAATTATTTTTGCAAAATCCTTTCACAGTGGTACCTAGGTTACTGTTTGCTTGAATAAGTGGGAGAAAGTGTATGTACATCAGGGGATGGAAATTTAGAAGCCAGCTTACAATTCTGCCAACCAAAGAGGAAGTATTAAAATAACTGCCAACCGCTGTTTCTGTGAGGAACCAAAATTGCTAAGTGAAGAAGCTGTATGGCTGAGAGACCCTGGGAAGAACAAGAAATCAGGAAGTAAATAGCAACAAGAATCCAACAGGCAGAGGAATCAAAGTGAAAGAAGCTAGTCGCTTCCCCTTAACACTAGCCACCTAATCTTACCTCGTGCCCCCTACTGGCAGAGCCAAAATGTGCCTTGCAAAGTCCTGACCCCTGCCAAGTGTAGTAGGGTGGGTATGAAGCTGAGAGACAGTCATTTAATGGTTTAATGACTGTCCCAGATGGTACTACAAGGCACATCGGCACTATTTGCCAGGTTGGAGAGAGGCTGAAGGACAAGGAAGGCAGGATGTGCATGGTCAGCTGGGGGAGAGTGCGAAAGGAACATCTACAGAGCTAGAACAAGAACCAAGCTGATTGGGAGAATTACTATTACCCAGAGATATCAATCAATCAGAGACCAAGGGAACATTTCATGCAAAGATGAGCACAATAAAGGATAGAAATGGTATGGACCTAACAGAAGCAGAAGAGATTAAGAAGAGGTGGCAAGAATACAAAGAATTGGGCAAAAAAGATCTTCATGACCCACATAACCACGATGGTGTGATCACTCCCCTAGAGCCAGACATTCTGGAGTCCGAAGTCAGGTGAGCCTTGGGAAGCATCACTACGAACAAAGCTAGTGGAAGTGATGGAATTCCAGTTGAGCTATTTTAAATCCTAAAAGATGATGCTGTGAAAGTGCTACACTCAATATGCCAGCAAATTTGGAAAACTCAGCAGTGGCCACAGGACTGGAAAAGGTCCGTTTTCATTCCAATTCCAAAAAAGGCAATGCCAAAGAATGCTCAAACTACCACACAATTGCATTCATCTCACACGCTAGCAAAGTAATGCTCACAATTCTCCAAGCCAGGCTTCAACAGTACATGAACCAAGATCGTCCAAATGTTCAAGTTGGATTTAGAAAAGGCAGAGGAACCAGAGATCAAATTGCCAACATCCATTGGATCATAGAAAAAGCAAGAGTTCCAGAAAAACATCTACTTCTACTTCATTGACTACGCCAAAGCCTTTGATGTGTGGATCACAACAAACTGTGGAAAATTCTTAAAGACATGGGAATACCAGACCACCTGACCTGCCTCCTGAGAAACCTGTATGCAGGTCAAGAAGCAACAGTTAGAATTGAACATGGAACAACAGACTGGTTCCAAATTGGGAAAGGAGTATGTCAAGGCTGTATATTGGCACCCTGCTTATTTAACTTATATGCAGAGGACATCATGCGAAATGCCAGACTGCATGAAGCACAAGGTCAAATCAAGTTTGCCAGGAGAAATATCAATAACCTCAGATATGCAAATGACACCATCCTTATGGCAGAAAGTGAAGAGAGATGAAAGAGCCTCTTGATGAAAGTGAAAGAGGAGAGTGAAAATGCTGGCTTAAAACTCAACATTCAGAAAACTAAGATCATGGCTTCCAGTCCCATCACTTCATGGCTAATAGATGGGAAAACAATGGAAACAGTGACAGACTTTATTTTCTTGAGCTCCAAAATCACTGCAGATGGTGACTGCAGCCCTGAAATTAAAAGATGTTTGCTCCTTGAAACAAAAGTTATGACCAACTTCATCAGCTTATTAAAAAGCAGAGACATTACTGACGCAAGTCTGTGTAGTCAAAGACATGGTTTTTCCAGTAGTCATGTATGGATGTGAGAGTTGGACCATAAAGAAAGCTGAGCTCCGAAGAATTGATTCTTTTGAACTATGGTATTGGAGAAGACTCTTGAAGGTCCCTTGGACTGCAAGGAAATCCAACCAGTCCATCCTAAAGGAAATCAACCATTAATACTCATTGGAAGGACTGATGCTGAAGCCGAAACTCCAATACTTTGGCCACCTGATGTGAAGAACCGACTCACTGGAAAAGACCCTGATGCTGGGAAAGATTGAAGGTGGGAAGAGAAGTAGATGACAGAGGATGAGATGGTTGGATGGCATCACCGACTTGATGGACATGAGTTTGAGCAAGTTCTGGGAGTTGGTGATGGACAGGAAGCCTAACGTGTTGCAGTCCATGGGGTCACAAAGAGTCGGACATGACTGAGTGACTGAACTGAATTGATACTATTACCCAGACATCAGGGAACTCTTGTTGATCTAGATGTGTTTTAACTATTTTTTTCTATTGCTGTAATGATCCAAAGTAAGCTTAATTATCATGTTACAATGGAAATAATGTGGAAGGTTTCCCTTAGATTTTCAGATGGCTTAACGGTAGAAGGATAATGTGTTTGTTTATGTTTCTGTGTAAGAGATTCAAATGAGATGGATGGCCTCTGAATGATCTGTACAAAACTACAAGGGAATGTAAGAAGTAGTGACAGAGATTAAGAGACACTAGAAGCAGACAGAAATGTTCATTCCCAAATTTATTAGGAGGTAATGAAGCTCGCCTTTTTGGAGGATGACAAATTGCCTTTAATTTTATTTTATATAACAGTTTAAGGCAATAGTTTTTGAATTTCAGACAAATTGTTATTTTCAGAGGTTAATATATTTCCAGAAAGCAATGAAAGCAGAGAGAGAAGTTTTGAGAAGGAAATTAAGAGACATAAGATAATACCTAGGGAAGAGTACCATCATTTAATACTTCTACTTATTCAATGTTTTAAATTATATGGTTAATCAGGAATAAAAGCACAAGACAAATAAAAAAATTTTGCACAGCCTACTTTTAATTCTAGAAATTAAATTTTAAAATGTACATATGATAGTGTCCCAGTTTCCTGGAGTTAAATGAATTCCTAGTCTCTAGAACTTCTGGACACATGCAAGTAGAAACTCAGAAATTTATGTCCACATAATCCTCTTTTTAATTGAAGAGGAGGTGATTTTTTAAGATAGTAATGTGGTCTCTGATTATGTAATCTGTCCTGCAAGGAACAAGTGCTGTAGGGATGAAAATCTACCATTAGATGACTGACTAGAAAGAAAAATTTTAGAAGAAAGGTCAACAGTAAAGTCGGACACAGATTAATCAATAATGTGATTCTTTAGATTTCTTATGAAGATTGTTAGAAATTAAGAAATTAAAGGTTCTCATGCTGCTTCTCTAATCTGGCCTTCACCCTTACATTGTAGCCTGCTCCTTTTTCCAACAAGAATTAATTGATGCTAGCCATAGTAGCTTCTCTGCTCTTTCTAAATGCACCTAGTAAGTTCCTGCCTCAGGGCCTTTGCATCTGCTTTTATAGATGCCTGGAGCATTCCCTGAGTTCAAAGCTCTATGTAAATGGAGCTTATGGCACTTATGGCACTTATCTGGTAATTCTATGTAAAATAGCCTTCCCACTTCTATGCCCTTCTCATCTTTCTTCATTGCTTTGCCTGCTTTTTTCTTCATATTCAATCCCCAAGCTATAGCATAGCTACTCATCTGGTTTTCTCTTCATTCTGAAGTGAAGGATCTAAGTGGGTAGGAACCTTTCTGTTTAGTTTATTGTTGTATCCCTGGAACCTAAAGCAATGCTTGACTTTGAGAAACCTTTCACTAAATATTTGTTGAAAATTGTTCACCTAATCATATTATTATTTTGGCCTGTTTCAGTCTTTATTTTCCCAGGGTCAAATGTAATGCCTTGATGATTATAACAAGAATAGTTCATACTTACTAAGGTCTTACAGTGAAGGAAGCATCGGATGAAGCACTTTACAAATGTCTCAGTCCCTAGAAGCCTGTGAAGCAAGTATTAGCATCCCCATTCTATATGTGTGCTCAGTCATGCCCAATTCTTTGCAACCCTATGAACCAAAGCCTGCCAGGCTCCTCTGTCCACGGGACTTTTCAGGCAAAAATACTGGAGTGGGTTGCCATTCCTTTCACCAGGGGATCTTCCCAACCCAGGGATTGAACCCAGGTCTTCTGCATTGGCAGGCAGATTCTTTACCACTGAGCTACCTGGAAAGCCCTCCCCATTGTATTTATAAGGAAACAAAGCCAGAGAGAAATGGATTCACTTGCCCAAGATCACTGCAACTTGCACAAAACTAAATCAGGATCTCAGCCCAGTTCTGGCTGACTCTCACCACTTATTTGAGGTACTCTTGCAGCTGAATTGAATTCTGTAAAAAACATAAACAAATTCAACAACTTCCATGTTTATTTGAAGCTGTATCCTATCCTACAGTGATATGCTCCCTATGTAGAACATTTGTGTGATTTAAAAGAAGCACGCTCTAGGTGGACCAATTCGAAAAAGCTGTCTTCACGGGTCAGCCCAGACCTAGGAACAGAAAATGCTTTTGTGCAAAGAGAAGGGTTCCTGTTTTCTTCAGGCTGGCCCAGCCTCTCTCTAAGGAACATGACTTGGTTAGTGACATTTTAGATTTCAGCACCCACTTGCCTCTAGATTGATGCTTGTTTACCCAGCACAAATGCACAACCTCCCTTGTCTTCTGCCTTTTTCCCCCTTGCTTACTCTGCAGGGCCTACATTTATCTTTCTGTTTTTCCCTTGAATGCTCCAGGCATGGTCCATTCTAGGTCCTATGCATTTGCTGTTGCCTTTGTTTGATAAGTCTCTTTCCCCAGATATTCTGATAACCCATTTGGGCTCTATGAAAATAACACTTTTCAAAGAAGTCTGTGACTATCTTATATAAAAATAACACACTGTTATTATTTTTTGCATGATGCCACTACATTTTTTTCTTCATACCAATGTTGACTTGATACTAGGTATTAGGAATACATTTAATTTTTTGCCAGGGGAGAAGATGGCATTCCCATATTGTTTTGTGTGAGGAGCCAGTTCTACTAGCTCATTTTTCTTTGTGAATTGAAGTTTTTACCTTATCTATACAGGCCTCATTCTTTACTCATTTCCCTTGGACAGTTGAAATAAATCAAATGATGTCTCTGTAATAAGTGCAATGTATTTGAATCTAAGATATGCATATATTATAGAATCAGTTCAGTTCAGTTCAGTCACTCAGTTGTGTCCAACTCTTTGCAACCCCATGGGCTGCAACATACCAGGCTTCCCCGTCCATCACCAACTCCCAGAGCTTGTTCAAACTCAAGTCCATCAAGTCAGTGATGCCATCCAACCATCCCAGCCCCTGTCGTCACCTTCTCTTCCTGCCTTCAATTTTTCCCAACATCAGGGTCTTTTTCAATGAGTCCATTCTTCACATAAGGTGGCCAAAGTACTGGAGTTTCAGCTTTAGCATCAGTACTTTCAATGAACATTCAGGAATGATTTCTTTTAGGATTGACTGGTTTGATCTCCTTGTAGTCCAAGGGACCCTAAACAGTCTTTTCCAACTCCACTGCTCAAAAGCATCAGTTCTTTGGTGCTCAGCCTTCTTTATAGTCCAACTCACACATCCATACACGACTACTGGAAAAACTATAGCTTTGACTAGACAGACCTTTGTTGGCAAAGTATTGTCTCTGCTTTTTAATATGCTATCTAGGTTAGTCATAGATTTTCTAACAAGGAGCACGTGTCTTTTAATTTCATGGCTGCAGTCACTATCTGCAGTGATTTTGGAGCCCAAGAAAATAAAATCTGTCACTGTGTCCATTGTTTCCCCATCTATTTGCCATGAAGTGATGAGACCAGATGCCATGATCTCAGTTTTCTGAATGTTGAGTTTTAAGCCAGCATTTTCACTCTCCTCTATCACTTTCATCAAAAAGCTCTTTAGTCCCTCTTCACTTTCTGCCATAAGGGTGGTGTCATCTGCATATCTGAACTTATTGATATTTCTCCCGGCAATCTTGATTTGACCCTGTGCTTCATCCAGCCTAGGGTTTCTCATGATGTACTCTGCAGACAAGTTAAATAAGCAGGGTGACAATATACAGCCTTGACATACTCCTTTCCCAAATTGGAAGCAGTCTGTTTTTCCATGTCCAGTTCTAACTGTTGCTTCTTGACCTGCATACAGATTTCTCAGGAGGCAGGTGGCAGGTGGTCTGGTATTCCCATCTCTTGAAGAATTTTCCACAGTTTGTCATGATCCACACAGTCAAAGACTTTAGTGTAGTCAGTGAAGCAGAAGTAGATGTTTTTCTGAAACTCTCTTGCTTTTTCTATGATCCAGTGGATGTTCGCAATTTGATCTCTAGTTTCTCTGCTTTTTCTAAATCCAGCTTGAACATCTGGAAGATCTTGGTTCACCTACTGTTGGAGCCTGGCTTGGAGAATTTTGAGCATTACTTTGCTAGCATGTGAGATGAGTGCAATTGTGTGGTAGTTTGAACATTCTTTGACATTGCCTTTCTTTGGGATTGGAATGAAAACTGACCTTTTCCAGTCCTGTGGCCATTGCTGAGTTTTCCAAATTTGCTGGCATACTGAGTGCAGCACTTTCACAGCATCATCTTTTAAGATTTGAAATAGCCTTTTTGAATATACTTAGTTAATTTTAATGTCAACTTGTAAACACAAAATTTTAAATAAACTCATCAGTGACTTTTGGATAACTCATTTTAATCTCTGCACACTTTTAAGAATACGAATTTTCAAAGTTTTAATAAGAATAAATGAGAAAACAAATGACTAGAACATAGTAAGTGAACAACAAATGTGAGTCCTGACTTTGTTCCCCAAACCCTCACACATAAACACACACACACACACACTCACATACATACATTGAGACCATAATATATACTTCCATTTCATTATCACTGACTACTTTTCAGGAAAGGCTGGCTTTTTTGCCTCAATGATTACAAGTCTGTGGTTAAAGTAAATGAATAAAAGCAGGTATCGTGTAAATTAAGCTCATAGTTTTATTTCTTAGTATTTACCCTAAAGTTACCAGTTCTATAATTCTTAGTCACTCAATTGCCAATATCTTTGATCCATTGCTTATAGGTTTTCCTATATTTTTATGAGAACACATAAATAGGCCTTTCAGAATTTTATAAAACCCATTCTTTATTTCTCACACAACAGTGGATGGAATTTAAATTTAGTTCAAAATGATTTAAGCAAAAGATAAAAAACGTATGACAGTTTATTTGCTGCCTAGCATATATCTGTGTCCAGTGTACTTGAAAAGATAAAAACTCACATTTTCATAGTTTTGTCACTATAACAAGTAACCAGAATAATTTTTTTCTTTTTAAATATAATGCAACTTTTTCAATGATTTAAAATTATGAGAAAAATATGCAGAATGAATATTTGTGAAAATTTCTAGAAAAATATCAAGTATTCTTTAAGAGCTCAAAAATATTTTGCAGCTGGTGATAGGCATTTACATGATATTATTTCTCTTATGTTTTCTGCAATCAAAATCTCCTTGATTAGCCGATTTTGAATAAATGCCAGTTAGTCAATACTTTGATGATCTTTTAATTATTTAGAACTAAATGAGTTTATGACCTTGGTGTATCCAATATAGACTTTGTAATTTTCTGTAGTATATGCTATGATGCTAGTGCATAACAGACTACAAACATGAATTTTGAAGAGGTAACTTGGGGAGGAGGAAGATGAATGGGGAAAAAAGCATGGCTTATAGTAGAATAATATTTTAGAATTTTCATTTACTCCATAGGTTAAAATTTATTTCTCTAACTTCAGCTATCTTTGCACATAAATATCAATACTTCACTCTACTTTATCACCATGAATAGTAAAGCCAAAACTTACAAATTATGTCCCAGTAGACAAGAGTTAAAGCTTATTACAGCTGAGACAAATAACTTGGGATGAAAACAGAGGATTTTGGTCTCCACAGCAGATACAAATCAAACCAGATATTTCTTTTTGTTTTTTGACACAAAGATAAAGAAAACCTGCATTTCATTTCAGACATCCAATAAGTGAAATTCTTATTTTAGTGTTTTACAATTATACATGCATTATATAGTATATATTGAATAGATAGCATATGCAGTAGTCCCCCACCTCCTGCCCGCTAATTGGTGGGGGATACATTCCAAGAGACCCAGTGGATCCCTGAAACTGTGGCTAGTACTTAACTCTGATTCTCATTCATGTTTCCACTCACAAGTTTAATGTTTTTTTCCATCTTAGCACTTCTCATGCACAGTGGCTGTAACTTCTGCAGTTTGAGGTGCAACCTCACAACTAGCACAGATTTATTTTCCTTTTACACAGTTTCACATACAGAAGATTTGTTCCTAACATAGACCTTTGCAACTCAGCATAGGATATTTTTCTTTCTCTATTAATAGAGAACTTTCATCTCTTCAGTTCAAGGGAGCATTCTCTGACTTCTCTTTGGCACATCCAAACTGCCAGCATCACTACTCTTGCACTTTGGTGCCATTATTATGTAAACCTTAACATGAGCACTGAGATACTGTGACAGTTGACATGGTAAGTGACTAAGATGGAATAAGCTGGACGAAGGGATGAGTCATGTCCCAGAAAGGGGAGTATTCTTGTCTGAGCATCCCATGGGCAGATGGGATCCCATGGTGGGCTGTATAGTCCATAGGGTGACAAAGAGTTGGACATGACTAAAGCAACTGAGCATGCGTGCACGCATGTATATTATATAATTTTATATATATATTAAACTTCTGCAATATAAGACACCCCAAAACAGAGTGGCTTAAATATGATAGATTTTTATTTTTATCTCACATAGTAGTTGCAGAGTTGGCAGGGTAATTTAGTTCCCCGAGGTTTTCAGGGACACAGCCCCTCTGTCTTGTGGCTTCTTTATCATCATGGACATTGTCTTTAAATGCAGAGTGGAAGCTGACAGCCTTCAAATTCCTGTTCTACCCTATGGGAGGAAAAAGAGAAGGTCCAGGAGAAAAACACCGTATCTTTAAGCAGATTAATTGAAAGTTGTACACATTATTATGCATTCACATACTAAATGGCAGTCACAAGCCTCACCTAGCTGCAAAGCTGACTGAAAAATGTCTGTAGCGCAGTGGTCATGTAGCAGTTGGTGGCGTATCAGCAGTCTCCATTTCCCTCTTTTCTTTTGGTAATACTCGAAAGATTCCATTGTCAGCACTTAGCCAATCACAATCACAATAACCAGATATTTTGTCATGTATGTATTTCAGCTATTGAGGAATAGAAGTGTCCTTACTGCTCAACTCTTGTAGATTTTACTTTCATAGATACTTTTACACTGAAACAGTAAATACTTCTTATGAATGTACACACCACCTATACTCACCTTTTCAGTGAATGGTAATTGAGTGCTGAGTGGATCACCTGGCATCAGATACTGAACTAGACCCTAGGCATAAAGGACTGAATGTTACAGACATAGTCCCAGCTTTCATGAAATTAATACCAATGGGTGGCATGAGATAATCAAGAAACAAAAAAAATCTAGAATAATTAAAACCAACACCTACATGGTTGAGGAGCCCAGCTCTAGGCCAAAATCCTAGATGTGATCTTCTAAGCCCAACGATAGGCAATTGGAAAGACTTTGCCCAGCAGGCTTCATGGGGGAAAGTTGCCCTCCCACATCAAGACTTGGTACAAAGGCACCGCACTGCAGTCTCCAGAGGGTGTTGCAATCAAGGACACAGCCTCCCCTGGTGGCCATGCTCTTCCATGTATCTATGTTCTTAGCCCAGGAGCCTCCATTCCAGAGCCTGCTCCTTGAGGGACCATCAGCCTCAGCCTTTCTCGGGCGTCTGTTGCAATCATCTTATCTGGTGGAGGTGAAGGGAGGAAGGCAGAGGCTTAAGGATACTTTTTTCCACTCTGACACACTAAGTTGGACATAACTTAGCAACTAAAACAGCTGTGAAAGCAACATTATAGAGAGTGCCCAAGAAATGGCTCTCTGAGGAGGTGACTTTTTGCTAAGACATGAATAACGGGAAGAAACCGAAACTGAGAAGATAGAGAAGAAAAATTCCAGGCTGAGGGAAGTAGAAAAGGCCTTCACCAGAACAATCTGGTGTGCTCTGAGCACTGCAGGCAGGGCGTGAGTCTGGAGCCTGCCTGGGAGCACGCAACAGGGGGTGGGGGCGAGTTGGAGAGTTGAGAGGTTACCGATTACAGGGCTTTGAAGGTCGTTGGTGAGAATTTGGTTTTATTCTAAGTGTAATGGGAAATCATCCATTTACAAAGGGAATCCATGACATGATACCTATTTTTTACAAAATTAAGCTGTCTCTGTGAGTACATGGGTTGAATAGGGAAAAATTGGAAGTAGGGACATCAGTGAAATTAGTTAGGAAGAGGGAAAAGAAGGTGCACATTTCAGTCAGAAGAAAGCCATGCACAAAGGCAAAAAGCTGATAAAAAGCATGGGGACCTGAAGAAGATACAGGTCCTGAAGAATGACTAAATTATTGCATGCAAGTTGGTAGGCAGCTAGTTAGAGAGACTGAGAAATTTGTGTGCATTCATCCAAACCTTACCCAGGCCTTGATAAGAAGTCTGGACCGAGAGCAATGATGGCACGTCAATATTTAAAAGAAAACTGAAGGTTTTTCTTTTACCTCTTAGACTTCAAATCAAATCTACCTCTTAGAAAGGGACAAATGAAACAAGAATGTACAGGCAAAGAGTAGGTCAGACTAATTCTGCAACCATCCTCCAGGCAACTTCTTATGAATAGGACATTACCGTCCCTTGCCCAGAATACCTGAAGTACTCATGACCATACACTGGCAAGTTTGTTCCACTGAGGGAACCACTTAATCTTGACTTAGCTAGCAGGATATTCAGTTCAGTTCAGTCACTCAGTCATGTCTGACTTTTTGTGACCCCATGGACTGCAGCACACCAGGCCTCCCTGTCCATCACCAACTTCCAGAGTTTACTCAAACTCATGTCCATTGAGTCAGTGATGCCACCCAACTATCTCATCCTCTGTCATCTACTTCTCTTCCCACCTTGAATCTTTCCCAGCATCAGGGTTTTTTCAAATGAGTCACTTCTTCGCATCAGGTGGCCAAAGTATTGCAGTTTCAGGTTCAGCATCAGTCCTTCCAATGAGTATTCAGGACTGAATTCCTTTAGGATGGACTGGTTGGATCTCCTTGCTGTACAAGGGACTCTTGAGTCCTCTCCAGCACCACAGTTCAAAAGCATCAATTCAGCCCTCAACTTTCTTTATAGTCGAACACTCACATCCATACATGGCTACTGGAAAAACCATAGCCTTGACTAGATGGACCTTTGCTGACAAAGTAATGTCTCTGCTTTTCAACATGCTGTCTAAGTTGGTCATAGCTTTTCTTTCAAGGAGCAAGCATCTTTTAATTTCATGGCTGCAGTCACTACCTGCAGTGCTTTTGGAGGCCCCCCAAATAAAGTCTGTCACTGTTTCCACTGTTTCCCCATCTATTTGCCATGAAGTGATGAGACCAGATGCCATGATCTCAGTTTTCTGAATGTTGAGTTTTAAGCCAGCTTTTTCACTCTCCTCTTTCACTTTCATCAAAAGGCTCTTTAGTTCTTCGCTTTCTGCCCTAAGGGTGGTATCATGTGCATATCTGAGGTTATTGATATTTCTCCCGGCAATCTTGATTCCAGCTTGTGCTTCATCCAGTCCAGCATTTCTAATGATGTACTGTGCATATAAGTTAAATAAGCAGGGTGACAATATACAGCCTTGACATACTCCTTTCCTATTTGGAACCGGTTCATTGTTCCATGTCCAGTTCTAACTGTTGCTTCTTGACCTGCATACAAATTTCTCAGGAGGCAGGTCAGGTGGCCTGGTATTCTCATCTCATGAAGAATTTTCTATAATTTGTTGTGATCCACACAGTCAAAGGCTTTAGCATAATTGATAAAGCAAAAGTAGATGTTTTTCTGGAACGCTCTTGCTTTTTTGATGACCCAATGGACGGTGGCAACTTGATCTCTGGTTCTTCTGCCTTTTCTAAATTCAGCTTGAACATCTGGAAGTTCACAGTTCACGTACTGTTCTAGCCTGACTTGGAGAATTTTGAGCATTACTTTGCTAGCACATGAGATGAGTGCACTTGTGCGGTAGTTTGAGCATTCTTTGGCATTGCCTCTCTTTAGGATTGGAATGAAAACTGACCTTTATCAGTTCTGTGGCCACTGCTGAGTTTTCCAAATTTGCTGACATATTGAGTGCTGTACTTTCACAGCATCATCTTTTAGGATTTGAAATAGCTCAACTGGAATTCCATCACTTCCACTAGCTTTGTTCGTGTGATGCTTCCTAAGGCCCACTTGACTTCACATTCCAGGATGTCTGGCTCTAGGTCAGTGATCACACCATTGTGATTATCTGGGTCATGAAGATTTTTTTGTATAGTTCTTCTATGTATTCTTGCCACCTCTTCTTAATATCTTCTGCTTCTGTTAGGTCCATACCATTTCTGTTCTTTATTGTGCCCATCTTTGCATAAAATGTTCCCTTGGTATCTCTCATTTTCTTGAAGAGATCTCTGGTCTTCCCCATTCTATTGTTGTCCTCTATTTCTTTGCATAGATCCTTGAGGAAAACTTTCTTATCTCTCCTTGCTATTCTTTGGAACTTGGCATTCAAATGGGTATGTCTTCTTTTCTCCTTTGCGTTTCGCTTCTCTTGTTTTCAAAGCTATTTGTAAGGCCTCCTCAGACAACCATTTTGGCTTTTTGCATTTCTTTTTCTTAGGGATGGGCTTGATCCCTGCCTCCTGTACAATGTCACGAACCTCTGTCCATAGTTTTTCAGGCACTCTGTCTATCAGATCTAATCCCTTGAATCTATTTGTCATTTCCACTGGATAATCATAAGGGATTTGATTTGTGTCATACCCGAATGGTCTAGTGGTTTTCCCCACTTTCTTCAAATTAAGTCTGAATTTGGCAATAAGGAGTTCATGGTCTGAGCCACAGTCAGCTCCTGGTCTTGTTTTTGCTGACTGAATAGAGCTTCTCCATCTTTGGCTGCAAAGAATATAATCAATCTGATTTTGGTATTGACCATCTGGTGATGTCCATGTGTAGAGTCTTCTCTTATGTTGTTGGAAGAGGGTGTTTGCTATGACCAGTGCATTCTCTTGGCAAAACTCTCTTAGCCTTTGTCCTGCTTCATTCTGTACCCCAAGGCCAAATTTTCCCATTGCTCTAGGTATTTCTTGACCTCCTTATTTTGCATTCCAGTCCCCTGTAAAAAAAGGACACCTTTTTTGGGTGTTAGTTCTAGAAGGTCTTGTAAGTCTTCATAGAACCGTTCAATTTCAGTGTCTTCAGCATTACTGGTCGGGGCATAGACTTGGATGATATTGAATGGTTTGCCTTAGAAATGAACAGAGATCATTCTGTTGGTTTTGAGATTGCATCCAAGTACTGCATTTTAGACTGTTTTGTTGACTATGATGGCTACTTCATTTCTTCTAAGGGATTCTTGCCCACAGTAGTAGATATAATGGTCATCTGAGTTAAATTCACCCATTCCAGTCCATTTTAGTTCACTGATTCCTAAAATGTTGCCTTTCACTCTTTCCATCTCTTGTTTGTCTACTTCCAATTTGCCTTGATTCATGGACCTAACATTCCAGGTTCCTATGCAATATTGCTCTTTATGGCATCAGACTTTACTTCCATCACTAGTCACATCCACAACCAGTTGTTGTTTTTGCTTTTGCTCTGTTGTTTCATTCTTTCTGGAGTTAGTTCTCCACTGATCTGCAGTAGCATATTGGGCACCTAACGAACTGGGCATTTCATCTTTCAGTGTCCTATATTTTTGCCTTTTCATACAGTTCATGGGGTTCTCAGGGTGGGAATACTGAAGTGGTTTCCATTCCCTTTTCTAGTGGGCCACGTTTTGTGAGAACTCTCCACCATGTCCTGTCTGTCTTGGGTTGCCCTTCGTGGACAGCATGGCTCATAGTTTCATTGAGTTAAACAAGGCTGTGTTCCATGTAACCAGATTGGTTAGTTTTCTATGATTGTGGTTTTCAGTCTGTCTGCCCTCTGATGGAGAAGGACAAGAGGCTTATGGAAGCTTCCTGATGGGACAGACTGACTGAGGGGGAACTGGTTCTTGTTCTGATGGGCGGGGCCGTGCTCAGTATATCTTTAATCCAAGTTTCTGTTGATGGGCAGGGCTGTGTTCCCTCCCTGTTATTTGACCTGAGGCCAAACTATGGTGGAGGTGATGAAGATAATGGCGACCTTCTTCAAAAGGTCCCATACAAGCACTGCTACACGCAGTGCCCCCAACCCTGCAGCAGGGCACCACTGACCTACTCCTCAGCCAGAGACTCTTGGATACTCACAGACAAGTCTGGATCTTGTGAGGTCACTGCTTCTTTGTCCTGGGTCCTTGTATGCACAAAGTTCTGTTTGTGGCCTCCCAGAGTCTGTTTCCCCAGTCCTGTGTAAGTTCTGGCAGCTCTACAGTGGATTAATGGCAACCTCCTTGAAGAGGGCTTATGCCATACCCAGGTCTGCTGCAACCAGAGCCCCTGCCCTGCAGCACTCCACTGCTGACTCAGGAGACACCCAAACTCGGTTCTGTCTCAGTCTCTGTGGGCTCTCAGGGTCACAGTCCACACAAGGTATGTTTGAGCCCCCTGAGCATCCCTGGCGGGTATGGGGTTTGATTCTAAACGTGGTTTCGCCCCTCCTACTGTCTTGCTGGGGCTTCCCCTTTGCCCTTGGACATGGGGTATCTCCAGCAGGATATTAGAGGTTGGTATACCAAGTACCTGACTGGCCTTAAACTGAGTTTGGCTTTACTGAGGCAAACTTTGCCTCCTTCTGCCTGTGGAATTTCAGATTCATTTCTAATTCCTGCTTTGTTTGTGTAGGCCCTAAAGTAAGATCTCTGTCTTGATTTTCCAATTACATTTCTTTTGCCTGCTGAGACAGTAGTGTTGTATAGTCCAGAAAACAAGGAAAGAGTCTGGCTGCTGACCTTCCTTTCAAAGGGCTATAGATTCTGCAGATGAATATCCCTGTTTTTGACAAAAGACCTTCTTCAAAAACTACTGTGAAATAACAATGCTATCTATCCCTCATTGCCCGTATCTACTCAACACTTGGAGACTCTGGTGACTTTGTACTCTTCAACCAATAATCAATCTCTATACAGCCCTAAATCCCTATAAGCATGCCCATCATTCCCTCTCCCAGTGACCTCACATTTTATTTTTTACTTTTTTTTTCCCCATGGAAAAGCACTTTATTTTAAATATAGGAGCGTATACATGTCAATCCAAAACTCCCACTATATCTCCCACCTTTACCTTCTGGTAACCCTAAATTCATTCTCCAAGTCTATGAGCCTGTTTCTGTTTTGTAAGTCCGTTGGTATCCTTTTTTGTTTGATTTTGCATATAAATGATATCATATGATATCTGTCTTTGTTTGATTTACTGCACTTACCATCCATCCTCTCAATGTGCCCATCTATGTGGTCACAGATGGCATTATTTCATTCTTTTTAATGGAGTACTATTATTTTGTATATATGTACTACATCTTCTCTTAGCATTTTAAACAGCCATACTTCTTAACCCATTTTATTAACCTGGTAGCTTTGGGGAATATAGTTCTAAAGTAGGTCCAATCTCTTCCCCTTTAACCAAGAACCCATTACGTATCCTGGACATTTTATAATTCTCAGTTACCACAGACTTTGTTATTGCTGACTAATTTATGTTTACATACTCTAAAATAATCAGCATTTCCATCTAACCATAGAAAAACATTAAACAAATCCCAGTTAATAGATATTTTTCAAACTACCAAAATCAGTACTCCTCAATACTGTCAAGGAGAAGGCAATGGCACCCCACTCCAGTACTCTTGCCTGGAAAACCCCATGGATGGAGGAGCCCCGTAGGCTGCAGTCCATGAGGTCGCTAAGAGTCTGACACAACTGAACGACTTCACTTTCACTTTTCACTTTCATGCATTGGAGAAGGAAATGGCAACCCACTCCAGTGTTCTTGCCTGGAGAATCCCAGGGACGGGAGAGCCTGGTGGGCTGCCGTCTATGGGGTCGCACAGAGTCAGACACGACTGAAGCCACTTAGCAGTAGCAGCAATACTGTCAAAATCATTAAAAATAAGGGGGGAAAAATCTCAAAATCTGGTTACAACACGGGAATCCTAAAGAGGACAAGATGTGTTGTGGTACCCCAGATGGAATTCTAAAACAAAAAAAAGGACTTTAGGGAAAACTGAGGAAATGTGAATAAAGAATGGGCTTTAGTTAAATAATAATTATCAATATTGGTCCATTGTGACAAATGAACTGAACTTACATAAAATGTTTATTAGAGGAAAACTAGATGTAGGGTATGTGGAAATTCTCTGTACTAGCTTTATAATAATTCTGTGATCTGAAACTGTTTTGAAATTAAAATTTATTTTAAAATAAGCAATGTTAATAGTACAATGGCTATATGTTTTGCTTTATTCTAGAAAGTATGATCCTTGCCATAACTTTTCATACTTCTTTTATTATTTCTTTGGTTAAATTCAATTCCCTTGTTTTGTTTTTTTTTTTAAAGATAAAAATCTCCCCTTTTTCCTGAGCACATTGATGAGGTTATTTAAGGTCAGGTTGTCTATAAATATTAGGACTGGCTTCATTTCAGGTTGAGAGGAGAAGCTTCATTTGGAGTTGAAAGGAGAACACTTAAAATCATTTTCAATTATTTATTCCTGCAGTTTCTGATTCTTCCTTTTGTATATTGATCTACATGAGCATAAGCGAACTTCTTGAATGCTTTATAAAGGTTTTATTATGCTTCCTTTCTCTGTCTTCAAAATGCATCTTCTCAATTGACCCATTTTCCATCATCTAAGAACCTGTAGAGAGAAGATAATATTCTCACCTTTGGCATTGATGATAATGGAGCATCTGGCAGACTTAGGAAAAAAGGAAGCTCCACCACTTAGTAGCTTTCAACCTTGAACAAGCTCTGCTACTTAACTTCCTCTATTGCTAAAGCAGAAATAACATTAGTAATGAACTCATATATATGGTAAGGATTAAATGAGATAGTGTATTTAAAATGTTTAGAACCCACCACAGGAATTCTCAACAAATGGTAACTATTGTTTTTAGGGCTGTGGTTTCCTATGAGCCCATATGTGACAGAGAAGGCAAGTCACCCATTATGAAGCAGTAAAACATAAAAGTCCAGTTCCTCCTAAGACTGGCAGAAGAAAATGAGGAAATACAGTAAAGGCTCTATATACATAAATATGGAAATTATGAGCAAAGTCAAGGAAGCAGATGGAAGGATAGAGCAGCCTGGCTTTTCCTACAGCTTTATAATATCCCTGCAATGCATGATGACTGTTACCAGGTCAGCTTACCTCTTATAAATAGGTCACCAAAGTGGTGGTTTTAATTTAAGAGAATTTCATTATTGTTGAGAACTACTCTGACCTCTGGAGGAGACAAAAAGAAGAGGAAAAGGAAATGTCATTACCTTTTGTTGTTCTTTAGTCACTAAGTCATGCCCAACTCTTTTGCGAACCCGTGGATTTTAGCCCTCCAGGCGCCTCTATCCATGGGATCTCCCAGGCAACAATACTGGAGTGGGGTGCCATTTCATTCTCCAGGGTATCTGCCCAACCCAGAGATCAAACGCACATCTCCTGCATTGGCACACACACACACACACACGTTCTTTTTCATACTCTTTTTCCATTATGGCTTATCACTGGATATTGAGTATAGTTCCCTGTGCTATACACTAGGACCTACTAGTGTTTATCTACTCTATTAATGTATGTAACAGCTTACATCTGCTAATCCCACACTATTCTTCCCCTATCCTCCCTGATCTCTCCCCTTTATCGTAACTGGAGTTATCTCTGGAGACCACTCACAAAAATAAGTAAATAAGTATTTGTTGAATAAATTTTCACTTCATGGGAAATAGATGGGGAAACAGTGGAAACAGTGTCACACTTTATTTTTCTGGGCTCCAAAATCACTACAGATGGTGACTGCAGCCATGAAATTAAAAGATGCTTACTCCTTGGAAGGAAAGTTATGACCAACCTAGATAGCATATTCAAAAGCAGAGACATTACTTTGCCAACAAAGTTTTGTCTAGTCAAGGCTATGGTTTTTCCTGTGGTCATGTATGGATGTGAGAGTTGGACTGTGAAGAAGGCTGAGCACTGAAGAATTGATGCTTTTGAACTGTGGTGTTGGAGAAGACTCTTGAGAGTCCCTTGGACTGCAAGGAGATCCAACCAGTCCATTCTGAAAGAGATCAGCCCTGGGATTTCTTTGGAAGGAATGATGCTAAAACTGAAACTCCAGTACTTTGGCCACCTCATGCGAAGAGATGACTCATTGGAAAAGACTCTGATGCTGGGAGGGATTGGGGGCAGGAGGAGAAGGGGATGACAGAGGATGAGATGGCTGGATGGCATCACTAACTCGATGGACGTGAGTCTGAGTGAACTCCGGGAGTTGGTGATGGACAGGGAGGCCTGGTGTGCTGCGATTCATGGGGTTGCAAAGAGTCGGACACGACTGAGCAACTGATCTGATCTGATCTGATCCTTACAAGGCAACCAGTAACTGTCTTTTTATTAACACTGTGTGTAAGACAGGCATTCTATATGTCTCATCTTTTTTATTATTTGCTACAATACAATAAGATAAATTTGCATCACCTTCCTTTTAGAAAGATAAAACAAGAGATCCTATAGAATGTCCAAAGTAACTCAGCTAGGAAAAATGATTGGATGCCAGGTCTCTCTAAGTCCAGATCAATATTGAAGTTAATATTCCTTGTGCAGGCACTAGAGGCACAGTAGTGCATAAGATACAGCCCCTTCCCTCAAGGAGCTGAGAGTCCAGTGAGGAATACGGATGGTATAGGTGAAGTGCAGGTGCTGTGGGATCACACAGGCAGAGGCTCTAACCCAGAGACAGATGTTCAGCATTCATGGCTCACATCAAAGCGCGTTTTCCCACTTGGTTCAGATATGTGTGGCCCTTAACAGCAAAGATTGTATCTTATCCTTGAGTTATGCTGCAGAAGAGATAGTGGTTTAGCATACCTACTTTAGAGCACAGTAGGCTGAAGCTGAGCAGGTTTGGTGTCACTTAGGATAGTGTCTATCACATAAATATGTTTGACTCCTCCCTCTTCACAGGGCTTCCCTGGTGGCTCAGATGGCAAGGAATCCTCCTGCAATACGGGAGACCTGGGTGCAATCCCTGGGTTGGGAAGATCCCCTGGAGGAGGGAATGGCTCCAGTATTCTGGCCTAGAGAATTCCATGGACAGAGGAACCTGGCAGGCTACAGTCCATGGGGTCACAAAGAGATGGACATGGCTGAGTGACTTTCACTTCTCTTCATAGTCAGCACTATGCCTAACTACAGTAGGTCCTCAGTCAATGGTGTTAAGTCATTGGAGTGCTTGTGGAAACGCTGACTTTATTTTAGACAGCCCTGTAAATAAACTAAACTCAGACTCAATGGGGAAAAAAGCCAATTTGGCATAAAAAGAATAAATAAGTAAACCAATAAATAAATAAGTACTCTCTTCTGCCAGAGCAGCAAGTAGGTATGAAAATTTAGACAAGTGCCAGAATCATATGCATGACAGAGTTTTATCAAGAAGTCAGCCAGTCTTCTTTCAGTTTCTGTATCTGTACTTCTGTCCCTTCTGCTCCTTCACAACCATCTTACCTTCTCCTCAGTTTTTGGAATTATCCAGAAAATTCCCTGTCCACTGGGTAAGGATAGTGTGGGGTGGTAATTGTTGTTCTCCACTGAGTCAAGTCATAGCCTTGGATACAAGCAAAAAGAACCAGACGTGCTGGCCCATGATTTAGGTTTCAAGCTGGTTTTAGAAAAGGCAGAGGAACCAGAGATCAAATTGCCAACATCCGCTGGATTATCAAAAAAGCAAGAGAGTTTCAGAAAAACATCTATTTCTGCTTTATTGAGTATGCCAAAGCCTTTGACTGTGTGGATCACAATAAACTGTGGAAAATTCTTCAAGAGATGGAAATACCAAACCACCTGACATGCCTCTTGAGAAACCTATATGCAGGTCAGGAAGCAACAGTTAGAACTAGACATGGAACAACAGACTGGTTCCAAATAGGAAAAGGAATACATCAAGGCTGTATATTGTCACCCTGCTTATTTAACTTATATACAGAGTACATCATGAGAAATGCTGGGCTGGATGAAGCACAAGCTGGAATCAAGATTGCTGGGAGAAATCTCAATAACCTCAGATATGCAGATGACACCACCCTTATGGCAGAAAGTGAAGAGGAACTCAAAAGCCTCTTGAAAAGTTGGCTTAAAGCTCAACATTCAGAAAATGAAGATCATGGCATCTGGTCCATCACTTCATGGGAAATAGATGGGGAAACAGTGTCAGACTTTATTTTTGGGGCTCCAAAATCACTGCAGATGGTGACTGCAGCCATGAAATTAAAAGAAGCTTACTCCTTAGAAGGAAAGTTATGACTAACCTAGACAGCATATTAAAAAGCAGAGACATTACTTTGCCAACAAAGGTCTGTCTAGTCAAGGCTATGGTTTTTCCAGTAGTCATGTATGGATGTGAGAGTTGGACTGTGAAGAAAGCTGAGCGCCGAATAATTGATGCTTTTGAACTGTGGTGTTGGAGAAGACTCTTGAGAGTCCCTTGGACTGCAAGGAGATTCAACTAGTCCATTCTAAAGGAGATCAGTCCTGGGTGTTCATTGGAAGGACTGATGCTGAAGCTGAAACTCCAATACTTTGGCCACCTCATGCGAAGAGTTGACTCGTTGGAAAAGACTCTGATGCTGGGAGGGATTGGGGGCAGGAGGAGAAAGGGACGACAGAGAATGAGATGGCTGGATGGCATCACCGACTTGATGGACATGAGTTTGAGTGAACTCTGGGAGCTGGTGATGGACAGGGAGGCCTGGCATGCTGCGATTCATGGGGTTGCAAAGAGTCGGACATGACTGAGCGACTGAACTGAACTGAACTGAATTGTCTCTTAACTTCTCAGAGGAACAGATCCTTTTATTCTGACTAATTTTATTCTCCTAATATGCACTACAATAAAAAGGATCAAGAGAGGTAAAACATAATATGGGAAATATAATTGAGATAAGATCTATCTGGATTTTAAACTTTCATTAGAATAGCAAGTGTCAGAAAACTCAAAAAAATTGCTTGCAAGATTAACCCCAAATCTTGTTTTTTAATATCTTCCTGGTGAAGAAATGAGAAAGCATGTTAACATTGTCACTATGAGAACAATCTAAAATTTTCAAATAAACCTAAAGTAATAATAGTAGAAATGAGGGAATTCCCTGGTGTTCTAGTGGTTAGGACTGGGTTCATTTCCTGGTCGGGGAACTAAGATCTTACAAGCTATGTGGTGCTGCCAAAAAAAAATTATTTTTAAGGAAAAAAATGTGCTTTCCTTTCTAGAATGACCCAAACTCTAATTTCATGTCTGAGACTCATAAAACCAATGATAATGGATTCATTTAGCACGATTATATGGTGCAGTTCAATTCTTCAAATGGAATTTTGTTCTATTGTAATTTTGTTCCAGAGCACTATATCATTAAAGTGAAATATTAATGATATTTTTATTACAATTGTCAAGAAAATTATGGACAGGATTCCAAAAACATAAAAGCTTATAATTGTTTTAGAAACTTACATTTTTAAAAATGTGCTATTCAAAGACATTCAGCTTCTTAAGAAAATAATTATAATGACTCTCATTTATCATGGGTATTTATTATTCCAAAATTACATAAATGCTAGGCTGAACCAAAGAGCAGCAGTGAAAGAATTTATATGAAAGATTAATTAGAATAGAGTATTTCCCTTTAGAACAATTCTAAAGGAACTCAGTGTGTTGGTATTCATTTTAATTAGAATTTTTATTTCTTTTAAAAAAGTAATACTTTTTTCACAACTGTATCTGCCTTGAGAAAAAGATATTTTCAAATCACAGTTCTTTGGGGAATATTAAAGTAGTGTTTTTGACTTCCAAAATGACTATGTGCAACCTAAACCATGAAAATGTGTCTTGTTTTAAATTCCCATGGACAAAATTAGTTTGAATCCTGAACCACTGTTTCCTGTGGAAAATACTAGCCCACTACTGGGAATAAGTTTTCCCCTAAAAACTTGCTGATATTATAGAGCAATTTTGACAACATTACTGCTAGTAGCAATGAGTTTTGGTTGTTCTTTATTAATTTTTATGTCAGTATAAAGTTCAATAAACTCATCAATTTTTATTTTGAATAAAAGTTTTTGAAGAACACATTTCTATAAAAATAGATTAGGAAATAAAAAATACATTAAGGAAAGTTTGTAACAGATATTTCTTTTCTATCTTTCTATTTCTTTCTGGAAAAAAAAAAAAACAGATTAATGTAGTCTGGAGATTTAATAGGTAGGCGTTAATCATTGAAAAAGCTTCTCTTCAGGAGAAAGAGTTGATGTAGAACCTCAAAGAAAAACATATACTTACCGATAAAGTCAAACTTTGTTCATTTATATATCCTTGACTTATCCAGAGTTCTTTCATCTGATAGTACAAAGTTCATAATATAGTTGGAATTAGTAAGGGAAAAAATTAAGTATCTTGGATGTCATAAAATTCTTTTATTTAATTCCACATATTGCATTCAAAGAGGGATCATCTTAGGGCTTTAATTATAGTGTTCTTTATTTGCAAACTCAAGTTAACTCATCTTGATTTTCATGTTATCCAGGCTATGGAGAATCCAGAGGATAATGAATGTTGTCCAGGGTGGTAAAAAAAGAGAGAGACTATAAAAATAAATCCTAAACTAAAAAAATAATGCAATGGATGATCCAATTATTGTAAACATTGTCTGTTCATGAAAATATCAACTTTGGGTTGAATTGTGTAATGTGATACCAGAAAATTGTCAAAAAAAAAACACACTTAATAAGTCAGTTGATTAACATGACGTGATATTCTGAGATGGCTAAGTTCCCCTAATATTTGACCCTCCTGAAGGTAACACTTCAAACCCTAGACAAAAGATACTTTATAAAAAAAATAGCCTGGAAGCATTGAAGAAGGTTATAAAACAAGCAGATTCTAGAGGAAATTTGAACTTGGAAGAATGGATCACAGGAAGTGAGCTGCCTATTATTATGATATTTATTTTTTAAATTCCAGTGGGAAGCATTCAGTTTTTCTGGTCTGAAGTTTTAGACTACAGAGTTTGAGGCAAAAAAAAGATCTTGGAAAATAAGGAGATAATCCCAGGAAAGATGGGTGGAGTTTCAAATTTTGTTTATAAATTTAATTATCTGACTGACTAATGAGCTGTGCATGCACAAGATAGCTTCAAAGCAGTCCAAAACTTTCTTTAAAAATGAACTGAGGGAGGAGAGGGTGAAATATATGGAAAGAGTAACATGGAAACTTACATTACCATATGTAAAATAGATAGCAAATGGGAATCTGTATGTATGGCTCAGGAAACTCAAACAGAGGCTCTGTATCAACTTAGAGGGGTGAGATGGGAAGGGAGATGAGAGGGAGGTTCAAAGATCGGTCGCTCAGTTGTGTCTGACTCTTCTCGACCCCATGAATTGCAGCACGCCAGGCCTCCCTGTCCATCACCAACTCCCGGAGTTCACCCAGACTCACATCCATTGAGTCAGTGATGCCATCCAGCCATCTCATCCTCTGTGTCCCCTTTTCTTCCTGCCCCCAATCCCTCCCAGCATCAGACTCTTTTCCAGTGAGTCAACTCTTCGCATGAGGTGGCCAAAGTACTGGAGTTTCAGCTTTAGCATCATTCCTTCCAAAGAAATCCCAGTGCTGGTCTCCTTCAGAATGGACTAGTTGGATCTCCTTGCAGTCCAAGGGACTCTCAAGAATCTTCTCCAACACCATAATTCAAAAGCATCAATTCTTCGGTGCTCAGCTTTCTTCACAGTCCAACACTCATATCCATACATGACCACAGTAAAAACCATAGCCTTGACTAGACGAACCTTTGTTGGCAAAGTAATGTCTCTGCTTTTGAATATGCTATCTAGGTTGGTCATAACTTTTCTTCCAAGGAGTAAGCGTCTTTTAATGGTTCAAAAGGGAGGGGATATATGTATACCTATGGCTGATTTATGTTGAGGTTTGACAGAAAACAACAAAATTCTGTAAAGCAGTTATTCTTCAATAAAAAAAAAATTTTTTTAATGAACTGAAATTTTAGCTGTAAACTACAAAATCAAGTTTTCATCCTAATAAACACCCACAAAGATGAAATCCTTAAAATTCTGTGGAAAAATAAGTTAAAAAATTAGAAGTCTCCATAATATGACAGTCACGTTGTCTAAGTTTGTATGTGCATCAGTTGCTCAGTTGTGTCTGACTCTTTGTGACCCTGTGAACTAGTAGCCCACCAGGATCCTCTGTCCATGAGATTTCCCAGGCAAGCATACTGGAATGGGTTGCCATTTCCTTCTCCAGGGGATTTTCCCAACCAAGGAATTTAACCCTCGTCTTCTGTGTCTCCTTCCTTGAAAGTAGACTTTTTTTACCTGCTAAGACATCAGGGAAAGAGACACTGACGTATAGAACAGTCTTATGGACTCTGTGGGAGAGGGAGAGGGTGGGAAGATTTGGGAGAATGGCATTGAAACATGTAAAATATCATGTATGAAACAAGATGCCAGTCCAGGTTCGATGCACGATACTGGATGCCTGGGGCTAGTGCACTGGGACGACCCAGAGGGATGGTATGGGGAGGGAGGAGGGAGGAGGGTTCAGGATGGGGAACACATGTACACCTGTGGTGGATTCATTTTGATATTTGGCAAAACTAATACAATTATGTAAAGTTTAAAAATAAAATAAAATTTTAAAAAGAAAAAAAAAAGACATCAGGGAAGCCCTCAAATTATTTGAAATCAGATGATCTGAAAAAATATTATCCATTTTCAAAGGGAAAGACAATCAATACCAACCCTGAGGTGACTCAAGTTTTAGAATTTTTAAAAATTATTACTGGAGTATAGTTGATTTACAAAGTTGTGCTAATTTCATTAGTTCCAGGCATACAGAAAAGTGAATGTTATGTATATACATTTTTATCCACTCTTTGTTAGATTATTTTCTTATATGGAATGTTATAGAATGTTGAGTAGAGTTCCCTGCAGGATTTTAGAATCATAAGGTAAGGTATATTAAGCAGCTCCTACAACTGTGCTCAGTGAGATAAAAGAAAATATGCTTGTAATGATGAAATCTCTGAGGAGAAATAGAAATCATATTAAAAATGCAAATTCTAGAACTGAAAGGCTATATCTTAAATAAAATATTAACTGAAGGGAATATATAGAATAAAGATGGCAGAGAAGAATTAGTGACTATGAAGACAGATCAAAAGAAAATATTCACCTGAAGAATACAACAGGAAACATTAAAAAAGGAGAATTTTGTTCAGTTGCTCAATGGTGTCCAACTTTTGCGACCCCATAGACTGCAACATGCCAGGCTTACCTGTCCTTCTCCATCTCCCAGAGCTTGTTCAAGCTCATGTCTATTGAGTCAGTGATACCATCCAACCATCTCATCCTCTGTTATCCCCTTCTCCTCCTACCTTCAATCTTGCCCAGCATCAGGGGCTTTTCCAATGAGTCAGTTCTTTGCATCAGGTGGCCAAAGTATCAGAGCTTCAGCTTCAACTTCAGTCCTTCCAATGAATTTTCAGGATTGATTTCCTTTAGGATTGACTAGTTTGATCTCCTTGCAGTCCAAGGGACTCTCAAGAGTCTTCTCCAACACCACAGCACAAAAGCATCAATTCTTTGGCATTCAGCCTTCTTTATGGTCCAATTCTCACATCCATAAATGACTACTGGAAAAGCCATAGTTTTGACTAGATGGACCTTTGTCGGTAAAGTAATGTCTCTGCTTTTTAATATGCTGTCTAGGTTGTTCATAGCTTTTCTTCCAAAAAGCAAGCATTTTTAAATTTCATGCCTGCAGTCACAGTTGGCAGTGATTTTGGAGCCTAAGAAAATAAAATCTGTCATGGTTTCCATTGTTTCTCCATCTATTTGCCATGAGATGATGGGACCGGATGCCCATCAGGTGGGCATGCCCATGATCTTCGTTTTTTTGAATGCTGAGTTTTAAGCCAGCTTTTTCACTCTCCTCTTTAACTTTCATCAAGAGGCTCTTTAGTTCCTCTTCACTTTCTCCCATAAGGGTGGTGTCATCTACATATCTAAGGTTATTGGTATTTCTCCTGGCAATCTTGACTCCAGCTTGTGCTGTATCCAGTTTGGTATTTCACATGATGTACTCTGCATATAAGTTAAATAAATCATGGAAGATTTTTAAAGTTAAAGAATCATGGCAGAAATAAAATAATGTCACAAAACAAATATTTAAAGGTAGAGTAAGTAAAATTTTTGAATCTTGGAGAAAAATCATAAACTTACACATTAAGAAATTCAACAAATCACAAGCAGGAAAAGTACAAAGAAAATTATGATCAAGTATGCCAAAAACTAAAGATAAACAGAATATCTTGAAAATAACTAGAAGAAAATAACACTCTGCATGCAGAGAAGCAACTATTAAAAATTACTAGATTCTTTTGAAAAACTGGAGGCCAGAAGAAAATGAAATAAATATCTCTAATGTGATAAATTTGGGGGAAGGCAATCCAAAATTATTTACCATGAAATAATATTCTTCAAGAATTGATAGTAAAGGCATTTTCATATGAAAGAAAGAAAAAAAAATGTCACCAGAAGACTTATACTGTAGAAAATATGTATTTAAAGCTAAAAGAAAATGATTCCAGATGGAAATTTGGATTGTCAGTAAGAGGTAAAGAACAGCAAAAGTGTTAAATGTCTACAAAATTTAAAAGGAAATTTTTCTTTTAACACCTTTAACTATGTACATCTATTTAAAGCAAAATCATAAAACTATTTCATGTTCATAATGTATGCAGGCAGCTATAACATAAACAAGGATGGAAGAAAATGGACTCTCAAAACTACAAGTGTTCTATACTTCTTCCAGAATTGTTACAATATTAGTTTTCAGTAGATTGAGAAAACTTTGCCTATTGCAATACTTTGTTGTTGTTGTCATTCAGTCACTACATTGCATCCAACTCTTTGTAACCCCATGGACTATAGCATGCCAGGCTCCTCTGTCTTCCAGTATCTCCTGGGGTTAACTCAAATTCATGTCCATTGAGTCAATAAGGCCATCCAACCATCTCATCCTCTGGCAGCCCATTCTCCTTTTGCCTGCATTCTTCCCCAGCATCAGGATCTTTTCCAGTGAGTGGACAATACTTAAAGCAACCACTAAAACAATAACCTAACAAGTTATAGCTAAGCAAGGCAATGTAGTTCAGAAAATAATGAATAACAAGGAAGCAAAGGTTCATAAGGACTTAAAGTAGATTGACCTAAATCAAATCATAATAATTGCATTAAGTGATTATGGAATAAGCACCTCAATTAAAAAGCAGAAATTTTTGGAGTAGATCAAAATAGAAAGAGCCAAGTAACTGCTGTCAATAAGAGATGCACTTTAAATATAAATACAGATAAAATGAAATTTAATCATTGGCAAAGGATACACCCTGAAAACAATAAGTATAAGATAGTTATTTTGGCAGAAAAGATATCAGGCAGTATAAGCTTCAAGGTAAAAGAGTATTATCAGAGAGAAAAAAAGGCCTCATCATAATAATAAAATGGTCATTTCATCAAGGAGATAACCATTATAAATAAGATAGTATTTAATAATGGAGCTTCAAAATGTACAAAACTAAAATGAACAGAATGAAAATGAGAAATAAATAATTCAACTGTTGGAGATTTGAACAACCCTCTCTCAACAATTGATAAAACAACAACCAGTAAACACATAGAGGATTTGAATTAGGCCATTAACCAGCCTGACCTACTTGTTATTTTTAAACACTGTACATACCTTAGAATTGCAGAATATTGAATATACCTTCTTTTCAAATGCACATGGTTCAAATGTTGAGATAGAAACATGTTGGATCATTAAAGGGAGTCTCAGTAGATACAGAACGATTGAATTTGTTGAGTATGTTTTTTGACCACAGTGGCCTTAAACACACAATAAATAATAAAACCTAGAATTACCTCAAATATATTGAAACTGAAAAATTCTGCTTTGGGGGTTGGACCTCAGTTTCAGAGTTTTTTAAAAGCTCCTCACATGATCCTAATTGGCCAGGGAGCTAGTGATGGCATAGGAGCTTGAATGGATGAGGGAAAGGAGGATGGCTTTCACTCTTCATGTGAGTGAAGTTGAGAGTGATGTAAGTAAACTGATTCTCTCTATTCCTAATGATCACCTCATCCAAGCTTTATGTACATGTAAGTTGTAAAGCAAAATTATCACAAGGACTTTCTTGGTGGTTCAGTGCCTGACTCTGTACTCCCAGTGCAGGGGGCCCAGATTGATCCCTGATTGGGGAACTAGATCCCACATGCTGCAACTATGAGTTCACATGCTGAAACTAAAGACCCTGCACGCCACAGCTAAGGTCTGGTGCAGCCAGATCAATAAATACTTTTTTTAAAATAAAGCAAAATCATCATAGATATCCATGACTCCTTCCTAGAAGTTTCCATTTTTAAATAAAGGAAAATCCAACATTTATGTCATTTGTCATGAATGAATGTTTCATAAATATTTTTCCTCCAAATCCTCTTACTTCATTGATAGTTATTTGATAATATTACATTTTATTTCTTACTATTTTTAATTAAAAAGTAAAAACAACAATAATACTTATCCTGTTAGGTTAAAGAAAATATATGAAATTCATTTCAATTAGTTCTCACTTCCTTAATGTAAATAAATGTCTGTATAAAAATTTTGATTTTAATAGGAAGTATCCTAAAATAAAAAAATAAATGTATTTTAAAAAGAGCCTTCCCCCTATCTTACTAATAGACTAATCAGAGAGAACAGAGAGACTCCCCTCGGTGGCTTAACGAATACGTCACCATGATGGGGAAGCACACAAGGCGAGGAACTGTAGATGATCTCTGAGAACTACAGGTGGCATCTAGTTGTTGGGCAAGGAAAAAAAAAAGAAAACAATGAAAGTTCTCAGTCCAACATCAGCAAACAATTGATTAATACCAGTAGCCACGGCAGTTTGGACGAGGACCCTGAACTTCTGGTAGGAAAGCAACCCTAGTCAACACCAAGAATGCAACTTGGTGAGAAGCTAAGGATCCAATTAAGCTATACTCAGTCTCCCGATCCACAGAAACAGTGAGGAGGTAAATGCAGTGCCAAAAAGAAAAAAAGAAAAATTAAAACACTTCCAAGTAATCCACTGGTCAAAGAAGTAATCAAAAGGAAAATTATAAAATGTTTTGGATGTAAGGATAACAATAGAAATGTAGCTTATTGAAAATTGAGAGATGCAGCAAAAACAGTGATTAGAGAAATTCATAAGTAACAATAGAAAAAAATTTTTTTAATTGACTATTTAATAAGACCTGGAAAATTGACAGACTCCTACCTAGAGTAATCAAGGAAAAAGAAGGAAAATCCATTTCTATATAAAGAATGAAATAAAGACCAACACTGCAGATTCTACAGAAATTAAAAGAAAAATAAGAATAATATAAACACCTTTATGCCAACAAATTAAACAAATTAGATCAAACAGGCAATTATCTGAATAATAAAACTTATCCAAAGTTACAAAATATGAAACAAAATCTGATATCTATTTATATCTATTTATAAATATAAATAGATATAAATATATATAAATATATATATATTATATAAATATAAATTATATTATATAAATATAAATATATATATTATATAAATATAAATTATATTATATAAATATAAATAGATATTTATATTTATATATATATATAAATATAAATATTTATATTTATAAATAGACATCTATTTATATCTATTTATATTTATCCCTATATCTATTAAAAAGATTGAATTTTTATCAAAAATTCTCCTACAAAGAAAATTTCAGTCTTAGGTGCTTTAAATGTTGAATTCTACCAAACATTTAAGAAAGAAATATCCATTTTACACAGACACTATCAAGCCATAGAAAAAGTTATACTTTTCAACAAAGACATTAAGAAAATGAAAGTTCTTTCCTTAACCAATATCCCTTCATGAATAAGTGCACAAGCGCTTAGTAAAATGGTAGCAGTTGAAAGTAGCAACATATGAAAGGAGACTATATCATCGCCAAGTATAGTTTATTCCAAGAAGATAAATTTAACATTCACCAATCTAATTCACCTTGCTAATATATTAACAGAAAAAAAGACATGATTTTCTCATTAAGGCAGAAAAAATCATGCATCCATGATAAAGATTATTAATGATTAAAGAGTGAATGTTTTCTTCTTAAGTGTGGTTGTTGTTCATTTGTTCAGTCGTGTCCGACTCTTTGCAGCCCATGGACTGCAGCACGCCAGGCTTCCCTGTCCTTCACTATCTCCCGGAGTTGGCTCAAACTCATGTCCACTGAGTCAGTAATGCCGTCCAGCCATCTCGTCCTCTGTCCTCCCCTTTCCTCCTGCCCTGGATCTTTCCCAGCATCAGGGTATTTTCCAGTGAGTCAGCTCTTCTCATCAGGTGGCAAAAGTATGGAGCTTCAGCTTCAGCATCAGTCCTTCCAATGAATATTCAGGATTGATTTCCTTTAGGAAAGACTGGTTTGATCTCCTTGCTGTGCAAGGGATTCTCAAGAGTCTTCTCCAGCACCACAGTTTGAAAGCATCAGTTCATCAGCGCTCAGCCTTCTTTATGGTCCATCTCTCACATCCACACGTGACTACTGGAAAACCATAGCTTTGAATATACAGACCTTTGTTGGCAATGTAGAAATGCCTGCTCTCATCACTTATATTTGTCATCATACTGGAAATCCTAATAATTGCAATATGGTGATAAAATTAAAGTTATAAATATTAGAAAAATATTTAATAGCACCATATTTAGTTTGACATAGAAACAGAACCATATGGTATGTATTCTTGGTGTAAGGCTTGTATGATAATGTTTTGATATTCCTTCATGTTGATATATGTATCAGTTATTTGTTCCTTTTTATTATTGATAGGTATTCCATCAAATGAATACCTACCACTTGTTTATCATTATCCTATTAATGGATAGCATTAGCTATTTCTAGATATTTAGCTATTGTGAATAAGATTGTTGTAATTGTTGGACATATCTTTTTATGAACTTATTTTTTTATTTCATTTTTTGTGACTGGACCTCTTGGATTATAGGTTAAATATGTTAGTTTTTTTAAACAATTTTATTTATTTATTTTTGGCTATGATGGGTCTTCGTTGCTGCATGGATCTTTTCTCTACTTGAGGCAAGCGGGGGCTACTCTTCATCGCAGTGTGCGGCTTCTTCTTGTGGAGCACGGGCTTCAGGGCACTTGGGTTCAGTAGTTGCTGAGTGTGGACTCAGTCACAGGTCCTGTGCTCTGGAGCATAGGCTCAATAGTTGTGGCACACGAGCTTAGTTGCACCATGGAATGTGGAATTTTCCCCCACCAGAGATCAAACCCATGACTCCTGTATTGGGAGGAGGATTCTTTACCACTGAACCAGCAGGGAAGCTCCTATGTGTAGTTGTATATGAAATATTTCCCCAAAATTTGTGGTAGCATTTTATAGCAAAAGTGTGTGAGATTTTGATCTGCTCCAAAATCTGACCAGTCTTTGAAGTTGTCAGACCTCTTAATTTGTTGCCATTCTTGTGGACATGTAAGAGTACCTCACTGTAGTTTTCTTTTTCTTCACTGAATTATGTAGAGCACTTTTTTCATGCATTGCTGGACCACTTGTTTATCTTCTTTGGTTAAGTCCCCAGCAGACTTTTCTGTAAAATTGATAAACTGATTGTACAATACAAAGGCCTAAAATGTCTGAAGCAATCTTAAAAATGTAAATAACATATTATAATGTAGTCTAACATACTTAATGATAAATGTAACTAATTTATTGTGGAGAACAATTAGAAAATTTGCTTCTGGGTGGGTGAAGCTAGAGAATGAATAGGAAAGGACATAAGGAAACTATCAAGGAAATGGGAATATTCTAGAATTTAATAGGTGTTTGAGTTACATAGGAACATACATTAGTGAAAACTTAGCAAATGTACTCTTGAGATTTGTGCATTCTGTTGGAGATAAATTTTACCATAAAAGAAAAATAAACTGTACAATAGATGATGATATACATACTGAAGTATTTGACGGAGAGTGTACTGATGTCTGAAATTTACTTTGAAGTGAGTCAAATATAAGATGCCTTAATGGTTTGGTGGAAGGAGGAATAGATGGAACAGTACATGCTTTAGCTCCCATCATAACATTAATAATAAAATCTATGTGTTGTATATAGGGCTAGGTACTGGATTCCTACAAAATTCTTTCAACATTGCTATAGATTTCAAACTTTTCATAATAAACTTTTGGGAAACAAAGAGGACTGGAAGTAGAATAATACATTTTTGAAATATTTCAAATAAAAATAGAAATAAAATTAATTTTGGCACTTAAAAAGCAGCCATTTTACATCTCTGAAAATTCAATTTGTAGAATAACTTCTTTTCCTTTATTTCTGAATAAGTAAAGCTATTCTTTATTAAACAGAGAATCTTTCCAAGGAAATCTTTCTTATCTTCTCCTCATTGAAACATTTTCATAACTAGATTAATTCCAAAATGGCTTTCAGTACAGAATGGCATATGTGTGTTGCCCTACACTGTTCTTATTAAAACATTTAAAAATATATAAAGATACTTTATATGCCTATAGAATCTTTACTGGTGTTCCATTTTTAAAACTGATAATAGTTATTTTTGCCTACTCTTTTTTTTCTTTCTATATCTTGCTTGATTTTAGCAATTTGTTAATCTTTTCAAAGAATTGAATATTTGCTTTTTTGTACTCTCTAATGTGCCCTTGCTTATTATTTCATCCATTTATTCCTTTATTATTATTTTCTTCTGTTTTTTGGGGGAAGGTAGTTATCTCTTCTTATTGTTTTTTTTTTTTCTCACTTCTTGGGATGGACACTTAATTTATTTTAGACCTTTCTTTTTTCTATCTGCATTTAGGTCTATAAGTTCCTTTAAGCTGTATCTTGCTTGTTCTGGTGTAAAATTTCATTTATTTCAGTTCAAAGTATTCCATTGATCCCTTCTTTGCCCAGTGGATTTCTTAAAATCATTTCGCCTGATTTTCAAAATTGTCCACTGTGGTCAGAGCACACACTTCATTTAATTTTAGGACTTCAAAAATTCTTGAGACTTACACTATTGCTCAGCCTTTTAAAAAAATCATGGATATTTATTTCAGCAAAGTCAAACGTTAAATACTATTTTAATCCCTATGCCACACAATATGGACTTCCCTGATGACTGAAATGGTAAAGGATCTGCCTCTGATGCAGGAGACCCCAGTTTAGTCCCTGGGTTGGGAAGATACACTTCTGGAGGGCATGGCAACCTACTCCAGAATTCTTGCCTGGAGAGTCCCATGGACATAGAATCCTGGCAGGCCACAGTCCATGGGGCTGCAATGAGTCAGACACAACTGAAGCAACGTAGCACACACTAACGCCACACAATATAAAGATCCTAGAATATTTTAAAGACGATCAATTCCCTGTATACTTACATGGTACTTTTAATATTTTTATCCTATGTGAAAGTGTTAGTTGCTTAGTCATGTCCAATTCTTTGTGACCTCCTAGACTATAGCCTGCCAGGCTCTTCTGCTCATGAAATTCTCCAGGCAAAAACACTGGAGTGGGTAGCCATTCTCTTCTCTAGAGGATCTTTCCAATCCAGGAGTCATGCTTGTGTCTCCCACATTGCAGGCAGATTCTTTACCATCTGAGCCACCAGGGAAGCCCCTAAATACTAAAGATTATTCATGTTTTATATTAGCATTGTAGAATAAGGTTAATTACATATTAACCTTTTATTTTGTCAACATTTATTTCATTTCTGGTTGTCATTTTGGGCTTTTATTTCTTCTTTGTGAATTTATATTCTTTTTTAAAAATTAAGACAAGGGATTGGTAGGGAAGTCTTTCTGTTTTATTCACCTGAAGGTATAATATCTGCCATGCTTTTGGCAGGAAAACATTCCATACATAGAACACAAGAAGCACTAGCCATAAGTGATAAGATTTATAAAGTTGATTTGGTTATAATCAAAAACATTATCAAAAGTTTATCAAAAGACTCCACTGAATAAAAACATAAACAATAGAATGTGTGAGAAAACATTAACAATACATATGACCAACAGTAAACTAATATCCAAAGTATATTTTTAGGTGCCTGAGTTTACCTCTGGACTTTCTATTTTATTCCATTTATCTATATTTCTCTTTTTGTGCTAGTACCATACTGTCTGGATTACTGTAACTTTGTAGTATAGTCTGAAGTCAGGGAGCCTGATTCCTCTATCTCTGTTTTCTTTTGATCTAAGAACACAGAATATTTATCAATCTGTTTGTGCAATTTTTATTTATTTCCTCAGTATCTTACAGTTTTCCAAGTACAGTTCTTTTGCCTCCTTCAATTCAGTTCAGTTCAGTTCAGTCACTCAGTCGTGTCCGACTCTTTGTGACCCCATGAATCGCAGCACGCCAGACCTCCCTGTCCATCACCATCTCCCAGAGTTCACTGAGACTCACGTCCATCAAGTCAGTGATGCCATCCAGCCATCTCATCCTCTGTTATTCCTTTCTCCTCCTGCCCCCAATCCCTCCCAGCATCACAGTCTTTTCCAATGAGTCAACTCTTCGCATGAGATAGCCAGAGTACTGGAGTTAGCTTTAGAATCATTCCTTCCAAAGAACACCCAGGGCTGATCTCCTTTAGAATGGACTGGTTGGATCTCCTTGCAGTCCAGGGGACTCTCAAGAGTCTTCTCCAACACCACAGTTCAAAAGCATCAATTCTTCGTCACTCAGCTTTCTTCACAGTCCAACTCTCACATCCATACATGACCACTGGAAAAACCATAGCCTTGACTAGACAGACCTTTGTTGGCAAAGTAATGTCTCTGCTTTTGTATATGCTACCTAAGTTGGGCATAATGTTTCTTCCAAGGAGTAAGTGTCTTTTAATTTCGTGGCTGCAGTCACCATCTGCAATGATTTTGGAATCCCCAAAAATAAAGTCTGACACTGTTTCCACTGTTTCCCCATCTATTTGCCATGAAGTGATGGGACCAGATGCCATGATCTTCGTTTTTCTGAATGTTGAACTTTAAGCCAACTTTTTTGCTCTCCTCTTTCACTTGCCTCCTTAGGTAGATTTATTCCTAGAACTTTTATTCTTTTTGTTGCAATGGTAAATGAAATTGTTTCCTTAATTTCCCTTTCTGATCTTTCATTGTTAGTGTATAGAAATGCTAGAGATTTATGTATATTCATTTCATATCCTGCAACTTTATCAAATTAATTGATGAGCTCTAATAGTTTTCTGATAGCACCTTTAGTTTCTACATATAGCATCACATCATCTGCAAACGTTTAAAACAGAAAAATGCCAGCAAATCAGGAAGACAGAGACTTCCAGAAGACACAAGAGCACTTTCCAAGAGAAAAGTAAACACAGGAAACATTGTTGCATCTCATTTGGCATCAGGGAAATATGAATTAATATCACAAAGAGATACTACTAAACTCCAGAGAAATAGTGAAAATTTAAAGAGTGACAGTGCTAACTAATGGTTGGCTATGATTTGGAACTATTTAAAAACTTCTACAACCTTGTGATTTTTGCAATTATCTGTATGTGAATTTTACTCAAATATAATTGGTTATTTTAAAATGCCTAGGAAAGCAATTATTCTGCAATTAAAACAATAATTTTTTAAAAAATGCACAGGGAATTCACTGGTGGTCCTGTGGGGTAGGGATCCAAGCTTTCACTGCTGAAGACAGAGTTTGATCCCTGTTTGGGGAGCTAAAATCTCTCAACCCATACAGTGTGGACTCCCCAACAACCAAAAAAAAGCATAATAACATTTAAACATAACTACTAAAATATAGAAATACAGCGTACATCTTTACATGCACAGTTTTGGGGGTGACAAATAGGGTTAGATGAAGGCATGAGGGTGGGGTCCTCCTGGTCTGATGAGATTAGTGCTTTTATAAGAAGAAGGGATGTGTGTGTGTGTGTGTGTGTGTGTGTGTATTCTGACCTCTGAGGGAGACAAATAATATAATGATATTAAGAAAATTAATCAACCAGATAGTATTTAGAAGGCAAAAGAAAAATTCTAATTCACATTTCACTTTACATACTAAAATTAATTCCAAATGGATTAGAGTTATGAAAATGGAGGAGGGGGAGAAAACATGTAAGTTCCTGAAGAAAAAGATGAATAATTTTTTCTCTAAACCAAGATTGAAGAAAATCTTCTGAACCATAATTCAAACCCAGAAGAAAAAAAGGATTAATTTTAAAAATCTACAGTTTATTTTTATTGCCCTTGAAGTGGGAAAAACAAAGCAAAAACAAAATAATTAAGAAAAAGCTTTGTATAACTTGTGTCACAAACAAAGTGCAAATAACCCATTTTAGAAATTTCAAAATTAAGCAGAAGTGTATACATATATTTTTAATTCCCTTGCTTATTCTATGATCTAGTGGACGTTGGCAATTTGATCTCTGGCTCCTCTGCCTTTTCTGAATCCTGCTTGAACATCTGGAAGTTTACGGTTCACATACTGTTGAAGCCTGGCTTGGGGAATTTTGAGCATTGCTTTGCTACCACATGAGATGAGTGCACTTGAGCAGCAGTTTGAGCATTCTTCAGCATTGCCTTTCTTTGGGATTGGAATGGAAACTGACCTTTTCTGGTCCTGTGGCCACTGCTGAGTTTTCCAAATTTGCTGGCATACTGAGTGCAGCACTTTCACAGCATCTTCTTTTAGGATTTGAAATAGCTCAGCTGAAATTCCATCACCTCCACTAGCTTTGTTTGTAGTAATGCTTCCAGGGCCCACTTGACTTCCCACTCCAGGACATCTGGCTCTAGGTAAGTGACCACACCATCATGGTTATCTGGGCCATTAAAACCTTTTTGGATAGTTCTACTGTGTTTTCTTGCCACCTCTTCTTAATATCTTCTGCTTCTGTTAGATCCATACCATTTCTGTCCTTTATTGTGTCCATCTTTGCATAAAATATTCCCTTGGTATCTATAATTTTCTTGAAGAGATCTCTAGTCTTTACCATCCTATATTTTTCCTCTATTTCTTTGCATTGTTCACTTAAGAAGGCTTTCTTATCTCTCCCTGCTATTCTATGAAGAAATGATAAATAAATAGCCTGTTATAAATATGGGGAAAAGATATTGACATGAAGTTCAAAGAAGATGAAAATTATTCTTAACCATCTGAAAAGGTTTTCAATTCATAACAGAAAAATACAAATTAAACTATGTCTTATTACATATTTGTCACTGTCAGATCGGCAAAAATCCAATTTAACTTCTGAGTTGGCCATGGGAAAACAGTCATTGGCATCCATTTTTAATAAGAACATAAAATATGAAAATCTCTGTGGAAAAAAAATTTGATATATTTAGCTTAAATAGTTGGTTTTAGGAATTTTAGGAATCAGCAAACTGAAATGGACTGGAATGGGTGAATTTAACTCAGATGACCATTATATCTACTACTGTGGGCAAGAATCCCTTAGAAGAAATGGAGTAGCCATCATAGTCAACAAAAGAGTCCAAAATGAAGTACTTGGATGCAGTCTCAAAAACAACAGAATGATTTCTGTTCATTTCTAAGGCAAACCATTCAATATCATGAATGGCATAATCCAAGTCTATGCCCCACCAATAATGTTGAAGAAGCTGAAGTTGAACGGTTCTATGAAGACCTACAAGACCTTCTAGAACTAACATGCCAAAATGATGTCCTTTTCATTATGGGGGATTAGAATGCAAAAGTAGGAAGTCAAGAAACACCTGGAGTAACACGCAAATTTGGTCTTGCAGTACAGAATGAAGCAGGGCAAAAGCTAAGAGAGTTTTGCCAAGAGAATGCACTGGTCATAGCAAACACCCTCTTCCAACAACACAAGAGAGGACTCTACACAAAGACATCACCAGATGGTCAATACCAAAATCAGATTGATTATATTCTTTCCAGCCAAAGATGGAGAAGCTCTATTCAGTCAGCAAAAACAAGACCGGGAGCTGACTGTGGCTCAGACCATGAACTCCTTATTGCCAAATTCAGACTTAAATTGAAGAAGGTAGGGAAAACCACTAGACCATTCAGGTATGACCTAAATCAAATCCCTTATGATTATCCAGTGGAAGTGACAAATAGATTCAAGGGATTAGATCTGATAGACAGGATGCCTGAAGAATTATGGACACAGGTTCCTGACAATGTACCAGAGACAGGGATCAAGACCATCCCTAAGAAAAAGAAATGCAATAAAAGCAAAATGGTTGTCTGAGGAGGTCTTACAAATATCTGTGAAAAGAAGAGAAGTGAAAGGCAAAGGATGAAAAGGAAAGATATACCCATTTGAATGCCTAGTTCCAAAGAAGAGCAAGGAGAGACAAGAAAGGCTTCCTCGGCAATCAGTGCAAAGAAACAGAGGAAAACCATAGAATGGGGAAGACTAGAGATCTCGTCAAGAAAATGAGAGATATAAATGGAACTTTTCATGCAAAGATGGGCACAATAAAGGACAGAAATGGTATGGACCTAACAGAAGCAGAAGATATTAAGAAGAGGTGGCAAGAATACACAGAAGAACTATTCAGAAAAAATCTTCGCAACCCAGATAATCACGACGGTGTGATCACTCACCTAGAGCCAGACATCCTGGAATGTGAAGTCAAGTGGGCCTTAGGAAGCATCACTATGAGCAAAGCTAGTGGAGGTGATGGAATTTCAGTTGAGCTATTTCAAATCCTGAAAGATGATGCTGTGAAAGTGCTGTACTCAGTATGCCAGCAAATTTGGAAAACTCAGCAGTGGCCACAGGACTGGAAAAGGTCAGTTTTCATTCCAATCCCAAAGAAAGGCAATGCCAAAGAATACTTAAACTGCCGCTCAAGTGCACTCATCTCACACGCTAGCAAAGTAACGCTCAAAATTCTCCAAGCCAGGCTTCAACAGTCCGTGAACCTGAACTTCCAGATGTTCAAGCTGTATTTAGAATAGGTAGAGGAACCAGAAATCAAATTGCCACCATCAGTCGGATCATCAAAAAAGCAAGAGAGTTCCAGAAAAATATTTGTTTCTGCTTTATTGACTATGCCAAAGCCTTTGACTCTGTGGATCACAACTAACTGTGAAAAATTCTGAAAGAGATGGGAATTCAGACCATCTGACCTGCCTCCTGAGAAATCTGTTTGCTGGTCAGGAAGCAACAGTTAGTACTAGACATGGAACAACAGACTGGTTCCAAATAGGAAAAGGCGTATGTCAAAGCTGTATATTGTCACCCTGCTTATTTAACTTATATGCACAGTACATCATGAGAAAAGCTGGGCTGGATGAAGCACAGCTGGAATCAAGATTGCCAGGAGAAATATCAGTAAGCTCAGATATGCAGGTGACACCACCCTTTCTTCGCAGAAAGCAAAGAACTAAAGAGATTCTTGATGAAAGTGAAAGAGGAGAGTGACGAAGTTGGGTTAAAACTCAACATTCAGAAAACTGAGATCATGGCATCTTGTCCCATCACTTCATGGCAAATAGATAGGGAAACAGTGGAAACAGTGACATTATTTTATGGGGCTCAAAAATCACTGCAGAGAGTGACTGCAGCCATGAAATTAAAAGACGCTTGCTCCTTGAAAGAAAAATTATGACCAACCTGGACAGCATATTAAAAAGCACATACATTACTTTGCCAACAAAAGTTCGTCAAAACTAAGGTTTTTCTAGTAGTAATATATTGATGTGAAAGTTAGACTATAAAGAAAGCTTAGCACCGAAGAATTGATGCTTTTGAACTGTGGTGTTGGAGAAGACTCTTGAGATCTTGGACTGCAAGGAGATCCAATCCTAAAGGAGATCAGTCCTGAATGTTCATTGGAAGGACTGATGCTGAAGCTGAAACTCCAATACTTTAGCCACCTGATGCAAAGAACTAACTCATTTGAAAAGACCCTGGGAAAGATTGAAGGCTGGGAAAGATTGAAGGCCGTAGGAGAAGGGGATGACAGGATGAAATGGTTGCATGGCATCACCAACTCAATGGATATGAGTTTGAGTAAACTCCTGGAGTTGGTGATGGACAGAAAGGCCTGGCGTGCTGCAGTCCATGGGGTTGCAAAGAGTCGGACATGACTGAGGGACTAAACTGACTGACTGGCTGACCTAGTTGGTAGTATTTGGTTGTACGCTTTCCGCCAACAATTTGAACACACACAAAAAAAAAGAAAGATAAGAAAAAACAGTTACTGATTGTGCAATTTTTAAGAGTAGAATTTGGAGACAATCCAAATGTCCAGCAGTAGAGAATTGGCTGAATAAATGACAGTGCATCCACTCAATAATATCCTATAGCACAGTAAAAGTAATGAGGTCATTCTTTATTCCCTGAGAAGACATGATCTTCAGGGTTCATTATTAAGTTAAAGAGCAAAAACCTAGATGCAGAGCAGTGTATACAGTTTGCTACCTTTTTTGAAAGAAAGTAAGGAAATGCAGCTTTCTGTGTGTAAGTGTCATTTATATTTGCAAAGGGATTTCTTACAAGGAAAACCCCAAACTGAAATGATTACATGTAGGGTCAAGAGGTAATAATGGTGAGGAATAGTAACGAAGGCTTCTCTTAACATACCTTGCTACATAATTCTATTTTTGAATTTAGAAAATATTGACATCTTCCAAAAGTAATATAAATAAAAGCAGACCCTAAAACATGAAAACAGATAGAAATAAATGAACTTAACCATCTATCAAGTTGATGTTATAACCACACCAAGAGAAGAATTATTTTATATGCCTTGGAAACATGAATTTTGATTGCACACCCTTGACAGTATCAATGCTACAGATAAATAGAGCTATTAAAAAAAAACTCACTTCACTAGTTTTGATATAGCTTTATACATAGCAGGATCAAATTAATAAGTGACTATACTGTGAGGAATGTTGCTAAGAGCTAAGATCTTCAGAATATTGAAAATAACCAGTAGAGAAATGACTGAATAAATAATTTATTAATTGTAAATAAATAAGTACAGTTAATTTCTAATTAGTTTATTATAATTATTCATTAAATATGGATGACTCTTGGAAACACAGTATTGAGTGAATAAAAACTCAAGCCTCAAAAGATGTAGATGGTAAAGTGCCATTTTTATAAAACTTGGAAACAATTATAATGAAATACGTATAGGTAGGCTCTGAGATGGGCTTCCCTGGTAGCTCAGACAGTAAAGAATCTGCCTGTAATGCAATGCAGGAGACCACAGTTCAATTCCTGGGTTGGTAAGTTCCCCTGAAGAAGGGATAGGCTACCCACTCCAGTATTCTCGGGTTTTGCTGATGGCTCAGGTGGTAAATAATTTGCGTGCAATGCGGGAGACCTGGGTTTGATTCCTGGGTTGGCAAGATCTCCCGGAAGAGGGTGTTTTTGCCTGGAGAGTCCCATGGACAGAGGAGCCTGGCAGGCTACAGTCCATGGTGTCACAAAGAGTCAGACACAACTCAGCAACTAAGCACAGCACGCTACAGGCTCTGAGATAGCCCTCCAGTGAGCTTCAGCTCCTGGTGTTCATGTTCCTGTAATATCCTCCCTTAAGTAGGGGCTGAATTTACTGACCTGCGTCTCATAAATAGAAGACAGCTGAGGTGATGGGGTTTCAATTCTGAGGCTAAGCTACATAAAATCTATGGCTTCTGTCTTGGGCTCTTGCTCACATTTTCTCACCTGCTTGTTGTTATGAGTTGCATCATCTCCCTTGAAAAAAAAAAAACAAAAACAAAAACTGAAGGCCTAATCCCCAGTACCTCAGAATGCTGTCTCTTTCAGAAACAGGGTCATCATAGATATAATTAGCCAAGATGAGGTCATACTGGAGTAGGATGAGCCCCTAATCCAATATAACCAGTGTCCTTATAAAAAGGTGGTCATGTGAAAACAGAGAAGAACACGATGTGATGGTGAGGGCAGAGACTGCAGTTACGTAGCTGCCAGCCAAGGAGCACCGAAGATTGCCAGCAAGCCACCAGAAGCCAGGAGGAAGGAAGGAGTCCTCCGCAGGGTTTAGAGAAAGCAGGGTCCTTCCAAAGCCTTGAACTTTGACTTCCAGAATTGTGAGAGAATACAGTTCTGTTTTATGGCACCCAGTTTGTGGTATTTTCTTGCAGGAGCCCTAGGAAACAAATATGCTCGCTCTGATTTTTGACCCACAGATAACGGAGATAATAAAAGGTTGCTATTTATTTTTAGGGTAATTAAAAAATTTTTATGTAACCACTGAAGGAGGAAATGGCAACCCATTCCAGTATTCTTGCCTGGGAAATCCCATGGACAGAGGAGCCTGGCGGGCCACAGTCCACGGGGTCCCAAAGAGTCGGACACGACTTAACAACTGAACCACCACCACTACCACTACAATTGTACACGTGTTGTTTTAGACTATATAAGTATGTGACCATTCTGAGAAGATTCAACTTGGGAATGGGTGGCATCTAGGCACTCTGAGAGAAAATGCAGTAAGAAACACATAAAACACCATGTAGCAAGAACAGCCTGACCTGTACATTGCCGCTGCCACTGAGATAAACAGATGTCAAACACATTTTGTGTCCCTGCATCATACTCTGCGTTCACAATCCTGGAAAGCTTCCAGTGGACAAAGTTAAATTGTTTCCCCACCACTGACTATATAAGGGAATTAGGGCAAAAATCTTGACCTTTGGATTTCTAAGGGGACTGAGTGGGATGTATCTGGATTTACCATCATATAAAAGCTATTCACATTTGGGGTAGGGTCATTACTCCCAAAGAAACTGAGTTATATTGGCATGGGGCAAAGATTTCAGGGATCCTCAATCCAACATATAAATGTCCCCTAAAAGAAAGTGTTTGAAGAAATAACAAAAATGGGTTGATACCATGATAGATGAAAAATCCCAATTGTCAATATAAAACGAAGAAGTAGTTCAGTGAACTGACAAGCCACATTCTATGGGCCTGTTTTGAATTCTTCCTCAAATTCCTTTCACTGGAATTCTAGGTGTGGCATTCAATTCAAGTCTTAAGGAAGAGGAATGGCAAAAGGAAAGCTTTACTCAAACTACCCTATGCACTATTTTCTTAAACCATCTTAAAATGCTTTTGCTTAACTACTAAAAAATTTTATGGATCCCTATTTTTATTCTCTTTCTCTCCCTCTCTCTCTCACATACATGCACGCACACACACAAACACACACACACACAGAGGCAGAATTGATTACATGCAGCAGTTCAACAAAAAATAATCAGACTTGCAATGCACGAACCACTCCCAACTTAATAAAACATTGCACTCAAACACATTGTAGATCATTTGTTTTTCATCTATTTTGCAGAGAGGACAGCACGATTGTGCTCACCTCATTATAGGAGAGTCAATCCTCTGCCTTTATCAATTACTGCTGTAAAGTTTGTTGTTTTTTCCCCCCAGTTTGGATTATGTGTGTGTGTACATGCACATGTATGCTTTTTATAACAAATAGCTAAGCAATTAAGCAGTTAAATAAATAATAGAGGAAAAAGGAAGATAACATGGTTAAACCACTCTCATAAAACTTATTACTGGTTACTTTTCTCAAGTTAATGTACCACAAGCTTATAAACTCCTGACGCATTGCTGAAAATGGTGATCTAATGAAGTAGTGCGCACCCCACATCGGTATGTATGTTCCGCAAGCAGCTGCTGCCTTGCAATTCTGTAACTGATGTTATAGATGCTAATATCCGAAACCAGTCTTTAAAGGCTTCTCTGCTTGCATGTCAGCTGCCCAGCTCAGGGAAAGGAGCGTGTCCAGCGCCCTGGCAGCACAAGTGGATTTGTCAGTTCCCGCCTGCGTCGCCTTCCAGTGTTCTCTGCAGCAGTCTGTGCACACACACTGCGCTTTCCCAGCAATTTGCTCTGGATTTTCCATCCCTTGAAGGCTACCGCGGTTCTGATCATTACAAAAGTACTGAGGGAATGCACTCAGCCCTCTGGAATTCTGGAATTGCAGATATGTAGCAGAACCACACACCCCAGAGAGCTGCTTATTGAAGTGACATGAGACAAAATCCAAAGCCTGAGTATTTCATTGCAGAGGGGTACTAGTCCTGACCCTTTTATTCATTGGTCCTCTCATTTTTAATCTGCACTAACTAAAATATAAATGTTTTTTAAAGTAGTAAAATATTCACAGCCTTCTATATTTTACAGGTTGTCATCTGCAAGATGTTTCAAGAAGAAATTCCAAACCCTATGAAACGATCCAAAGTAGAGAGTGCATGGGGGAAATATATTCAGGGAACTTATTTTAGGGGCAAACGCCTCACTTAAATAGTTTAAACTTATAGAAATTGGATGAAAAACTAGTCAGTCTAACTGAACAGAGAACTTTTGTTCAGTATCTTTGAAGAAGACAGAGTAGTAGTCATTGTTTTGTTCTTTTCTCAAATATAGCAGTCTCTTTAAAGTCAACATACCCTCAACCAGGGGCTTCCCTGGTGGCTCAATAGTTAAGAATATATCTGCCAATGCAGGAGATGCAGGTTCAATCCCTGGGTCGGGAAGATCCCCTGGAGAAGGAAATGGCAACCCACTGCAGTATTCTTGCCTGGGAAATCCACAGACAGAGGAACATGGCAGACTACATACAGTCCATGGGGTTGCAAGAGTCGGACATGACTAAAAACAAAGCAAAAAACCAACCCAATAAATAAGCAGGTATTTCTTTCATGTTCCCCCAAACCTATAAATCCTATTAACTTACTATCTCAGTCATAGAATCGACATCTCTTCAGTCATCTAAGTTAAAAATCTTAAATCTAGAAAGTCAGCAAAAAACAAATAAAAAAAATTGTCCTCCATCTCCTTTTCACAACAGTCATCAGGTTTTGTCAATTACACCCCCTTTGGGTGCTTCACTCTCTTTCCATCTGTCACTGTCAGAGCTTTTGTTCAGGCGCCTCTCAGGTTTGCTGGATTGTAATAATACCTCCACCTCCAAAAAACATCACCTTGCTTCCAGTCTCTACTCTGTACAATAATTCATCCTCTACATTGCTTTCACTTATTTCTTCTGAAAAACAGAAGCAAACCTGTCACTCCCTTGAGATTCTTACCATGGTAATCACATCTCCTCATTCTTCATCTCCAGGCTGGTTGTTGTTCAATCGCTAAGTTATGTCCAACTCTTGAGACCCCAGGCTCCCCTGTCCTTTACTGCCTCTCCGGAAGTTTGCTCAGATTCATGTTCATTGAGTCAGTGATGCTTTATCCAAAATTCCCAAAATAGGACCAGTGCAATAGGAAAATGTAGATCATGTCTCCACATATGCTATGATCTTCTCTACAGACTGGTTCATCACTTTTTCCTCTTTTGTGATTTCCTTTCCCACCTTTCCATCTGTCTTCATTAAGGCTCTCTGTTGTTGAAACACAAAGACACATTAACTCTAGCTTAATTAAAGGAGATAAAGTGGGGTCTCACAAGGCACCAAAAATAGAATTTGGAAAATTATAAAGAAACATCAGATCAGATCAGTCGCTCAGTCATATCCGACTCTTTGCAACCCCATGAATCGCAGCACGCCAGGCCTCCCTGTCCATCACCAACTCCCGAAGTTCACTCAGACTCACATCCATCGAGTCCGTGATGCCATCCAGCCATCTCATCCTCTGTCGTCCCCTTTTCCTCCTGCCCCCAATCCCTCCCAGCATCAGAGTCTTTTCCAATGAGTCAACTCTTTGCACAAGGTGGCCAAAGTACTGGAGTTTCAGCTTTAGCATCATTCCTTCCAAAGAAATCCCAGGGCTGATCTCCTTTAGAATGGACTGGTTAGATCTCCTTGCAGTCCAAGGGACTCTCAAGAGTCTTCTCCAACACCACAGTTCAAAAGCATCAATTATTCGGCGCTCAGCCTTCTTCACAGTCCAACTCTCACATCCATACATGACCACATTAAAAACCATAGCCTTGATGAGATGAACCTTTGTTGGCAAAGTAATGTCTCTGTTTTTGAATATGCTATCTAGGTTGGTCATAAAGATAACGGTTCTTGCTATCTCTCTCCCTCTCTTTCTCTCCTGCTTCCATTTCCATTCTTTTCATCTCTGCCTCTTGTAAAATCTTCACTCTTTTTTTACACCTAGACCAGCCTTTTCTGCCTCTCTATGAACATGAAAAGATAGTGATACCATCATCTTAAACTCTAAGTTAACTTGTCCTAAAAGGTCCAGCACCTGCTGCTAACTGCTGGGAAATTTAAAGTCTCAGCTATAAATTTAAGGGAGAGAGAAACTGATTGACCATCTTGGATCAGGATATCAATTCAAGTCCAGTCAAGTGTGATTGGTGGGCTGAAGCAAAGACCTGATTTATTTTGCTTTTCTCTAATAAGTATCTCTGCCAACAGCAAAAAGAAGAAATCAGTTTAACAGAAGGAGACTATGATCTAAATCAGAAACTTCAGTATTTACTACATTCTACTTCTGAACTCATATAGCTTTTTGGCCCAGTTTCAATGCACTCCATTGGCCAATCTTGCCAGATCTATGAACCAAATTTACTCGCTCCTGGATACTGTGCCTCTGTCATAGAGTTTACTTCATTTATTCTTATTATATACTTTTGCTTACGTATCTATCTTTTCCAACCATGTGATTCATCTTTGTTCCCCTGCAGGACTTAGACTCATGCCATTAGATGATTGTGTGCATGGTATAACTGGCATACTGGAAGACTAAATGAAGAAAACCATCTTTCTTCCTTTAACTCATTTTTTTTTTTTTTGGTCTCTGAACATGTATCATGCACCCATTCATTACTTCAGCAATTATTAAGCACATATTATCTTTCAGGCAGTGTGCTAGACAGCATATACGTAGTGATGAACAAAATAGAATTGCCCATGTGAATCTCTCTTTATTATAAAGCTAAGTATTCAAGCAGGTAAATATAAAGTTATAAATTATGATTAGTGCTATCAAGAAAATGTGTATTTATGTCAGTATAATGACGAGACCTAATTTAAACTGAATAGACAGGGATTCCTCTCTAGTAAGTAACCTATCATCTGTCTAGAAATCTTCCAGGTGAATAGTGCTGGGGGGAGAAAGGGGAAGATTTTGCCAGGAAAAGGACAGCAGGCACGAGAGTCCCAAAGTGGGAAGGAATCTGATGTGTCTCAAGAATGACAGAAGGTCAGTATGCCCAGAGTCTTCAGCAGTCAGATGAAAGGAGCAAACTGGCTGAAGAGGTATACCAAAGTCAGCTCGTAGACAGGACAGTGGTTGGTGTTTGATCCTGAGAGAAAGGGAGTGCTTTCAACAGGGCAGGGTCATGATTCAAGTTTGAATTCTTAAAAGAACACTCTTAAATGCAGGTTGGACAATGGATGAGAAAGAGGAGACAGTGCAAATTTGGAAGCAAAAGTTCACTAACACAAATGGTACATGCATTTAAACTCTTTGAAGGCTTCTTTCCCTACTTATTAACCTAGACAGCATATTAAAAAGAAGAGACATTACTTTGCTGACAAAGGTCTGTCTAGTCAAAGCTATGGTTTTTCTAGTAGTCATGTGTGGATGTGAGAGTTGGACTATAAAGAAAGCTGAGTACTGAAGAATTGATGCTTTTGAACTGTGGTGTTGGAGAAGACTCTTGAGAGTCCCTTGGAATGCAAGGAGATCCAACCAGTCAATCCTAAAGGAAATCAGTGTTGGGAGGACTGATGCTGAAGCTGGAGCTCCAATACTTTGGCCACCTGATGTGAAGAACTGACTTATTGGAAAAGACCCTGATGCTGGGGAAGATTGAAGGCAGGAAGAGAAGGGGCTGACAGAGGATAAGATAGTTAGATAGCATCACTAACTCAATGGACATGAGTTTGAGCAAGCTCTGGGAGTTGGCAGTGGACAGGGAAGCCTGGCGTGCTACAGTCCATGGGGTAGCAAGGAGTTTCAGATATGACTGAGAAACTGAACTGAACTGAACTGAACTTCCCTACTTATACTGCTAAATTTCTTTTTCTGCCTTCACCTTCAGGACTGTTACTCTCTCAATGACTCCCTTTCTGCCATCTCCGTGGCTGAGCCATGGATTCTTCTTGATATTTTTGTGTCTTTCTTCCATCTTCTCCTAAGCCAATCCTCTGTCCTCTTCCAATGACCACTCCTGTATTCCTCTCTCTTTTCAGAATTCCAGTCAACCTCAGTTTAGTCAAAGTCCTTTTATTGATTCATATACTTTTATGAATTGTGACAGATTCGAAGTATGAGTGGTCACTGGAATTATTTAGGAAACTTCTTCAAAATTTTGATTTCTTAGCTTTACTTCCAAAACTCCCAATTAGAAGGCACATGGGAGTCTTAGATGTTTATATTTTTGAATAGTTCCCCTGAGCAAAACTGATGATCATCTATATTTGGAAACCTTTGTTATTAGACTGTTATCCAATTCCTATCATAATGGCTTGTTTATAAAAATCATCTCTTAAAGTTTCCAGAGATCACTTAAGAGGCCTATTGAAATTTCAGCATTTGAAGTCATAATCCAATCATTTGCCAATGACTTGTCCAAGGCTGGCAATGTTCTTTTCCTGTGACAACAGCTCCCCTGTTATATGCCTGTCTTCAATAACAGAGAATTATATCTTAGATATAGAATTACATGGAGGATTTCTCTAGATCCTGCAGCCACATTTTATTAGCAATTTGATACTAGTTGCATATAATCCTAGTAGTAGCAATAAACATTTTGATGCTGTGTCATATTAGGAAAAAAAAATTGTTTTTTTTTTTTTTTTTTGTTACCTCACTCACTTAAAAAGGTTAAGATATTAGGTCATGTGAGAGAACTGAAAACTATAAGCTTATGTGATCTATGAGAAAAAAACAAGAGCAAATTCAAAAACTCTGAGCTCCCAAATTTCCAGTCTTCTGTTTCTCACCCAGAGCCATACTACCTCCCACACTGCACATGTTGTAAACTTTATGTGGCCCATCTGTTAAAGAGTTTGTTTTCCAAATTTGCAGGGGCTTGGCACTTCTGGACCAAGTATCAGAACTAAGTGTGACATAGTTTTTGTTTGTTTTTTGTTTTTGTTTGTTTTTTTACCTTTTTAATAATTTTGAATTGCAAGGGCACTGGTATTATAAAGGGTCTGGGAAACAGAGGAAGTAAGCTTTATATAAAGAAGCAGTACGACAAGGGTTAAACGTCATGGCTTAGGCAAAGGTATACTTAACACCCGCCATAATGACAGCAGTAGCAATGCTAAGGGGTATATTGAATTTCCAGGTTCAGTTGTGGGCTGAATGTGGGCACAGTTTGACATTTGAAATTAGGCAGATTCAGACCATGATGTTTTCTCACAGTTAATGCAGAGACCATAGATAATAATTATGTTGCTGAGCCTACAGAGAATCTTTACGACTGATCCTCTATTACACTGGCAAAACAAGAGGATAATGTCTCCAGCACTAACAAGTTGGCAGGGAAGGAGCTGGCAACTCCTCCCACTAATGTCCCATCTGTGCAAACCTTCAGTATGATCTAGGAGATTGTTTCCCCACACAGGTTGTGCCTGCAGTCTAATCAAGAGACAGCGAGACCCAGCGAGCAGAGGTATCTTTACTGTTTTTGCAAGTCACTGCCGTTGGAGGGGGTGCAGTGCATGGGATTAAACACTAAGGCCATTATGTCATTCTAAGGAGAAGTATCTATGTGGGCATATTGACAGGAAAACAACCATTTCTAAGTGCTGACTTGTCCCAGTGACATAAAAGTCACGGAACAAGAACAGTTTCTAACCAGGATTCATTTGAGAAAAGCCTTTTGTTTCTTTTCATGGAGACTTGGAAAACCACTTTTGTTTAAAAATATCTTTTCTGTTGATTGCTAACACAGTCCACGGTACTTTCCCAGCCTTGACTCTCCTCCAACATCCTGGGTCGGTTGGCTCAGATTTTCCTCTAAAAGTGCGGAGGGGAAGGAAGAAAGGCTTGTGAAAGCAAAGGGAGTGCACAGACCAGCCGAGGCAAATCCTAGTTCTCACCCCTGTAGTCAAGTGTGTCATCATACCCTTCCGATGCCACCCAGGAAATAGTCTCTGGATGGACGTCCCAGGCAGAAATAACATCTGCCTCCTCTGATCTCCTAAGCATTCATTTGATATTCACTGTATAAGGCTCAGTTTTAAAAATATTGAACTGCACAGCCTGTTTTTCCTTTTGTATGATCCACAGTGCCTAGAACAGAGGCATCATCTAACACTCTTTGTATCATGACAAAATAAGTGAATTCTAAGCTGTCCTCATTGAAGGCCATAACACGGAACCATCATCAGGTTACTCACCAAAGAGGCGTATCACCCTTGCCTCAACTCCTCCTCTGTGGACCCTGTGGATCATAGGGAGTGATAGCTAACACTTTGAGGCTTTTATGTACTGAGCTGGTTCCAAACAACTTTGTTTAACTCATTCAATTATTACAACAGGAACTAGCTATTGTTCTTATTTCCATGTTACATATTAAATATAACTAAGGCCCCAAAGCGGAGAAGGCAATGGCACCCCACTCCAGTACTCTTGCCTGGAAAATCCATGGACGGAGGAGCCTGGTGGGCTGCAGTCCATGAGGTCGAGAAGAGTCAGACACGACTGAGCGACTTCACTTTCACTTTTCTTTTTCATGCATTGGAGAAGGAAATGGCAACCCACTCCAGTGTTCTTGCCTGGAGAATCCCAGGGACGGGGGAGCCTGGTGGGCTGCCGTCTCTGGGGTCGCACAGAGTCGGACACGACTGAAGTGACTTAGCAGCAGCAGTAGCAGGCCCCAAAGACTGGAACTTTTTAGGATCTCACAAACTGATAAGTGGAAATGTTGAGACACGAACTTGAGTGATCTGTCTTCAAAGCTCAAGTTCTCAAACACTATACCACTGCCTCTGGATGGGATTCCTAAATGTTTATAAGGAACATATAAGGAACCATATTTGCATCAGCTCTGAGACCTCGTGTACGACCGAAATTTAGAGGAGGTAATAAAGCTTTTAATCACTTGCTTTCTCGTGTGCCTTTATGTGTTCTCCTTCATGGAATTCACTTTGAATACATGTTAGGAGTTTGAAGAAGTCTGGGAAGTTATTTCCTTCCATCTTCTCTTCATCAATTCATATCCATACTCCCACCCTACATTTGTTCAGTCCCCTTCTTCTCCACCAAAACAAGGCAGAGACAAAGAATTATAAAACATTAATGCTACCAGAGACATAAGCAAATACCGAGGAAATTCTTCCCTCTCTGGAAGGTTTCATCATTACCTGATTCATCAAGCAACTCTTGTTCATCCAAACATGGTTTTGGTGGAGTGTCTCCTTACCTGTAGGCAACTTAAGTGCCTCCCACAATTGTTTGTTCATAGCTACATCATAGTGATTATCTTTTTAGAAGACTGTTATTTATTTGCACTTAAATCTCCCCTCCTAAGCTGTAAAATCCTTGAGAATAAAGACTAGGTCTTTTATTAATTTAATATTCCCAGCTCTCTGTGTTATAGCAGACAGTTAAAATGGATGTTCTGAACGAATTAATGAATCCAGTTCAAAGCCCTCATTTTATACAGGAGGGCACTGCAGCACAGGTGGAAATGTAAAGTGACTGCTCATGATCATATAACTACTCAGTGGAAAAGCTGACTTCAAGTCGGCTGCACTTTCCATTATGAATGCCAACTGTTCTCCCTCAGCCTAAGGCAAACCCGACCTCCTTAGTACCTGAAAACAATAGCCCAGCACCAACAGCTCTCTCCTTTGAATCTTAGAACGCTTATACTCTATAACACTCACTTAGCTATTCCGCTACTGCCCTGTATTTAACCTAGGTGTGCATGTGTGTGCGTTACTCTTCTCTGCCTGCATTATAATTATTTGAATGTTAAGAATGTACCTTTTTCTTTTCACAATGTTTTGATTGTTTGGGTATTTGCACTTGGAAAATTTAGGAATTAATCCTCTTGTCTACTCTCACTGGTTCTATCATCACTTCTAGCTATGGCACCAGGCACATGCTCAAGTGCCAGACTTCTGTTTCCAAATGTGTACATGGTTCTACATCTCTGTATCTCCCCTAAAACCTTCAGAACACTCCTCTGGACAGCTATCAATGATCACAAAACCAAAATGAGACCATTCTGAGATTGGGTTAAGTGGGCTTCTTGTTTTCCCTTGGAAGATCCCTGTGGACTGGCAGGGGATAATTATCCTGGATAAAAACTTTTTTGTTGTGCAACTTACAGAGATTCTTCAGACTATCTTAAGTGAGGGTGTCTGCAAGTACAAGAAACTCTCCGGGCTTGGAGGAGTCAGATCTCAAAAGCTGTCAGGAAGCAAAGCAGTTATTTTGCCAATTTCTCATTCTCGTTCTCTCTCCTCTTGCCCTTTCCCTCCCTTCCTCCCTCCCTCATTTTCAATCTCTCTCTCTCTCTCTTTACCCCCCTTTCTGCCTTAAGGAACATGTGGTCTTTCATCTGCATGGCTGCTTTATCATTCTCTTTCCAGATCTTCTGTCTTTGTTTGTCTACATGTATACAGGACTGTCCTATATCACCCGAGTGCACTCTTTCAAGTTATAGGCATCTCTGAATCTCAATTCCAAGGTTGTCAAAGAACCAGTAAGACTGTACCAACTTGGGTCAGGCATTCACCCCCACCACCATGATCTGTTCAGCCCAGGAGGCATGGTCATGTGGAATAGATGTGAGTTTATACCGTCTGATATGACCTTGGTGAGACACCAGGGAGAAATAGATGAGAAAAGGGGAAATTTTACTTTAAAAAACTTAACAGTAAGCTGCAGATCAAGACTAAGCAACTTTATTATGACCTCTATTATCTTTCCTGAAGTCAAGAAATACAGAAAGTATCGTCATTAGTTGGTCAGAAAAAATGGAAGAACAACTTTCATTATCTTCCACAGTATTTCACCATTACCCACATCTCAAAGATTCTATCAATGCCCTCTCTTTTATCCAAAGTAAACTCCTTTACTTAGGATGGAGAAAATCAGAGAAAAGGTTTAGGACTTCTTCAAGATCCCTGTAACACCTTAAGATATGGTCACCTAGGATGTGACCCCCAGCTTCTAGGGTTCAACACAATTATTGCATCTCTAAACATCACACCAACATCCCAAGCAAATAGATAAATGAAGAGACTAAGAAAGAACTGCTATCTCTCTTTTAAGGATACTTATCTGAGGTTCCATGAAACAATTCATTATCTTATTAGTCAGATTTTGTCACAAGATCACACTGAGCTGCAAAAAGATTGAAGATAAATAATCTTTTAAATGGGCATAATTGTGTCTAACTAAGAACCAGGAACCCATTCATCTATTGAAGAAGAAGGGAAGAATGATATTTCATAACTTATTAATGCTGCTAAGTCACTTCAGTCAGTCCGACTCTGTGTGACCCCATAGACAGCAGCCCACCAGGCTCCCCCGTCCCTGGGATTCTCCAGGCAAGAACACTGGAGTGAGGTGCCATTTCCTTCTCCAATGCATGAAAGTGAAAAGTGAAAGTGAAGTCGTTCAGTCATGTGTGACCCTCAGCAACCCCATGGACTGCAGCCTTCCAGGCTCCTCCATCCATGGGATTTTCCAGGCAGGAGTACTGGAGTGGGGTGCTATTGCCTTCTCCGAACTTATTAATAATCTACCATAGACTCTAGGTCCTGCCCGCAATCTGTTTCACTTGTTTATAGATTTTTGATCCTGATCATTTTTTCCTGTCTCTTTTAAAGTCTATCCTACCCTTGAATATTGTGATGCTCAACTATGCTTACACCCCTTCCTTTCTGATTATTTTCTAACTTTTCTACTTTCCTCAATTCCTCAATTTCTTTCTACCCTCCACGCGTGCGAAGGACTCTGTCTTCTCTTCTCTGTATCTGCTTTCCTCCAACCCTATCGTTTTAACTATCAACACTATGTAGCTCTTTGTCTCCCTTTTAACTTCCAGGAGCATATTTAGGTCAGTTACTAATCACTTTTAATTGATTATCCCACCAATTAAAAACTCCAAAACTCTAGTGAGGTCTAAGAAAACAATTAAAAATGTAATCCAGAGAAATCTCAGCAGGGAAATTCTGACTCTCCTCCTCAGGTAAGGTCGTTCATTACACACCTTCATTCTGCCTTGAAGTTCTTCATCAGGCTTAGAACAGTTGTAAAAGCTTTACTTGTTTTAATTGTGCAATGATTTATTCAGTGTTTGTGCTTCCTACTAACATACTAGGTCTTGAGAACAAGAAACATATCTGTCTTATCATTGAACTATATTTCCCTGTAATACACAGTATCTTCCCTGTTCAGAAAAACAAATAGACAACCAAATGAATGAATAAAAATATCATTTGGTCTACTTCCCAAAGTCCTCATTGGGCAACATTACCTTGGTCCTCCATGTATTCCTTCAGTTTTTAAATAGACTATGGGTTTAGTGCTCACAGGTAGAACCAACTCCCATAGTCACTGTGTCAGTATACCAAACAATTTTCAAAGATGGATACAAACACCATAGTATATGGAAGAGCTGTGTCATCTAGTCAAGGTTAGGAGACCTACATGAGAAGCCTGATTACATTCAGAAAGTTATTTAATGAACACAGAATCAGAACAAGGGGGCATAGTCAGAGTCAATATTTAGTGTACTCAGGCCCAGATATGCTGACATATCCATCCTCATAATAAGGATGACTTTGATGACGGAATAAACATGTTGTCCTATACTTCTTCTCCCTTCCATACTTCTAAAGAGATTTGAGTCTAGGGAAAAAAAGGAATATTATTATCTCTCCTTTGGGCACTGTTATAAGGATTAATAAAAATATTTAGTACAATTTCTCACATTGAATAAACACTCAATAATTGGAAATTATTACCCCCCTTCCCCATACTCAGTCTTCCATGGGTATGGAAGACTGATTTCATCAATCTCTTTTTTAATTAACCCATTTCTTTAGATATGTAAAGTTAAATCTCAATCCAGTTGGTTAGGGAATCCATTTTTATATCTCTGTTCTGAAACATAATGTGTTGATTTAACTTTCAGAGACTCTTGTTACCTAAAACTCAGATAACTCTAGACCTCATCAACTTACTATACCAAAACAGTCATCATAATAATAATAATTTATACTTCCTAGTTCCTATCTCCAGCCACTAATGGCAGACCTCCATCTCTCAAGAGAGCTCCCTCTATCCACCCAAATATTTTTAAAAGTCCCCAGAGTCAGTCTTAAAAGGGCTGAATCAGTATTTCTGCTGAAATGAGTATTTATCCTTTTCAACTACCCTCTTCCTATTTTCCTTTGTTTGTGGTCTTAGCTTGCCCTCTCTCTAGCAATAATAACTTAGCCCAACAAGAAGACTGAGGAATAAGTGCCATCACATCCTCCATTTCTCTTTTCCAAGTGCACTTTCACCATCATCTTCTTCCTCTTGAGCCAAAACCCCTGAAAGCTCTCATACTTATCAACACACACCCATGGACCTAGATGGTCAGAGAATAATCCCAACCACTGCTCTATAATCTCAGTCCCTGCTTAGATTCAGTCAGGACATCCTATTGACTAACTTATATTCTTTTTAAGTTGTTAGATCCCACTACATTGGGCTTCCCTGGTGGCTTAGTTGGTAAAGAATCTTCCTGCAATGTAGGAGACCCAGGTTTGATCCCTGGGTGGGGAAGATACCATGGAGAAGGAAATGGCAACCCACTCCAGTATTCTTGCCTGGAAAATCCCATGGACAGAGGATGGTGAGCTAGTGTCTAGTGTCTATGGCTAGTGTCTATGGGGTCATAAAGAGTCTGACACGACTTAGTGACTAAACCACCACTACTGCAGATTTTGCCTCCATAAGCTCTCCTGTTTTTATCTCCTTCTTTCTCAATCTCACAGGTGCCAGCCAAGGTGAACCATTATTTACTCTTGCCTGGATTGCTGAAAAGTCCTCCTAATGTGTCTTTTTGCCTCTCACCTTACCTCCCATCTACACAACAATTTTCTGATCTACAGAGTTTGAATACTGGACTAAATCTTGCAGCTCTACAAGCCATTGAGTCATGAAAATCAAGTTAAACTATCCAGACATTTGTCTACAATTTATGGCATTGTTTCCTTCCATTTTAGGTAAATATGATGAACTAGGTCAGGATTTTTCCAGTTCAGATTGAAAACAAATTTTTAGAAACCAAGCTCTACTTCCTTTTTAAAAACCAAAAGTAAATGTTCCAGATTTCAAATATAGAAATTACAGAAATGTGCACCACTCGGTGGGACTGCTATAGGACTGCTTTTATCTTAAATAGAAGAAAGTTAAGCCTGAGAAATTGTTGAAATTATCCATAACCAACTACGGGCAGCTGCCATAGTACTGAAGCAAAAGTAGCGTGTATGGCATACTTGCACAAAACATAAACCCCATGGAAGCAAGATGGTATCTGTCTTGTATCCTCAGTGTCTAGACATAGAGCCTTATACATATTTATTAGATGATTATTTATTGAGTAGATAAATGAATTAGTATCTTTCCAAAGCACAATTCCAGTATTTGATAATACTTATAAGTTGAAAGTTTCTTGAGAGCATGGGCAGCATCCTGTTTGTTTTTCTATACCTAGCAAGACACTGCAGAACTTTTCACTGATCAAACATTCAGAAGGATTGAAATTATTGATTCTTTAAAATTTTCTAGGTGCATTCCTGTATATCACCAAAGTAAGTATTGCTCTCAACATGGCAATACATAAAAGAATCTGAAAATGGAAGAACAAGCCATAGAGGAACTTGTGAAGCCTTTAAGGTAAGGATTTCTCAATAAATTCCTTTACAGTCAGACCAGAAACTTTTTTCAATGCATGAAGTCACTCAGGGAGAAGCAGGCAGTCCCTCTCCATAGGAATATCCATTAAGAAGGGAAGTAGTAGCTTCTAAGCTTTGTCCATACCATCTCCAAACTTTTTACCACTCCACTGATAAACTTTAGAACAAAGAAAAATAGCCCTTCCTTTTTCTCAACAAAAATAGGAAAATTACTGGTGAAAAGATGTTTGCCAAAGTTAGAGTCAGATGACACAGTACTCTTTACCTGAGTGCTTTGAGGAAGTTCATATACATTTCAGAATTCAAATGTCATGTCTATCAAAGGGATAGTAACACTAACCCTATCCTCCAAAAACCTTTGATCAGAGAATAAAAGAAGATCATGTATGCTAAAGTGCTTTTTAAAACATGAAATAGATAAAGAAGGTGTGGTGTGTATGTATATATATGTACACATATCAGTTCAGTTCAGTTGCTCAGTTGTGTCAAACTCTTTGTGACCCCATGGACAGCAGCATGCCAGGCCTCCCTGTCCATCACCAACTCCCGGAGTTTACTCAAACTCATGTCCATTGAGTCAGTGATGCCATCCAACTATCTCATCCTCTGTCGTCCCCTTCTCCTCCCACCTTCAATCTTTCCCAGCATCAGGGTCTTTTCAAATGAGTCAGCTCTTCGCATCAGGTGGCCAAAGTATTGGAGTTTCAGCTTCAACATCAGTCCTTCCAATGAATATTCAGGACTGATTTCCTGTAGGATGGACTAGTTGGATCTCCTTGCAGTTCAAGGGACTCTCATGAGTCTTCTCCAACATCATAGTTCAAAAGCATCAATTCTTTGGCACTCAGCTTTCTTTATAGCTTCCAACTCTCACATCCACATGACCACTGGAAAAGCCATAGCCTTGACTAGACGGACCTTTGTTGGTGCACACACACACACACACACACACACACACTCACACACATATATATTATACATTGGAATGTTATTCAACCATAAAAAATGAAATTTTGCCATTTGTGACAACTCTGATGGATCTGGGGGTTATTATGCTTAGTGCAATGTCAGACAGAGAAAGACAAATACTGTGTGTTTTCATTTATATGTATATGTGGAATCTATAAAATAAAGCAAATGAATAACAAAATAGAAACTAATTCACAGATATAGAGAACAAACTGGTGGTTACCAGTGGGGTGAGGAAGCAGAGGGACAAGATAGGTGGAGGATATACGGGTACAGACTACTTGGTATAAAATAAAAAAGTTACAAAGATGCAATAAACAACCCAAGGAATATAGCCAGTATTTTATAATAACTTTGTATGGCGTATAATCTATGAAAATATTGAATCATATTGTACTCATGAAGCTAATATTATAAGTAAATTGTACTTCAGTTGAAAAAATATGAAATGAGACACGTTAGGTATTAATAATTGCTTCTGCTGCTTTTGTTATTGTTTTATATCTTGGGGACTCTGGTTTGAATTATGAGGATACCTGGATATCAGTAATCTGGTTTGAATTATGAGGATACCTAAATATCAATAATCACCTGAATATACAAGCCAAAGGTATGGTTTCTTAATATTGTTACAAAGAATGCTGTAATCATGAAATTCTCTAAACAGATATTCAGCTTGGAACACACTGTATCCACATAATTCCAGGTGCAAATTCAAAAGCATTTCTATAGAGTAGAGGTAATTATGATTATTTTTAACTTAATGAAGCAAGAAAAAATATCAAAAAATACCTTGGTATTGCACAGAAGGAAAAAAATGGGAAGAGAAATGAGTTGCACATCTTGGATACTGGACACTTCCAATTACATTAAATCGAAAAAATCCAATCTCACACTGTCTTGATTATCCCAAATAAAATAATATAGCATTCTGGTTTTCTTATTTAAAACTCAACCACCCTACTCCAAGACTAATTTCTTATTCATCTGCTTTCTTTAATCTGCCATTCTTTATCTCTACTGGTGCTTTCTCTCTGTTCTTTTATGTTTGATGATTTTACTAGTTCATATGTAGTTCAAAGTTTTATTGTCTTTTATTTCGTGCTTAAAAGTTTTTTCTTTATGCTGCCTTATCTCTATATCAGTTTTTCCATTTTCTTTTACTACCCATCATTTTTAATTTCCACTGCTTTTGATCTGCTCTTTACTTCTCTCCATTTCATTTACAGACTGTTCTGGTGTGTCTGCCTTCTACTGATGTTTCCTCTGTTGTTTCTCCCTTTTTACTCTTTCCCAATTCTACCCGTCTGTCTTACTTTTTATTATTATTATTTTTTAAAAACATGGGTGGGTGGCCTTAAAATATTGCAGGAACAATTTGTTTCTAAGATATTTAGGGGGGATAAACCCACAGCAAACATTTATTCTAATGAGTATGTCTCCCTGAGTGGGTGGGGGCAGATGGTTGACTCAAATCACCAGGTGGCAGGAGTCCAGACAGGATTCCAATCCGCTGCCTGTACTCCTCCCCCTTCTTCCTTAATATTTGTGTCCTGTATATGGATTTTTATTCAAAAATTCATTCAGCTCTCTGCAGGCTCTACTTTGGAAATCTAGGACATGTCACATCAGTTCTCAAAAATAATATAACTTAACACTTGAAGGTTTATCAATGCTGATTTGAGCGTAACCTCGGAAGAAGATGGTTTGGTTGATGGGCTTTATTTGCATGGAAAAAAAAGAAGTAAATTTAAAGAACTTAATATATATATGCGATAAATGTATCAAATTCCAAATAGCAGTCCAAATGTTTTGTTTGTGAAGTAAAATGTTTTATGAACATTTCATACAAACATACCTTTCAAGATCTTTCTTGGTTATTAGATAATTTAAATAACCTATTTTGTGTTCTGTTGAATATGTAGTGCTCACCTGCTGCTTTTTCTCTACCCTATACCTTTTTCTTCTGCAACCTGACCCTGCTCTATTTATTTACTAACTACGAAATTTTAGACTCATTGTGAAACCTCACTGTGCCTTAGTTTTCCCCATCTGTAAAATGAGAATATTAATGATGTATACCTAATGGAGTTATCTAAAGCTTGAATGTGTTAATATGTACAACATTCAGAACAATAACTGGCACATAGTAATTTTTTGATGATACCTATTATTTATTCAAGATTTCCTTAGCCTACCTGTTATTTTTAAGCATTAGATCAGGGAATAAAGGTTAATTGGGAACTGTTCTTTGTAACTTATAAATAATCACATATGGAGTGGGTTGCCATTCCCTGCTCCATGGGGATAATAATTACAATACAGTCCATGGTAAAGGTGATGGGGGAGGAATTCTCTGAAACGAAATAGGATTGAGTGACTTAGTGTTGGCTTCAGAAAGGAGAGAGGGGAATCCTCCCAAATAATGGTATATGTCAGTTGAAACCCAAGAATGAGAAAGTTTGACTGGATGAACTGTTGGAAAGAGAAGGCTGAGAAAAGTGCTCCTCTTAGGAAAAGAATGAACACATGTCCTTCCTGCAAATATGACTAAAAAGGTAACACTAGCTTTACTCGAGAATTAGGCATTCTTTTCTTAATGCTCCTAGGGACCTGTGAATAATTCATTCTGATTCTCTATAAGGCAAAAACGAAGAAGTCATTTCAAGGGCCAAGAAGAAGCTATTATATAGCTTGAACTACTGAAGTGTGACTGTGAAATAATGAAACAGATTTTTAAACAAAATGTGGCATGAATCTTTTCTCAGATAATATTCTGATCTCCTCCTATAAAATGCTACTAAATTTGAATAAGGAATGCATTCATGAATTATATTTTCCAACAGTGGTGATGGGTTTATAGTGAGTCATCAGTTATCCTGTCCTTTGGGTCAATTGTATGAATTTGCAAATCAGCTTGATATGGAGTGGGAGAAGGGCACGATCTGGAGCTGGGCACAAAATGAAGCCGCTGAACATAAGAGCAATAAAAATCTGAATTATTATTTTCTTTACAATCAACTGACCTTAGGTTTTACTCACTGAAATGAGAACACCAAAAATGGGAGCTGGAGGGAATGAGTTCCCCATAACTTCTAGCCCCAGAAAGATGTACTCTCGATTTCCCAAAAGGATAAAACAAACTTCCTATAGAATGCAAAACCTGAGCTGGTCTTGCTCTTTTTAAAAATCAAACAGCAGAAATGTGGAACAACAGAAATGAGTTTAACCATTCAGAAATTGAGTCAGGAGAAAAACCTGCATATCCTCACGGGAAACATTTCTGCAAGGCAGAGAATTGTGGACACTTTGTGTGGTGAAATATGAAAGAAAAGCCCCATGGGTCTGTGTGTGGATGTAAAGTGATTAAATTGTGCACTTACTGTAATTGCTTTCTACCATTTAGTCAAATTGTGATTAAAATGGCAGCCATGCCACCTGAGCGGGGAAAGGGTCAAGTGTACTCCTAGCTCTGAGTACGTCCTTCCAGTCTTCAACTCTTCCTTTTATGTTCCTCCTTTTATGCATCTCCCTTTCGTTATTAAACCATCAAACTTGAAAATACCAGCATTCATGCTTCTCTTTTCTCTCTCTCTCTCTCTGTCTCTTTCTCTCTGTCTTTCTGTCTCTGTCTGTCTGTCTGTCTCTCTCTCTCTCCCTTAGGATCCAGATTCAGACGAAACATAGTCAGGGACCCAAAGTAACTCTTTCCTGATCGAGAGCAATGAAGGACTTCAGCTAATTGTGGGTGGGTGAGATGAATTCGAGAGCAGTGTTCCCCCAGCCCCTGCCTACCAGTAGATATATGGTTCCCATAAAGCACTTCACATCCTGAAGGTTAGCTGTCGGCAACTACTGAAGAATTTTCCCTGCATCAAAAATTTGCCAACTAAGAATCTCATCCATAAGGAAAGCCCCCTTTTCAGTAATCTTAATTCAGTAATTATTTCCACACTTCCTCTTCCTCCTCCTGTTTGGACTGTGGAAAACCCTTTCACCTCTTTTGAGCAATTTGTGCCACCTTATTTTTCAGGAATTTCCTGGAATGGAGAGTGAGTAGTTAGTGATGCTTCTATTTTTTTAGATTTCCCCATTATACAGTGTAATGTCATGAAGTTATAAGACTGATGCAGTTACCAGAGATTCTTCTCTCATTCCATAAGCCTGATCATAGTATTTGTACTTCAAAAAGAAACTTATCAACACCAATCATTCCCTTTTGATTGATTTTCATTTTTTATTTCTAATTTGTTACAGTACCGCATGTTCATTATGTCTCATAAAGCTCACATATCACTAAATATCCTACAATGCCCACCTATAGCACACTGATACATATGTGTTATTTCATCCATTTCCCCATTATCCATTCTTCCATTACTATTTAATTATACCCTTATTATTTAAAATAAACCCATTCATCTATTCCTTGTCTTTTTCCCATTTGAGTTACTGACATTGAGATGCATACATGTGACTTCTTTTCCTATAAGCTTCCACTCAGCTTGACTTTGAACACATTATTTTTTTTAACCTTGCTTGGCTAACTATGTAACTCCATCAATGATCACCCTTCTGCTTTTTCACACCCTCAGTCCAGTCACTTTGAATCTAAAAACTTTTTGGCATTTTCTTATCCACTGCAGCTCCACATCAAAGCCTTTGTAAACTTGTCCATCTTGGAAAGGAATCAAGGAAAATTCCAAACCAGTAGAGTATATTAAAGGAAAAGTTGTGTACATATATACATATATATGTATATATATAATGATATACATATAGATATATATAATGAGAATGTTATATATATATATAATGAGAATGTTATGATGTAATCAAAACATTTCTAAAACATCAGATATTGGATTTGGGATGTGGCAATTTAAAGATAAGTGGTGAAGGGTAGCATGGTAATGTGCATTTGCTATGTGTGTATATGATGCTGTATATTGGAAACTAAAGGCTAACACATCTGCGCTTAATATGTTGAAGTTTTTCAATAATAGACAATCCAGTGTATACAAGTTAATCCTCTGCCTGGGAAAATCAATGTCTATCTCATGCAATCTGCTGCCTTGTAATAGCAGTTCCATTCCAAAGGAGGTTTGAACTTAGGTATTTGACCTTTTTGTCCCACTCTAGGTTTTTAGAAATCACACTTTTACGATCATGATTTTTACCTTGATCCTCTTTCCTCATGTTGTATAGTAACATAAGGCTTTAAGTATGACTCATTGGATAGTAAATATAGCATCTTAGTAAACTGCCGTTTTTTCTACCCTCTGAGATAGGACAAAGACAATAAAAATGGTCATTGAATCACCCTTGGCTCTAAAGGAAAGTCATCTTTGTATTTACTGGGAATTATACTATACCTCATATTTTTAATATTAATTGAAATATTAATGTTGAAATAACTTATAACACTTCAAATTTTATCCCAGATCCTAAATTAACTGAAATTAAAAATTGTCTTTAATCTCAAACCTCTAGACTCTATTTCAAGCAGAAATTTCAGGGCAGATATAGTCTTCTAGTTAAGGAGGAAATGACAGCCCACTGCAGTATTGTTACCTGGGAAAATTCCACAGACAGAGGAGCCTAGCAGCCTGTAGTCTGTGGGGTCGCAAAGAGTCAGACACTACTGAGAACAGCACACACACACACACACAGAGTCTTCTAGTGACTTTCCTATTTCCTGACACACGAGAAAAAGGCACACGAGAAGAATAACCAAGCATCAGATACAGAGATGGCTTCCAGGAAGCCAACTGTGTTCAAGAGCAGACCTAAACTAGGGAGCTATTCTGGGATTGAATTCCAAGAGTCATTCCGGCTATCTTCCTTTTGCCCAGCCTCCTCCTCACCCACTCAGTCAGCCTCAAGGATTCTGAAACCTGACCAAGCAGTTCTAGTCACAGCGAGCTCATCCTTTAGCTATGGGAAGAGAAACTAGCTTCTCTGGGCCCTCACCCCATGGCATTTGACTGGCAGCAGAGTTTCCAAGAATAGCTATTTTCTGTGGTTTTCACAATCCCTACTCCCTAGGGAAACCAGGAAGTATAAACTTTTTTGGTACTAAGGTTCAAACATCAGCAAAATGTTTACTTTGAGTTTTAGCCAGCATCTTATTTCATCCAAATGAATTCCCAAATCTCAATTTACACAAACCAAAATGTCCACCAGACAGATCAGTGCATTTCTATTCTGTAACATTAATAGGAAAAGAAATAATTAAAAGAAGGCTAAGTGACCTCCAGAAAGAGTATTCTGTTGAGTGGCAGATGGGGTAAGTTAAAGCTGAAAGCCAGTACCTCAGTCTCAGATTAAGCATTATTTTGAGTCACAGTTGATGTTTATTAATAGTGAAGGGAACTTCTTTGAAATTTAAGAAGGAAACAGAGTATCTCTGAAAATTCATTTGTAATGGAAAATGAACAGCAGGCAGAAACAGGCTTTCCCTTATGGCAGAAAGCAAAGAGGAACTGAAGAGCCTCTTAATAAAGGGGAAAGAGGACAGGGAAAAAGCTGGCTTAAAACTCAACATTCAAAAAACTAAGAGTATGGCATCTAGTCCCATCACTTCATGGCAAATAGATGGGGAAACAATGGAAACAGTGAAAGACTATTTTCTGGGCTCCAAAATCACTCCAAAATCTCCAAAATTTAATGACTGCAGCCATTAAATTAAAAGATGTCTGCTCCTTGGAAGAAAAGCTATGACCAACCTAGGCAGCTTATTAAAAAGCAGAGACATTACTTTGCCAACAAATGTCTGTATAGCCACAGCTATGATTTTTCCAGTAGTCATGTATGGATGTGAGAGTTGGACTATAAAGAAAGCTGAGTGCTGAAGAATTGATGCTTTTGAACTGTTGGAGATGACTCTTGAGAGTCCCTTGGACTGCAAGGAGATCAAAGCTGTCAATCCTAAAGGAAATCAGTCCTGAATATTCTCTGGAAGGACTGATGCTGAAGCTGAAGCTCCAATACTTTGGCCACCTGATATGAAGAGCCAACTCATTGGAAAAGACCCAGATACTGGGAAAGATTGAAAGCAGGAGGAGAAGGGGATGACTGAGAATTAAATGGTTGGATAGCATCACCGACTCAATGGACGTGAGTTTGAGCAAGCCAGGAAATGGTGAAGGACAGGGAAGCCAGGCATGCTGCAGTCCATATGGTCACAAATAGATGCAACTGGGCAACTGAACAACAAGAGCAACGAATGAACAGCAGAGCAGGGCACTAAGCAATACATTCCGAGCGTTAATCAACCCCAATGTGTAAATAAGCTTTTTGAGGAAATTGTTTTCACTACTGAAGTCAAAATTAGAGTTATATACAGAACACTTATGAGTGTCTCCATGAAGTTGAAATTTTTCATAATTCTTTTGGTTCCTGGTTAAACAACCTAAGCTTTCACCTGTCATAGAGTCAGGAGGAGCATAGTATAGCAGGAAGGAGCACAGACTCTGGGGCCAAGATGGTCCCATATCCTCCTCATTTACTGGTACGATCTGGAGAAGCATAGAAAGATAAGGTACTTTTCTCCGGATCACACAGTTACAGTCAAGATGGGATGGCCTTGTTTCCAAACCCAAGCAGTTTCACTGAACTGAAATCATGCAGTCTGTCAGCAAGACCATCCCTGCTTCAGAGACTTTGAGGGAGAATCCATCCCAGCTTTCTCCACCTTACAGTGACTACCAGCACTTTGGCTGGTGGCCACTTTATCTGAGATCCTAACATCAGTTCATCTTCCGTGTGTGTGTGTGTGTGTGTGTGAATAATCTCCCCCTGGATCCTCTTAGTAGAATACATATGGTAGCATTTATGGCCCACCTGGATGATTCAGGATAATCTAACCCTCTCAAGATCCCCTCCAAACACAGAATACATAAAGTCATTATTCACATTCCCAACAATAGACATGCCTGACCATCTGTCCTACTGATCACAGGGTCATACACAATATTTACAGCCTAGGGAAAATGTGCATCTGCCTGAACTTCTATCTTAGGAGAAAGAGATTTTCCACTTCCTCAAAAATTATTAACCCATCCAAAGATACCTAAGGTTATCTTCAGCTTTCCTCTCACTAAGGCAAAGAAAGCAAAACAACAACAACTTTGTGAGACTTATGGACATGGGGAGAGGGGAGGAGAGGGTGAGATGTATAGAAAGAATAACATGGAAACTTACATTACCGTATGTAAAATAGATAGCCAACGGGAATTTGCTGTATGGCTCAAGAAACTCAAATAGGGGCTCTGTATCAACCTAGAGGGGTGGGATTGGGAGGGAGAGAGGAGGGAGTTTCAGGAGGGAGGGGTATATGTATACCTATGGTTGATTCATGTTGAGGTTTGACAGACAACAAGAAAGTTCTGTAAAGCAATTATCCTTCAACAAAAAAATAAAAAAAAAAATTTGTGCAATGTCAAAACAAATAAATGTGTTCCAATCCATGCAGTGAGGAAGCGTGAAAATCAGAGAGCAGACTATAGAGATCAGCCTTCCCTTCACTCTGATATATTTTAAGGTAATTTGCCTCTTGCTCCCCATTGCAGTACACAGAAATTTAGTCCCCTACCCTCATGGTCGATATGCTCTTTGTTCTAGGTGCGTCCATTCAGTTTATGTTATGGTTCACATACGTGGTCAGAAGGTTAAGGTTCAGAGTCCTCAGCATTTTCCTAAGTATGTGAAGTGAAGTGAAGTGAAGTCGCTCAGTCATGTCCAATTATTTGCGACCCCATGGACTGTAGCCTACCAGGCTCCTCCATCCATGGGATTTTCCAGGCAAGAGTACTGGAGTGGGGTGCCATTGCCTTCTCCAAACTATGTAGTCATTGACAAATTACAAAATCTCCTCTCCATACTTGTCTCTGATTAGTAAAATAAAATATCTGCTTATTGTCTATCAGGAAGTTTAAAAAACTTACTAAAGTGCTTAGAATAGTGTCTAACACATAGGAAGCTCACAGTAAATTTTAGCCATTACTGCCTTCTTCCCCTTCTTTGTTCTTTCCATAGAAATCTCTCACTCACTCATCCCCCCTCACTCACCGAAGTCTTTGGCACATGGCTTTCAGGCTGCCTTTCTACTTCACGGCCTGGAGCCACGAAAGATGACTTTCACATCTTCAATGAGGACTTGTTTCCAAACTTTTAAATCTCCACGGGTGAATTTACCTTCAGTTCAGTTTAGTTGCTCAGTCGTGTCCACTATTTGTGACCCCATGGATCGCAGCATGCCAGGCCTCCCTGTCCATCACCAACTCCTGGAGTTCACTCAAACTCATGTCCATCGAGTCAGTGATGCCATCCAGCCATCTCATCCTCTGTTGTCCCCTTCTCCTCCTGCCCCCAATCCCTCCCAGCATCAGGGTCTTTTCCAATGAGTCAACTCTTCGCATGAGGTGACCAAAGTATTGGAGTTTCAGCTTCAGCATCAGTCCTTCCAATGAACACCCAGGGCTGATCTCCTTTAGAATGGACTGGTTGGATCTCCTTGCAGTCCAAGGGACTCTCAAGAGTCTTCTCCAACACCACAGTTCAAACGCATCAGTTCTTCAGTGTTCAGCTTTCTTCACAGTCCAACTCTCACGTCCATATATGACCACTGGAAAAACCATAGCCTTAACTAGATGGATCTTTGTTGGCAAAGTAATATCTCTGATTTTTAATATACTGTCTAGGTTGGTCATAACTTTTCTTCCAAGGAGCAAGCGTCTTTTAATTTCATGGCTGCAATCACCATCTGCAGTGATTTTGGAGCCCAGAAAAATAAAGCCTGACACTGTTTCCACTGTTTCCCCATCTACTTCCCATGAAGTGATGGGACTAGATGCCATGATCTTCATTTTCTGAATGTTGAGCTTTAAGCCAACTTTTTCACTCTCCTCTTTCACCTTCATCAAGAGGCTCTTTAGTTCCTCTTAACTTTATGCCATAAGGGTGGTGTCATCTGCATATCTGAGGTTATTGAGATTTCTCCCGGCAATCTTGATTCCAGCTTGTGCTTCTGCCAGCCCAGCGTTTCTCATGATGTACTCTGCATAAAAGTTAAATAAGCAGAGTGAAAATATACAGCCTTGACGTACTCCTTTTCCTATTTGGAACCAGTCTGTTGTTCCATGTCCAGTTATAACTGTTGCTTCCTGACCTGCATATAGGTTTCTCAAGAGGCAGGTCAGGTGGTCTGGTATTCCCAACTCTTTCAGAATTTTCCACAGTTTATTGTGATCCACACAGTCAAAGGCTTTGGCATAGTCAATAAAGCAGAAATAGATGTTTTTCTGGAACTCTCTAGCTTTTTCGATGATCCAGCGGATGTTGGCAATTTGACCTCTGGTTCCTGTGCCTTTTCTAAAACCAGCTTGAACATCAGGAAGTTCACGGTTCATGTACTGCTGAAGCCTGGCTTGGAGAATTTTGAGCATTATTTTACTAGACTGTGAGATGAGTGCAATTGTGCGGTAGTTTGAGCATTCTTTGGCATTGCCTTTCTTTGGAATTGGAATGAAAACTGACCTTTTCCAGTCCTGTGGCCATTGCTGAGTTTTCCAAATTTGCTGGCATATTGAGTGCAGCACTTTCACAGCATCATCTTTCAGGATTTGAAATAGCTCAACTGGAATTCCATCACCTCCACTAGCTTTGCTCATAGTGATGCTTTCTAAGGCCCACTTGACTTCACATTCCAGGATGTCTGGCTCTAAGTGAGTGATCACACCATCGTGTGATCGTGGGTCGATCACAGAAAATCTTTTCTGTATAGTTCTTCTGTGTATTCTTGCCACCTCTTCTTAATATCTTCTGCTTCTATTAGGTCCACAACATTTCTATATTTTATCGAGCCCATCTTTGCATGAAATGTTCCCTTAGTATCTCTCATTTTCTTGACGAGATCTCTCGTTTTTCCCATTCTGTTGTTTTCCTCTATTTATTTGCATTGATCGCTGAAGAAGGCTTTCTTATCTCTTCTTGCTATTCTTTGGAACTCTGCATTCAGATGCTTATATCTTTCCTTTTCTCCTTTGTTTTTTGCTTCTCTTCTTTTCACAGCTATTTGTAAGGCCTCCCCAGACAGCCATTTTGCTTTTTTGCATTTCTTTTCCATGGGGATGGTCTTGCTCCCTGTCTCCTGTACAATGTCATGAACTCATTCCATAGTTCATCAGGCACTCTATCTATCAGATCTAGTCCCTTAAATCTATTTCTCACTTCCACTATATAATCATAAGGGATTTGATTTAGGTCATACCTGAATGGTCTAGTGGTTTTCCCTACTTTCTTCAATTTAAGTCTGAATTTGGCAATAAGGAGTTCATGGTCTGAGCCACAGTCAGCTCCCGGTCTTGTTTTTGCTGACTGTATAGAGCTTTTCCATATTTGGCTGCAAAGAATATAATCAATCTGAAATTGGTGTTGACCATCTGGTGATGTCCATGTATAGAGTCTTCTCTTGTGTTCTTGGAAGAGGGTGTTTGCTATGACCAGTGCATTCTCTAGGCAAAACTCTAATAGCCTTTGCCCTGCTTCATTCCGTATTCCAAGGCCAAATTTGCCTGTTACTCCGGGTGTTTCTTGACTTCCTACTTTTGCATTCCAGTCCCCTATAATGAAAAGGACATCTTTTGGGGGTGTTAGTTCTAAAAGGTCTTGTAGGTCTTCATAGAGCCATTCAACTTCAGCTTCTTCAGCATTACTGGTTGGGGCATAGACTTGGATTACCGTGATACTGAATGGTTTGCCTTGGACACAAACAGAGATCATTCTGTAGTTTTTGAAACTGCATCGAAGTACTACATTTCAGACTCTTTTGTTGACCATGATGGCTCCTCCATTTCTTCTAAGGGATTCCTGCCCACAGTAGTAAATATAATGGTCATCTGAGTTAAATTCACCTATTACAGTCCATTTTAGTTTGCTGATTCCTAGAATGTCGACATTCACTCTTGCCATCTCCTGTTTGACCACTTCCAATTTGCCTTGGTTCATGGACCTGACATTCCAGATTCCTATGCAGCATTGGACCTTACAGCATTGGACCTTGCTTCTATCACCAGTCACATCCACAGCTGGGTATTCTTTTTGCTTTGGCTCCATCCCTTCATTCTTTCTGGAGTTATTTCTCCACTGATCTCCAGTAGCATATTAGGTACCTACCGACCTGGGGAGTTCCTCTTTCAGTATCCTATCATTTTGCCTTTTCATACTGTTCATGGGGTTCTCAAGGCAAGAATACTGAAGTGGTTTGCCATTCCCTTCTCCAGTGGACCACATTCTGTAGACCTCTCCACCATGACCTGCCCGTCTTGGGTGGCCCCACACGGCATGGCTTAGTTTCATTGAGCTAGACAAGGCTGTGGTCCATGTGATCAGACTGACTAGTTTTCTGTGGTTATGGTTTCAGTGTGTCTGCCCTCTGATGTCCTTTCACAACACCTACCATCTTACTTGGGTTTCTCTTACCTTGGAGGTGGGGTATTTCTTCACGGCTGCTCCAGCAAAGCACAGCCGCTGCTCCTTACCTTGGACGAGGGGTATCTCCTGATGGCCTCCCCTCCTGACCTTTAACATGGAGGAGCTACTCCCGCGCAGCAGCTACTCCTTGGACATGGGGTTGCTCCTGCTGGCTGCATTTAGGAGCAACCTACCTGCTCGGGTGTGGGGTAGCTCCTCTCAGCCATGCTTCTGCGCCATGCATGGCGGGCTTAGACGAATTTTTCAAATTTACCTTGAAACTAATAAAACTGAAGCTTCAGAGTCATCCCTCATTTGCATATGCCTTGTCCAAGGCTTTAGTGGCTACCTTGTCATTTGCATTTGTAATTTGAATTCTGTATTTTTAAAGATGATCCTCTCCCAATGGTATAAGGTCTAGGTCCCACAGGAGTTGAATTCATGCCTGCTTTGTCGCAGTGATTTTCTGCACCTCAACCACATTCTCTAGTGCCCACTCTGGTAACTGGGAGCAGCCTAGCCTATACCTGCATTGAAATTGCCTTACCCTGACAATAATACCCTAGTTCTTCCAGTTTTCTCTCTAGAGATAAAATCAGTTTTTGACCACATAATCCTTTTGATATCCATAAGTTAGAGTTAAGTTTTCTTAGATATTATAGAATTATGTGATTTTATATTTTTTAATCCATAGATAATGTAAAAATTCAATTATTCTCATATGTAAGTGCATGCTAAGTTTCTTCAGTCATATATGACTTTTTGCAGCCCTATGGACTGTAGCCCGCCAGGCTACTCTGTCCATGGGATTTTCCAGGCAGCAATACTAGAGTGGGTTGCCATGCCCTTCTCCAGTGGGTCTTCCCAATCAGGGATCAAACCTGCATCTCGTGTCTCCTGCACTGGCAGGTAGATTCTTTACCACTAGCACCACCTGAGAAACTCATTATCATATGTAATATGCCCTAAAATATTTCAAACATGAAAAGTCAACCCTTATGCTCAAGGGGAACCTTTGGGGAACCTTTCACTGAAGTTATTAAAGTCAAGATACAAACCAGGTACTCAGCTGGAACTGTAGATAATCAGTTTCCAGTGTCTCTGTTTATATTTTAGGAATTTTCCTTGCCATGTTGGTGATCAGTGGAGTTACATTCACAAGAAAATTATGTTCAAGGGCCTCTATATCCATAAAATTACCCAGTGTCACCTATCACTAAGAGCTTTGGGTCAGAAAGGCAAAAACATAGCTCGTATTTTTGTCTATTTTCTTGCCTTGGGCTCAAACCTAATATTTCAGAATCTTAAACTGCAAAAACTCTAAATTCAAATGTTAGCAAGGAAAATAAAAGGTGACTGATATTTAATGAGCATCAAAGATTTGTCTGCATTTCTTTGATTGTTCTAGAATAAAGTATTAATAAGGAGGTAGTATAATGTTAGTCATCTTTCAGGATTTGAAATAGCTCAGCTGGAATTCCATCACCTTCACTAGCTTTGTTCATAGTGATGCTTTCTAAGACCCACTTGACTTCACATTCCAGGATGTCTGGCTCTAGGTGAGTGATCACACCATCGTGATTATCTTGGTCGTGAAGATCTTTTTTGTACAGTTCTTCTGTGTATTCTTGCCACCTCTTCTTAATATCTTCTGCTTCTGTTAGGTCCACACCGTTTCTGTCCTTTATCGAGCCCATCTTTGCATGAAATGTTCCCTTGGTATCTCTAATTTTCTGGAAGAGATCTCTAGTCTTTCCCATTCTGTTGTTTTCCTCTATTTATTTGCATTGATCGCTGAGGAAGGCTTTCTTATCTTTTCTTGCTATTCTTTGAAACTCTGCATTCAGATGCTTATATCTTTCCTTTTCTCCTTTGCTTTTCACTTGTCTTCTTTTTACAGCTATTTGTAAGGCCTTCTCAGAGAGCCATTTTGGTTTTTTGCATTTCTTTTCCATGGGGATGCTCTTGATCCCTATCTCCTGTACAATGTCACGAACCTCCATCCATAGTTCATCAGGCACTCTATCTATCAGATCTAGTCCCTTAAATCTATTTCTAACTTCCACTGTATAATCAAAAGGGATTTGATTTAGGTCATACCTGAATGGTCTAGTGGTTTTCCCTACTTTCTTCAATTTAAGTCTGAATTTGGCAATAAGGAGTTCATGATCTGAGCCACAGTCAGCTCTTTTGTTGACTGTATAGAGCTTTTCCATCTTTGGCTACAAAGAATATAATCAATCTGATTTCAGTGTTGACCATCTGGTGATGTCCATGTGTAGAGTCTTCTCTTGTGTTCTTGGAAGAGGGTGTTTGCTATGACCAGTGCATTCTCTAGGCAAAACTCTATTAGCCTTTGCCCTGCTTTATTCCATATTCCAAGGCCAAATTTGCCTGTTACTCCAGGTGTTTCTTGACTTCCTACTTTTGCATTCCAGTCCCCTATAATGAAAAGAAAGGCAATGCCAAAGAATGCTCAAACTACCGTACAATTGCACTCATCTCACACATTAGTGAAGTCATGCTCAAAATTCTCCAAGCCAGGCTTCAGCAATATGTGAACCGTGAACTTCCAGATGTTCAAGCTCGTTTTAGAAAAGGCAGAGGAACCAGAGATCAAATTGCCAACATCCACTGGATCATGGAAAAAGCAAGAGAGTTCCAGAAAAACATCTATTTCTGCTTTATTGACTATGCCAAAGCCTTTGACTGTGTGGATCACAATAAACTGTGGAAAATTCTGAAAGAGTTGGGAATACCAGACCACCTGACCTGCCTCTTGAGAAACCTATATACAGATCAGGAAGCAACAGTTAGAACTGGACATGGAACAGTAGACTGGTTCCAAATAGGAAAAGGAGTACGTCAAGGCTGTATATTGTCACCCTGCGTATTTAACTTAAATGCAGAGTACATCATGAGAAATGCTGGGCTAGAAGAAGCACAAGCTGGAATCAAGATTGCCGGGAGAAATCTCAATAACCTCAGATATGCAGATGACACCACCCTTATGGCATAAAGTTAAGAGGAACTAAAAAGCCTCTTGATGAAAGTGAAAAAGGAGATTGAAGATGTTGGCTTAAAGCTCAACATTCAGAAAACGAAGATCATGGCCTCTGGTCCCATCACTTCATGGGAAGTAGATGGGGAAACAGTGGAAACAATGTCAGACTTTATTTTTGGGGGGCTCCAAAATCACTGCAGGTGGTTACTGCAGCCATGAAATTAGAAGACGCTTACTCCTTGGAAGAAAAGTTATGACCAACCTAGATAGCATATTCAAAAGCAGAGACATTACTTTGCCAACAAAGGTCCATCTAGTCAAGGCTATGGTTTTTCCAGTGGTCATGTATGGATGCGAGAGTTGGACTGTGAAGAAAGCTGAGTGCCGAAGAACTGATGCTTTTGAACTGTGGTGTTGGAGAAGACTCTTGAGAGTCCCTTGGACTGCAAGGAGATCAACCAGTCCATTCTGAAGATTAGCCCTAGTATTTCTTTGGAGGGAAGGATGCTAAAGCTGAAACTCCAGTACTTTGGCCACCTCATGAGAAGAGTTGACTCATTGGAAAAGACTCGGATGCTGGGAGGGATTGGGGGCAGGAGGAGAAGGGGATGACAGAGGATGAGATGGCTGGATGGCATCACTGACTCGATGGACGTGAGTCTGAGTGAACTCTGGGAATTGGTGATGGACAGGGAGGCCTGGTGTACTGTGATTCATGGGGTCGCAAAGAGTTGGACACGACTGAGCCACTGAACTGAACTGAACTGAAGTGAAAATGTTAGTCTTCAGAATTCACACTGCTGGATTTTAAATTCCTGACCTGCCAATCACCAGTTGTGAGACCAAAGTCAAACTAACCAAACTTTCCTTGCTTCAGATTTCTCATTTGTATAGTAAGAATATTATAGTATCTACATAATGGAAATATTTTGAAGTTTAATAAATCAAGATGTGAAATAGTATCTAACTCATACGAAACACTGTAAATGTTCACTATTTTTGTTGCCGTATGTCATTTCAATAAGCAGGCCATTTGTCAGAGTAAAAAAGTATTTCTAATAGTATTAAAATTTTGTGTAGGCTTTTACTATGATCATATTTTTATCTTAGATTTTACCTTCAACATAGATTAGGATTTTTTTCTCCTGAGATAAATCATATGAAGTAAATCATAAATCATATGGGAGGATGGGAGACCTTATGGTCTTGATATCTAACCTTTAGTGATATAACTTATGGAATAAAATTTCTGATTGAATTGTCTTTGAAATATGAATTTACACATGGAATATAAGCCATGAACTTCAAAGACTAAGAGTACATTCAAGACTGGGTGTCTTGCCACAGAAGAATGTTTTTGGAAGGAGTATTCCCTCATCAAATATTTATTAAGGATGACACTGATAAAATTAAGTTAAAATATTAATAAAAATACACTTGCAATCTAGTAATGTTAATATATAAAAGTAACTAAACACACCTTTAGAACACCATGAAAATATGTGATTGAACATATAGGGTTTTAGAGTATTTGAACTTAAAGTTTCTCTTAATTACAAATAAGCCATGTTACCTATATTAGACAGCTTTACCATTTGTTTTCATGATTGTCTTCATTTTGGGCTCTTTGTTTCCTAATGAATTTACCTTTCTGCCATCACTACCTGAGACCAAGCAAATATGTTCCATTCTGTTCCCATGATGAAGTTTTAGTGTCAAAAAGTTAATATACTGGTTAATTTCCTCCTTAAAAGAAATTAAATACAGAAGGATTCAATATTACTTAATATAAGTACATAACCCAGAGTCCTGTTAGAACATAATTAAACCCGTGTGTCCTCCTTACCAAGTCAGCACCCAGGATGATTGGTGTGAACTTAAATCAGATACACAGCAAATTCTGCTCCCAAGATAGGGATTGTCTTTCAATAAGTCAAAGCACTGTGCCTCCATTTGACACCAAAAGTGGAAAGTCAGAGAACATAGTTAGTTAGGTCTTTGAAGGCTACTGATAAAGTAGAAGTGTCTCATCTGAGTCATTTCTCTGTGCTGTGTCGAGAAATCGAGGATGTTTCCAAAGGTGCTAAAGGATGTGGAAGTCATTCTCTCACCCATTAGGTGTGGGTGCAGTGGTGTCTGGCTGATGCTTCACTGGGTGAGGCTGGGTTCTGATGCAGCATAAGCAAAGTTCAAGCAATGGAATTGCTTGGGTAGGACAAAATTCAACCCCGTGTCAGGATGACAGCACTCAGTAGTACCTCCCTCTATTTCCCAAGGGTAGAAATCAAAGAGACTGGTAGAACGCAGGCATTGAGGGTGGGAGGGCAGGAATGTGGGGAAGGGAAGTAACGATCTCCCCTTTATATTCACAGAGGGGTCTATAAGGGAAATGTATGTGAAATGAATTATACATCGCAACCTCCTTTACTCTTATCTGGAGTAAATAGACTGCTTTGTCATACAGCTGCCTGAGGCTAATCCTCCACACTCCCACAGTCTTCTCAGCCTGAGTACCTTTGAAGCCAAGATTTAAAACCCTAAAAATAGAAGCAGAATTACTGGTTGCAAACTGCTGAGGAAGGGACAGGCTGGGGGCAGGATGGACAGTGGCATGAGGAGGGATGAACGGGGAGGGGGAATGTCAATTTTTAAAAGAAATGATAAACTCTAATCTAGGACAGTATTTGAATAAATCACTTTTCCTGTCAGAAATTTTGTGGATTTTCACAATTAGAAATTACATGCAGTCAACTGAAATCATCTCTACATCATGGCCCAAGCGGGCTTACGATATCCATCCACCAATTCTGCTGGCTCATTTCTTGCCTGGATTTTTCGGTTGACATCTCTACTCTGTCTACACTTCTAGGATTGCATATACCATCAAGAAGGATAATCACTGCCCTGGAGACAGGGTCTGGCAAGGCACCACATGCTTGTTGAACAGACAAGCCTTATAAACACTTGTATACATCCAGACCTACTAGGTTAGCATAGCACAGCAAAGGCTAATAAATATATTTTAATAATTACATTTGATACTGGGTCTGGAATTGAGAGTGAATGAGATTCTTATGGGTACCTGAGGTCTTAGGGCTATTCACAAATATTTATTTCCACATCCTGTCAGTTACTGTTAGGGAGGTACTGCTTCATCCTGATGAACTCAAATGTGGCCATGTGGTTTTCTTTAGCCAGTGAATGGATGTTACGGATGTCATTTCCAATCAGAAGTTTTAAGAGACACCATACATATTGTCACATGCTCTATTGCCTCTCCCACAGTAATTGGCAGTGTTTCAGAGGACAGGATGAGTCACCAACAAAAAGGACAATGGTGTGTGAACAGCGACCACAGCCAACTCTCAGTGGAGACCAATAAACCTTTGTTTTAAGGGAGTGACGTTCGACGGGTGTTCGTCACTGCAGTGTAACCTCACCTATCCCAGCTGATACATACCATACGGTGCTTCTGGGTTACTAAGTTGTTAGATACCATGGTCTTCCACTTTTAAATATATCTGTTAAGGAGGCTTATTTTCATTGAATATCTTCAAAGTAATTTTACGGATCTTAAAAGCAGTCAAAGGAAATGAAAGTTAAATCTAAATCTAATGAAGTCCTGGCAGAGTAAGAAACACAACTCAAAGCCTCAGCTGTCCACCAGCTTCTATTATATGAATGTTTTCATAAGAAAAAGGTTTTGCCAGAAAAATTAAGCAGTCTTCCCTTTGAATCTTCACTAGGGCAAAAGTAAATTTGGTACACACCAAGTGTTGGAAAATAAAGCTTATTCTTAGTTCATCAACAGCAGTCTAAACAATATTATCAAGCTGAGATAAATAAACACAAATGTTTTTGAAAACAGAAAAGGTGAATACACAGAGAGTTCCATTTCCACCTTAAACAATTCAACACTCCAAAGTATTCTAACGTAATAAGAACTTATTAATATATAACAACTTTTCTTTTAATCCTAATGGGATTATTACTCTAATCATTTCCCTTGTCATTAACTGAATTTTTTTTTATCTGTTTGCATTTTTTCTCCTGGGTCTATTTTATTTTCAAATTCATCATACTGCAATTTCCTTGTCAAAGTGTTACTAAAGTTAAACAAAACATCATCTGTTCATTTGCCAACTATGACATAAAACTTGAAATTGGTCAATGGTAAATATGTCTGTTTCTCCAAAAACAAAAGACTAATTTCAAAATCCCATTCAAAGTTGTGTAACTTAACTCCATAGCATTTGAACTTCATTTATGTAAGTTAAGAATAACAACTCTACCTAATCAAGGTCTCTCTAGCAATAGCACCAAGAGCAATAGGTATCTTCAATGTAGCAGAACTTTCCATCTATTCGTTAGAGTAGCTATTCCCCTAGAAATTCACAGAGAAAGGTAAAGACTGGATATTCCTTAGTGATATAGACTGTGTCACTCAGTCCTATCCGACTCTCTGCAATCCCATGAACTGTAGCCCACCAGGATCCTCTGTCCATGGGATTTTCCAGGCAAGAATACCGGAGTGGGTTGCCTAGAGCCAGCTATTTAGAAATAATAAAAACAAAATTGGTGTGTGTGTTACGCTGTATATCTCCTGTACACCAGTTGCTGGTCTCTATGGAACATAGTCAAACATTTTTACAATAATGGTGACTTCCCTGTTTGTGGGTCCAAAGACACCTAGCAAGACCTTCCACTCATTTTTTTTTTCCAGCTAAGATTGCTACCAAGAAAAAAAAAAAGATACAGCCACAATACTTAACATTTTACAACTTTTTTTTCACATTTTTAAAAAATATTAAATGAATGACTCCTATGTGATTGTCAATGTACTAGTCTTTAAGAATCTAATGATGAGTAGAATCTACATTGACCCTGTCCTGGAGAAACATACATTGTAGTGAGCAAGACAATCAAATCAGCAACAATATAAAAGATGGTAATATAGAGTATTCCAGAGTAACAAGAACACATAGTCTAAACAATTAGTCCTGCACAAGAAGGAAAGAAGAGGGAAATGCAGAAGACTTCCAACATATTACCACCAGAAATGAAATTAGCCATGCAAAAGCATGCAAGCATATCTCAGGGTGTTGGGAGTTAGAGAAACCTTTAGCACAAGATTATGACCAGAAGCTTTGGAAAACTAAAGTGGGCCTACTCTGTGCTCCTGAAAAGCCCTGTCCCATTTTTGGCTCCACAGCTCTAAAAGCATCAGAAATGAAACCAAGGAATGGAGAGATGGAAGCAGAGGACCATCAAGTCAGAAAGGAAAGGATCAGAAAGAATTGTGGAAGCAATATAAAAATGCACGAGCCTGTTTTCTTGGGCTCCAAAATCACTGCAGATGGTGGCTGCAGCCATGAAATTAAAAGACACTTGCTCCTTGGGCGAAAAGCTATGACAAACCTAGACAGCATATTAAAAAGCAGAGACTTTACTTTGTCAATGAAGGTCTGTATAGTCAAAGCTATGGTTTTTCCAGTAGTCTTGTAAGGATGTGAGAGTTGGACTATAAAGAAAGCTGAGTGCCGAAGAATTGATGCTTTTGAACTGTGGTGCTAGAGAAGACACTTGAGTATCCCTTGGACTGCAAGGAGATCAAACCAGTCAATCCTGAAGGAAATCAGTCGTGAATATTCATTGGAAGGACTGAAGCTGAAGCTGAAGCTCCAGTACTTTGGCTGCCTGATGTGAAGAACTGACTCACTGGAAAAGACCTTGATGTTGGGAAGATTGAAGGCAGGAGGATAAGGGGACGACAGAGGATGAGATGGTTGGGTAGCATCACTGACTTGATGGAAGTGAGTTTGAGCAAGCTCCGGAAGTTGGTGATGGACAGGGAAGCCTGGCGTGCTACTGTCCATGGGGTCGTGAAGAGTCGGACACAACGGAGCAACTGAGCTGAACTGAACTGAGAAATCAGGTGAGCTAGGCACTGGGTATTATGACTGTAATCTATAGCCCTGCCAACATACTAGCTCCTGTGATTAGCCTTCTAGATGCATTAAGTCATTCAGCTGTCACTATAAAGCATTAAGGATATCTCAGTATCCCATCTTAAAGATGAGTAAAATGAGACTTAAATAGGGTAATAAGTTATCTATTTCTGCCTTCCAGTCCTGAACTCTGAACCTAAGCCACTGCCCTTTCAAATTAGTTTTACATACAAAGGTTTTTTTTTGAATGCCCGTTTCCAAGACCACTCAGGCCAACTAAATCAAATTCTCTGGGATAGGACTCAGAAATGAGCATTATTTTAAGCTTTGACTCTAATGTGCAATGAAAATTGAGAACCATTGTGGCCTTTGCTTCTGAGCCAACAGGGAAGCCCTTCTAAGCCACTACTGCTGCTGCTAAGTCACTTCAGTCATGTCCAACTCTGTGTGACCCCATAGACGGCAGCCCACCAGGCTCCCCCATCCCTGGGATTCTCCAGACAAAAACACTGGAGTGGGTTGCCATTTCCTTCTCCAATGCATGAAAGGGAAAATGAAAGTGAAGTCCCTCAGTTGTGTCCGACTCCTAGCGACCTCATGGACTGCAGCCCACCAGGCTCCTCCATCCATGGGATTTGCCAGGCAAGAGTACTGGAGTGGGCCACCAGATGGATTCTCCATCTAAGCCACCAGATGGATTTAAAAATATATGTTTTTTTTTTTTTTCCACCCAGGCTCTTATCAATAAAGCTAAGAACTAAGACTAGATTATTCCTGAGGTCCTTTTCAAGTCATTCTGCACTTCTGTACAAAGAAATTCCTATTTAAAAAATGTTCCCAAAAGGTTTTAAAAATGAGTAAGGGACTGAACAACAAGAAGGGAATTTTTGACCTAAATAGGTCATTAATTACATAGACCTCATCTTGTCAATAGTTAGAATCTTGATGTATATTTATGAATCATCAAAATCCAAAGTCTTCCTTAGCAATTGATCCCCTCTCTCCAACCTTAGTCCCTGTCAGCCACTGATCTATGTCACTCTGGCTTTGCCTTTTCTAGCATTTCATATAAGTGGAATCATATCGCATAATTTTATGGCTTACTTTTCCCACTGAACATAGTACTGTGAGATCCAATCATGTTGCTGCATATTGCAATAGTTTCTTTTTATTGCTAAGTAGTATTTCACTGTATGGATTTACCATAGTCTAATTAGCTAACTAACTAGTTGATGGACATTTAATTGGTTTCTGGTATTTGATTATTTTTAATAAAGTTTCTCTGAACATTCATGTACAAATGTTTGTGTAGACATACTTTCACTTCGTTTTGGTCATATGTTAAGTGTGTGCTTGACTTTCTGATTAACTGTCCTCTAAAATGGCTGTAAAAAAATGTGCATTGTTACCAGCTACATATGAGAGTTTCCACTGTCCACATGCTTAGCATGTACTGTTGTCATTCTTTTTTAATTTTAACAATTTTTAATTCTTGTTTTAATTTGCATTTTCCTAATAACTAGTAATACTACATAAATTTCTATGTGCTTATCAAAAAAAAATTCAACGTCTTCCAGTATAATGATAATTCCACCATTGGAATCCAGTAAGTGAATGAGCTAATCACTCCAGCACTATCTTCTGTGATGAATTAGAGAAGACAGGAAGAACTGAAAGTCAATTCCAGTTAGTGATCTTAGATAATATACAAGCCATTGCAGTACCAATTATGTAAAATTATGATGCTTATTATTTTTAAAATTAGTATGCAGCCTATATGCTTTTCCTTCCCAGAAGATCCTTCTAATGTGCAGTTTCAGAGAACTGCTAAATTGATACAGCTATGAAACAGAGCTGAATGTTTGAGGAGAGAGAAACAGAAACTGGGACCTAGTAATAAGAAAGGGCCTGCTAAGATGAATAGAACATTTTTGCATATTTAGTGCAGCAGTGCAAAGAAGAAAAGAATGAAAAAAAGAGTAGATAAGCTAGAGATAAGTGAGACAGAACTCCATGTGGATTTATAATTTGGAAAATAATAAATGAATGCCTCCAGGGATACTGATTAAGCCCATGGGAGAGAAAAGTAAAAATAAAAAATCTAGTTTCAAGAACCAAAGAGGAAATGGAATAAACTGAAAGGAGTACAGCACTGTGCAATGTTTATTGTTTCAAATTTCCTGCAAGCTTAAGAGCCATGCCATGGCACCATGTTCAGTAGCCTAATGATGAGGCGGGGAAAAAAAAACTGTTCATAAAAAAAATTCAGGCTCTGTTAGTCTCAATAAAACAATAATTGAGCTTTTACGCATAATTAAATGCAATCTCACTAGTTAAAAAATAGCCACAACTGTCTATAAGGCTTATTCATACAAAATGTGTCTGAAGTTGACCTGGACTTTGGATTGCATGTACCTTAGTCATGGGCATTAATGTTGAGTCACTAATAAACAGCTTCTGATGTTTTGAAAGTTCCCTGTGAATGTTGCTTTTTCAGCAGCAAACTTCGAAAGGCATTAAGTCAACCATGTTCCTCATCATTTGAGCTCAAGGTTATAAGTCATTATGCCCTCTTGCTTCCTAAACACCAGAATACGTACATACGCACAAGGGATGAGAGTGGTGTAAAGCCTGGCTTGCCTCACCTCACCTCATAGTAGCTTTGCAGCTCACATTTTCACCAGCCCCTCAGGCTAACATGCAAATAGAAGAGGCATGGAAAACAAAATATATAAAAGTCATTAAATAGGTAGAAAAAGGAAAAGGAAAACAGAAAAGAGGAAGGAAATGGAGAAGAAGTCGAAAGGATATAGAAGTAAAAGTAAAAATGTGATAAGGGGTGAAGAGATGCAAATATTCCTGAACTAAACTTGGCAAGAATCTAGTTGAGTTCAGCAAATATTTGTTGAGTACCCATCAAGTAGCAGACCCTGTTGGACGGACCTAGAGAAAACAACATACAAGATCCAGTTCATTCTTTAAAGAGCTCACGGCCCCTTGGGGTAGGTAAACACACAGGTCTTTATGCATGTGTACGTATATGTGTGTGTGTGTTTATATAGTAATGTTTTTAATATCATTGACAAACTATTTACTAGGTACCAGACATCATCCTAGGAGCTTAGCATGCAAAATCAATGTAATCTCAGAAGTTCTGCACTAGCAGTAAGAGTAAAATGCCATAGGAAAGCAGAGAAAAGAGTGATGACTTCAATAATGAGGTTATAGAAGGCTTCAGAAGTGTCAGCATCGCAAGCGTGGGAGCCAGTGCTTTATACTTACCAGCTATGTGACTTTGAACAAATTTCAAAATCACCATCTCCCTCCACAATATTATTAGAAGAAACAGATTATTTTTATCCTATGACAATTCTAATAATAGTGTGTGCACATTCAAATTCACAGATTAAAACTATTGGAAAAACAATCCTTCTCATTCCACTAGCCATAAGGGTGACTCAGATTTTTCAAATTTAAGTCTGTAATTAAGACAGTCTATGCTGATCACATTTCTAGATGAAGTTTAAGACCAAAAGAATATATGAAAGAAATTGAGCACCTGCTCTTTGCCTATCTGATAGGCAGGTCAAAGGGACATAATTAGTCTGGACACAGTACCCTAATGGTCACTGTCATAGCTGTCCACTCCCACACTATTTATGGCACACTGAGATGAGTGAATTCAAAATTCTTCATTTTGTGCAGGCATAGAATGCTGAACCTGTTATCTAACTCCTTCCATTAACAAACAAGAAAACTGAAAAAGTAGAATGATAGTCCCAAATTATAGAACTTGTTAATATCTCATGTAAGTAATTCAATTCAGGCAAGAGAATGCTTAGATTTTGACAGGTGGTGAAAAATGGTGAGGTTGTACAGGTATGCCTGTTTCTGTTCTGGGGGAAGATGTGGTGATACTGAAGGCAGAATAGAAGAGGGTTACTAAGGAAAAAGTAGCAAATGATGGGAGAACTAATTAGCCACACACACACACACACACTTAGTATTCAAGGTCCATAACCCACCCATTACTTCAATACTTTAAAGGAAATAGTCCAGAGGAAATAATTCTTATGCTTGACTTTAAATATAACAGTTTGCTTTTCTATTTTAACAACCCAATTTCTTCTATATGCCTGACATGTTACCAGTTCATGACTAAATAACTAATAAACAACTGCAGACAAGTAAAGCTCAAGGGGCCTCCAAGGCACAGCTTGGATGTTTGTATTAATATGTCTAGTCTCAAAGTAGAACCGGCAATCTCAAAAGAAAATTGTCTGAACATTCACATCCCCACCCATTGTTTTGCTAATCCTAACTACCACCTTATAATGCAGAATGGAATTTGGGCATGTTTATCTTGGTTGACAGAGAAGGCAATGGCACCCCACTCCAGTACTCTTGCCTGGCAAATCCCATGGACAGAGGAGCCTGGTAGGCTGCAGTCCATGGGGTCGCTAAGAGTCAGACAAGACTGAGCAACTTCACTTTCACTTTTTACTTTCACGCACTGGAGAAGGAAATGGCAACCCACTCCAGTGTTCTTGCCTGGAGAATCCCAGGGTGGGGGAGCCTGGTGGGCTGCCGTCTATGGGGTCGCACAGAGTCGGACACGACTGAAGCGACTTAGCAGCAGCAGCAGCAGCATCTTGGTTGAATGTTTAAAATAATGGCTGAATATGGCTGAGAATGCTCTATTTCATCTACTAGAGTTCAGTCTAATCATTGCCTCCAATCAAACCAGCTCTTTAACAACACTAATACTAGAATATTCTTTGTCAGTGTGCCTTCCCTCTTGTTTGGTTATGTATTAACAGCTCCTTACCAGTACATCCTGCTGCTGCTGCTGCTGCTGCTAAGTCACTTTAGTAGATCCTAGCTTATTCTATACATGATGACAGAGGGGAGAATCAAAGGGAAATTAAGGAATCCCAGTTCCACTGGTATTCAATATAAAGGATACAATAATTTACTTGTTGATTAATATGGTTGTTCATTTCTCCCATCATGTGATATTCAAAAATGGTCTCTGTGTGTGTGTATGTTTATGTATGTATATGAACTGAAGGTGAAGGAAAGAAAATAGAGAGATGGTAATGGTAGAACTTAGAAGTACTATCTCGAAAGGTATGTCTCAAACCATGAAAGTGATAAAACCTGGCCACCTCACACCCATTTCTAAATGGGTTGAATGAAGTCCTTACTGACTTTACCTGCACAAAATGGACAAATGAACTGATGAGAGTTAATGCTTATTGCTTCCCAGATTATCAACCTCTTTTACATCTAATGCTTTATCCATTTATAATTAAGCAGTGACTTTGAAAATGCTCTCTACTTACTTTTGCAGATGTTTCACTATTTCAATTAGATGATAAACTCCTCCAAGTCATAGTCTATATCTGCTCTGCTTTTGCTGTCATTTCTTATTACTACTTTGTCCCTTGGCCCACTCGCTGCCCCTCCACAACCACTCATAGTCACAGCACCTAGAACATGGGCAGACTCAATACATATCCATGACCTGAACCTAAGTTGTAGCATTTTTTCCCTAATTTTTATATTTGCATTTTGTTTACTGTGTCTTATAGCCTCAGAGTTGTTTTTTTTTTTTAATCCAGTTCTGCTGTCTGAATAACTGTTATGATTGACTCTACTCTTATCAAAATGTGCAATAAGAAAAATCTTCACCTTTCATTGCGAATTATATTCTAAAAAAGAATCCTAAATTTCTAAACTTATTTTCTTTTTACCCTTAGCCTTATAAAATTTTTATTATTTAAGAATAAATACAGTGAAAAAACCCTGGACTAGGAGTAAAAAGACATTAGTCTTGTTTCTATCTTCTTGGTGCTAGAGTAGTCTCAGTAAGTGGATACCATATTCATGGACTGATAACTGAATTAGTTAACTGAGTGAATGAGTATCACAATTTATTAACCCACCTATGACAAATTACATGGTCTTTTGGAAACTTGGTTCCCTCATCTATATAATAAAAGTGTTATAATCTATAATCTTAAGAGAAATAATCCAAAAGAAATGAAACCATTATCTCAGAGAGAGATCTATATGCCTCATTCATCACAACATAATTCACAACAGCCAAGATATAGAAGCAATCTAAGCATCTGCCAAAAGATGAATGGATAAAGAAAATATGCAATCATACACAGGGGAGTATTATTCTGCCTTTAAAAAGAAGGAAATCCTGTCATTTACAACAACATGGATGAACCTGCTAAGTGAAATAAGCCAGAGAGACAAATACTGCATGGTAACACTTACATGTAGAATCTTAAAAATATAAGTTGAACTCATAGAAACAGAGAGTAGAAAAGTAGTTGCCAGGAGCTGTGGAGTGAGGAAAGTATGCCGAGAAACAGACTTCCAGTTACAAGGTGAATAAGATCTGAGGATCTAACATGCAGCATGGCGACTATAGTTGATGACACTGTAGTTTTCTCAATAACAAAAACAAAAACAATAATTATTACATGAGATACTGAATGTGTTAGGCAATTCAAAGGGAATAATCTTTTCACAGTATATACATCCATCAAATCATCACACTGTACACCTTAAGTATCTTGTGCTTAGCTGCTTAGTCGTGTCTGACTCCCTGGGAGTTCATGGACTGTAGCCCATCAAGATCCTCTATCCATGGAATTCTCCAGGCAAGAATAGTAGAGCAGGTTGCCATTTCCTCCTCCAGAGGATCTTCCCAGCCCAGGGATCAAACTCACCTCTCTTGCATTTCCTGCATTGGCAGGCAGATTCTTTACTACTAGTGCCACCTGGGAAGCCCTTAAAAATGTTACAACTGTATTTGTCAGTTGCTGCTGCTGCTGCTAAGTCGCTTCAGTCGTGTCCGACTCTGTGCGACCCCATAGACGGAAGCCCACCAGGCTCCCCCACCCTGGGATTCTCCAGGCAAGAACACTGGAGTGGGTTGCCATTTCCTTCTCCAATGCGTGAAAGTGAAAAGTGAAAGTGAAGTCGCTCAGTCGTGTCTGACTCCCAGCGACCCCATGGACTGCAGCCTACCAGGCTCCTCCATCCATGGGATTTGCCAGGCAAGAGTACTGGAGTGGGGTGCCATCGCCTTCTCCGGATTTGTCAGTTACGCCTCAATTTTTAAAAACAGTACATATTTTTTAAAGAGAAATATTAGGTACTTACCCTGTACCGGGTATTTTAAAATACATGAAAAGTGAAAGTGAAGTCGTTCAGTCGTGTCCGACTCTTTGCGACCCCATGAACGGTAACCTACCGGGCTCCACGGTCCATGGGATTTTCTAGGCAAGAATACTGGAGTGGGCTGCCGTTTCCTTCTCCATGGGATCTTCCCAATCCAGGGACCGAACCCGGGTCTCCTGCATTGCACACAGATGCTTTACCGTCTGAGCCACTAGGGAAGCCCGCCATAAAGAGGTGCAAATACAGATAACGAATACAGAGACAGTTTAGCATTACCACCCTAATCCCTAACCCTCGCCCCATTTTGCATGGGAAGAAAACTGAAACTCACTGAAACTATGTAACTCTCTGAAAGTCACACCGTGCGAAAGTGGCAGAACTGATTTTTTAATCTCAGACCTACGTGTCTCCAACATCAGTGTTCTGACCCCTCTGTCATACTACTTCACTTTATTTTCCTAAATTCTCTATCTGAGAACTCCATCTTGCCAGTCTGTAGTTAATTTAGATAAATAATGCCCTGTATCTTAGTAACTTCAGATGCTTGTCAGTGTCTTTAAAGAAGGCATGCCATTCAGAAGAGATAAGGGCTCTTTCCTATAATTAACAGACCAAAGGAATAGTTGTGTTACAAGGGACACAAATAGGTATCTCAATTTAAAAAAACAAAAATTACATACCTTCTCAATGTTCATTCATGGTGTATACTTTGAAGTCCTGTGTTGAATGACATTTAAAACTCTGCAGAGTAATACACCATGTTTCAAGAAATGCAAACAGAGCCTTCCCTTTTTCTCTCCCTGGTTTACTGAAAGTTCAATTATTCTAATAGTCTGACATATATCTGGATTTACAAGTAATCTCTTAAGAGTGCCCTGCATCCATTTTGCTGTGCTCTGAAGCTACCCATTTCTGTCTGCTAAAAGAGTGCAGTTCAGCAACTTCATTTATTTTAATGCTTTCTTCAACCTACAAACCAGAAGTTAGTGACAAGAGGGTAATTTAGACTGCAAATTCCTTAATCTTTTCTGCCTCTGCCCAACAAAATGTAGCTTTAAAAAAATGGTGGCTTTTTTTTTTTTAACTTTAAGGAAAGGGCTCTATATGCCCCAGTTATAACATTGTGATGATTTCATCATCATTTTCCAGACTCTGTTCACTAGCTTGCATATTTTCCTTTTTATCACAATGAGTTTAGTAACAGAAGGGAACCCTATTCTACTTCCTGAAAGAGGTGATCTCATGCAAAACTATAACAAATTCCTTAAGATTTTCTATTAAAAATCTAGCTTAAATGATAAGTGTTCATTATTGAAGGTTTTGTGGTCAGTTATCAGAAAATTACCCCGAAGCATATGCCCAGGTATCTAAAACAAAACTGTTCCTGCTCTGGTCATCCTTCCCAGTTGCCTCAGTCTTAGCCGTCAGCAACTATACTTAGATTATTGATGTCTGGAATGATTATCCACAGACTTTGTAAGATCAGAATCATCAAGAAAGTCCCGGTGGCATTTGAAAATCATCCTCCTAATGACAGGAAAGCTAACTAGCATATTTTAGAATGCCTATTTAACAACAAAGATTGAAATAAAATATAGTCATAGAACTCTTAACCAGAAATCCAACTAAATAGAACAACCCATTTACCAGGAAGTCTGGTTAATCATATATTCTAGTGCATTTTGTACCTGAATTTACAAGGTCAGGAATATACAGCTGTCCCCAAAGTTAATTTTGGGTTGATTCATGTATAAACAGGTATTACAGCAAAACCAGGCCAAGTGTCCCTGCAGAAAGTCGGTGGATTTTTGTGGCTGTTCTTCCCACATGGTGGGAGGCAGGAGGGGACACAGGATAAAAGGAGGCATAAAGGCCCCTGGGGTCAGATGCCACGTTGCATCAAGGTTCAGTTCCCACTGTTCCACTTATTCGACCTGACTTCATCACAGCAGAGAACACAATGCCATTCGCCAGATGTAAATATTCCCTCTTGGAGCTGTCAGACATTTTTGGTGGTTCACCAGCCTGACCTTCAAAATCATGTACATGGCATTTATCTCAAGCCTAAAAGTTTTATGCCAGAGAATTTAAGCTGTGTGAGCATAGAAATAGCAGGTTCTTACATCACAGTTCAATTAAAAAAAAAAAAAAACACACAATAACAACAAAACTTTGTCACTTCATTTCTAGATCCTGGCAAGAGAAGGGAAGATAGAAAATATTGTCTTGTTTCACATTGTTATTTCATGACATCAAATTATACAATTGAAAATTGAAGCTAGAGTCCTAAATAATTAAAATGAATTTATCTTTTCAAGAAAGATTATATAAGATTTAGGTTTTTGCCATTTCAAATGAGGTAGGTTTTTTTCCTGTGTTTTCCATTTATTTTGTGTTCTAAAAGGCATCTGAAAAACTCAGTCATAAAAGTGAGGTATTTAGTGATATTTTTTCTAAATACCTTGTGTTATAATAATCAAAGCCATCAGTTGTTCTTTTCGTTACAGAACCATGAACTCTGAGTTAGCCTGTAAATAAGACAGACAGTTTTCTCTTAAGTGGTGCCATTCTGAGATAATAGGCTACCTTTTGTAAAAGTAAGCAATATAATACATTTGGCAAAAAGAGAGAAAAGGAAAGAAAAAGACAAATTTACCTATACCTCAAGTAGTTAAAGTTAAGCCCTCCTGGAAATTTCTCCACCTAGTTTGTCCTTCTCCAGCTCAGATTTGTCCTTCTTTAACTATGATTATACTTTCAAACAGGTCAACAGTAGACACATAAGAATTTTCTAATGTTCCATAATGGTTCATATGTGCTATCTTTCTAAGCAGCCACATCTTAAGATAGAATTCTTGTCTTTGTCTCCCTTTGCATCTTGCACAGTACTAGGGTGGTAAATATTTAAGAAGCACTTGCTGATTTATTACTTGCTCAAAACTGCACAGCTACAGACACACCAGAAAAGTGTTCTACAACAGAAGCGGGGCTTTTTTGTCACAGGACAAAGATGATCCATCCAAAGAAAAAGGTTCAAAGGCTAAGCGTGAATCTAAGATATACTTCTCCAGACATTAAAAAAACCGTCACAGTGTTCTCTGTAGAGTCAAAAACAATGAGGTTTTAGTGACACTTGCACTTAACACCTGCAGGCCCATCCCACTAAGTGGGCCAGAGAATAAGGCAATTATCCAGGTGACTCATGGAAATAAGCCATTTTTAGCTGAAATAGCTAAGCCGTTCAGGCTAAAGTAGGCTGTTACCTGGGTCATGCAGGCAAAAGCAGGTTGGTTTAAATTTTCTGGGAGTAGGAGGCAGGGTGGAGGCCAGCAGAACTGAAAGATCAGCCAGGAGCTCTCCCACAGCCCTGGAATTGCTGCTTATGGTGTGACAGGCAGGCTCTAGGAACTACTGGGAAGCGGAAGGAACTTACATTTTGGTGATCTCATACTCTACTGCGTTCGTACACCAATGTAGTCTTAATATGAAATCAGGGGCTTCGGGTCTTAAGAAACCTTTTACTATCATTGATTGGTGGGAAGAGAAACCCTTGATTATACAGATCCCGACCCTTCAAGCACTGAAACAGCACATCACAGACATCAGTTCATCTAACAATAGATTCTGACATCAAAACCATAGTAATGTTCCTGGTCCATGTAGAATAACGCTGAAGATCTGTATCATTCACGTTGTACACAATACTGTGTCCTGGCCACGTCACCTGAAGCACGAGTCCTTTACGCATTCTACCAAAGGAGTGATCAGTGCCTGCCATCTGGGTGCTAGCCCAGAGCTCCTATCTGACGTCTGCCCAAGAGCTTTGTTGAAAAGCTACTTCCCTCCACGTCCAGCCCATTTTCAGCCAGGGCCGGGAACCATTTTGCTTTGCTGGCTCTTTGTAGTTTGATCGCTTCTACTGTATCTCAGTGGGACGTTCCATGTTTTATTTGCCTATTCTGCTCACTGCAGCTCTAAAACCGTAGGACCTGCCAATTAATCTATTGTAAGCCATTGTGTTTTTCAGACCACAGCAAGCTCAACTTCAGTGAAAATGGACAGAGAGTGATGAAACAGGGTGGAGTACATTAGATAAGATGCCCCAAGGAGTAAGGACATTCGTACAACCTCCAGGGACATTTCTTAGCCATAGATTAGTTTACCTGTAATCCCCTTGAGCGTTAGTGGTTCACAGTCCAGCGCTCTGTATCGTTCATATCACATAGGATCAGAGGGCTGCCTGGACTACAAACTTGAAACTTTTTTTTTTTTTTAATTTCAGAAAATTTCAAAAAGCAAAACTTTTTTTTTAACTGCACCCCAGCAACTATCTACATAGCATTTACATTGTCTTAGATATTATAATCTACAGGTGATTTAAGGTATGTGGGAAGATATGAGTAGGTTATAAGCAAATGCTATGCCATTTTACATAAGGGAATTGACCCAAGGAGGGGTCTTGGAACCACATTAATCCTGAGTGAAGACTGTGTAGACTCTGGAATCAGGTTAGGCAGGTGTAGAATTCTAGTTCTATTTAATGATGGAATGACTTTAGAAAAGCTGCTTTAATCTCTGTAAATCTCAATTTCTTAATTTCCAGTATAAGCATAAATACTAAAATAGCCTTACATAGTTGTTAAATCAGACAACACCTATAAAGCACTTAGCACAAGAATGGTAAAATAATAATAATGATCAGCTTTCTAACATGGTAGCTCTTTGATCACTGTCATCATTTTCTTCTACTGCTTTAGGGAGTGTCCCACCAACTGCTCTTATGAGTGACGCTTATTCCCTAGACCATCCCAAAGTGAAACATCATTAACATCTTTCCTTCTTCTTTCATAATCCCACATTAGATTCATGGAATGATCAATATTTTCTAAGATATTTAACCAATATTTAGTATAGGAATGAATTGCCTTCAACATATTGCACAGGTTTTCATGTATTTGGTATTTTGGTTCCCTTAAACACAGTCATAACCATTCATGAATTAGTATACCTGGGCTTAGACAGGAAAGAGCCATCTTCAAAGAGAAGAAAAAAACAGAGGCAAGTTGTATTGGACATTTAGTTCATGAATCAGGGTTCTAGGGATTTGAGTTCAGGTTTTCAGAATGAAATAGAAGAGAATAAATTATAGCTAGTGACAGCAGAGAAGAAAGAAATCCTGATGAGCTAGACATAAGGGCCATATTTCTTAAAACAAGAGTGAATCATGTCATTGTCTAAAAAGCACCAGTGTACCTAACATGCAAGAGAATATTTATAACAAAACTGTCCTGGAAAATCTGGACTTAGTGGTTACTATCAGCTAGGATAGTAGGATATCCTACTATAGTGGTTACTATCAGCTAGGATAGATAGTAACAAGTCTTGGAGAGTCCTTCATATATATCAGAATTTGGACTATTTGTTTCAAATCTAGTATGAAATGCCTTTCTATGGGGCCTCCCTGTCTAATAGTGAATCCCTGTCTGCCTTGAACTGACCAAAATATCCAAGTAGCATTATCAGCCTTTGGAAATTTCACTTCTCCCTTAGAACAAAAAAAATCTCTGATACATGTTTTTTGGGTTTTTGTATTTCCAGACATTTTTAAATACTCACTTCAATTTCATCCTAGTTAAATATCACTTTTTTATTAAAAAAAATAAAATTCTTGGGTTCCATTTCTGATATCTGATGTTTGGTCACTGATAAGAGATCTGGCATCTCTAAATCCCAAAGTGACAGGTAACTAAATTCAGCAGATTTTAAAGTTAGGGAGAATGTGGTCCTTCAATTATATACAAATTATCTTCTTTACTATCTGCAAATCAAATTAAAATAAAATTAAACTGAAAAATGTATGTCTTCAGTAAGGAAAAAAAACATCCTGAAGAACAATTACTTCCATCATCGACAATAGTATGTTTTATTAAAATTCCATTAAGTTGCCTTGTTTATATTATCACTGTCCTCTGTGAAGTTTCTCAAAAACTCCGTCTTTCCTTTCTGTTGAGTCCATGATGCCCAGCATGATTTACCCGCTTCCTAGCTCTCCAGACTGACTTTGTGCCCTTCTCCCCTGTTTGCCTTTCTGTAACCATGAAAGCCTCATTCAGTCTTCCGAAGGTCTCTATCCCCTCCTACCCCCGCCCCTTTGCACTTGCAGATCATCTCAACTTGTGCCCTCTCCTTTCTCATCAGCCCCCTACCGCCACTGTTTCTGTATTGTAAATGCTCCCACCTCTACATGCTCATCCTTCACGGCACTGCTGCTGCTCAGTTGTATCCAGCTCTTTGCGAACTCCTAGACTATAGCCCTCCAGGCTCCTCTGTCCATGAAATTTTCCAGATAAGAATAATGGAGTCGGTTGTCATTTCCTACTCCTGAGCATCTTCCTGACCTAAGGACTGAACCCACATCTCTTGTGTCTCCTGCATTAGCAGGTAGGTTCTTCGCCACTCGCCACCTGGAAACCCCATCCTTCATAGAACATGCTTATAATTGTAATTAATTCATTATTGCTGTCTCTTTCCTGGCTGGATTTAATTTCCATGAGAATAGACATTGTATCCTTCTTATCATAGCTCTATCTATATTAATAAGAAAGCGCACAGAATAGGTGCTCACTGAAAGTTGGCTGCTGGAATAAATATTACAGATTTTAGAAAAACTTCTCAAGTTACCACTTTATAGCTTCTTCCTGGCTTAACTAACACCGTTTTGGTCTTCCTAGAAGCTGGCAGTCTTCTGTAGGTTCTATAAAACTACTCAGAAAGCAGTTAATGTCAATAGTCACTTTTTTAAGTCCTGAAGGAAATTAACAGTTTATAGTGGGCAGAAATGCCTTTACTCATATCTGCCTAAGATGAAAGTACCTAGTCTTTTCATTAAAATTCCTTACCCGTTTGTCTGTTAATTTCAACTAGAATTCTTTCCTAACCAAGGCTTTTGTAGATAAAAATACTTTCTCTTGAACCATATGGTTTTATCTTTATCTTCAAAAGGAAAATGCTAACAACTAAAAACCTGATTCTTTATCGAATTCTTATCCGTTTTCCCTCTTTCATTCTTTTTAATTAGTGTGATGTCACTGATCAACTCTAGTGTCCCAGCAAATGCTACAGACCAAGAACAGAAACTACTCTGCAATTGTCCAAATTATAGTGAACATCAGATAAAAGGTTTGCTATCTCCTGTTCTCTATTTTCAGGAGCCATAAATAACCCAGCACAAGCAGAGCTCCCCTCTGCAAGCAATACAATACATCCTGGAATTTTGAATAGAGGGAGAGCAGTCTTGTAGTTTCAGTTATACAAGTGGAAGGCAAACAAATTATCTTTTTAGCAATCCAAGTTGACCGGAGCGCCATGACCAGCCAAGCCCCATCTTGTGCTCTGTGTTTCCTCCAAAAATGTCTTAGTATACAATGCTGCCCCTATCTGCTATCCATGTGTGGTTAACACTAAAATAGAGAGGTGAAACAGCATTTCTGTTTGTGTTTGAAAGACTTTTTAATAATTCACATAGTAATCAGATAATTCTTAAGCTGGCATGGCCTGAGATTTAAGACACAAGACCCATTCAAACAGAGAAAATAGGAAAGTTATCTGAATGTCCAAAGGGAGGACGGCTGATACTGGTTTCCTCTGAGCTGTCCTGTGATTAAATGAAGTCTACAGCACAAGTGTCCTCGGGCCTTGGAGAGGGTTAGCTCAGGGAGCAGTACAGTTTACCCAGGATCAGCTGCCAAAATGTGAACTTGGAAGGGGCTCCACTTCCCTTATGACAGTAAAGAATGGAAAGTCTGGTCACACTGGAGATTCAGTTAAACTTGATTCAGATATTTAGGCTATGACTACCAGGATACAGTGCAGTTGAAATAGAGTTAATTTGACTAATGTGTTCGCTCTGGCCCCTGGACCTCATCCCCGCACCCTCACTAACACACACGCACGTAACCTTTAAACTTGACCATCTCCTTCCTTTGCAGTCCTCTCTGACTCCATCTCATGCCCTCAACTCTAGTTAACTCCTGGTCTTCTGTGTTCCCACAGTATCCTGTGCTAACCTCTGCCAAATGACTGACCATTTGGTTTTAATTACCTATTTGTTTGTTTGTTTGTTTGTTTTTACCTTAAGAAGACCCACGAGCTGCTTAATAGCAAGAATCTTATTTTATTTCTCCATGTATTCCCAGCACCTAGTTCTGTTCCTGGCCAATAATTATTTGATAAAATAATGAATTAAGGAGTTATACTAAAAGATTCCCTGTGACTAAAAGGAGTCACAAAATGCAAGAACCAAGGAAAATCTTTATCTCCTTACTGTTATTCTGAAATACACAGACTAAAAGTACCAACTTTGAAATTTCCAGAATTGTCCTCAGAGCTAGTACAATGCCTGAGGAGCACCACAGTTGGCTCTGTGCAGTGACAAGTTAGAAATTAAGAGGAAAATCTTGTATCCAGAATACTGGCCCACTTGCACTTAACTTTTTGAGGATGCTGTCACTTCTCTCTAATCCTGGCATGGGAAAGCCTGCTCCCCTGTAACCAATGGGCCAGTCATATCGAGGAGACAGAAAATGTGTTCTTCTTCCTCACAGTGGTCTTCCTGACTTATTCCACCAAATTTACTGCTTCTTTGAAACCCTCTATCTAATGAGCTTGCTCTCTTACCCACACCATCCATCATCTGCTGATATCCATTGCTCCACCCGATATTGATTGAGAATATTGAAAGCTGGCTTATAGTTTTTCTCTTCCTGTAATTCCCCACCCATTATCGTAGGCAGCTCCACTACCCACGCTAAAAAATCATTTTAACTTCCTATTCCTTGACCTCCTCTGATCCAGTGTTTGTATCTAAGCACCAGAGTCTCAGTTTTTCAATTCACTTACCCCACAGGCTCTTTTCTCCTGTGGAGGGTACTGATTAGAAAAGGGGGAGGATGGATGAAGACAGGGGTTTGACTTAGGCTGACAACCCTGAGCAAAAGAGAAATTGTGACCCATGAAACATGGTACCTCATCTTGGACAAGCAAGAGCGGGACAGTAAGGATGAATCCACAATATCAAGCGCAACAAAGGAAAGTAAAATTAGTCTGATGGCTAGAATCTAGAATCAAAGTGTTTAGCACTCTCATAGCTGCCTAAAAGGACCCTGTAGTTATTGGTTCATCTTCCCCTCACATTTCCCCATCTTATCCTCATCTCCACCTTTGGAAACAAGCCTGATTCTGCCAGATCTGTTCCAGGTCTTGTGTAGTGCAAATGAAAGAAAAGAAGGGTCTGGGGAGACTAGAGAAGGAAAGGAATGAATTGATGCAGTCAGGAGCTGTGCTTAGTCACTTAGTCGTGTCCGACTCTGTGCGACCCTATGGACTGTAGCCCACCAGGCTCCTCTGTCCATGGGATTCTCTAGGCAAGAATACTAGAGTGGGTTGCCATGCCCTCCTCCAGGGGCTCTTACCAACCCAGGGATCAAACCCACATCTCCCACATTGCAGGCAGATTCTTTACTGTCTAAGTCACCAGGGAAACCCAGTCAGGAACTGGGGGAGAGTAATAGGAGGACATCATCAGGACAGGCTCCCCAGGACTAGAGTTAGGCGGGGAGGAATGGGAGCTGGAAATAGGAGGCCCTGACTATGCAATTACAAAGGAAAGAAAACAATTCCAAAATTAGATCCCATTTATACCTTCCAAGAAGTACAAATGGAATCCCTGTGTGTGTGTGTGTGTGCGCACGTGTACTCACACGTGTGTGCGACTATGCATGTGCACATAAGTTATCACAGAAGTTATAGTCTCAGTTGAATTACTTTGGAATTCAATGCGAGTGGTTGATAATAAGACAGTGGACCAACTGAGCAAGGACATTTAGGATGCCTGGAATTCTACGAATGCTACTGACTAGCCCCTGAGTGAGCAGAGAGCTGTGGAGGCACAGAACCAAGATGGGCAGCCTTGAACTCCCACTACTGCTAGTGTGCAGAGTGCCAACTCCTAACCTGGATCAACCCAACCATCTGTTTCTGTGGGCTTGCTCCCAAGCTACCAAATGCAGTCGGAGGAAATTGGCTCTAAAACCAATTTATAATTTACAAGCTCAGCTGGACTGTCAGTGCTGCTCAGCAATTCTTTTACTTACCCATGATTGGTTCCCTTTCTCATTCTCAATAGCAGCTGTGCCAATATCTTATCCTTCTTTTTCAGGGCTCCAAACCATACTCTCCATTCATATGTGCATTCAGCAGTCGTTTATTGAGCACTTACTATAATCCAAACCCTTTCTAGGGGCTTGAGGAAGACAAAAAATGGTCACAAATTCATTGAAGTTTCTCTCCATCAAAAGTATGGGGCTGATTTTCCTATTCCATCATGCTATTTGATCTGCTTTGGTGATTAGAATAGAGCAGAAATAATGTTGAAGTACTTTCAGACAAGATCTCAAGAGTCCCTGCCTCTTCCTCTCACCCTCCTGGAACCCTGAGACCATCCTGCTCAGAAAAGCCCTAATCTAGTCTCCGTGAGGTTGAACGACCACAAGGATAGAAACGTCTAGTCAGTTCAGCCATCACAGCTCAGCCCAGCTACCAACCAGCCCACCAGCTGAAGGCAGCTATGAGGAAGCCTCTCTGGTCTTTCTCCACTTCCTTCTCTCTCTGCTTGAAAGAAGCCAATTGCTGCCAGTTTTCATCTCTTTCATGTAATGATCATGGCAGCTGATAGTAGCCAATGCACACTCTTACTTTGATTCTTCAAACCCGCCTCCAACCTGCTCTTCTGTATCAATCTACTCCACTATTCATCACATTCATCAGGCCTATGTCTAGTCCAGGCCTCTGGATTGCTCATTATTTTCTAGAGATGCCCTATTTGTATGTTCACAGTGCCCTTGCCTTTGCTCATCACTGATGATTAAAACTCTAGATGTATTTTCAAGGTTCTGCTTAAGTATATTTTTTGTGAAGTCCACAACCTTATCCATCCAAAACTTCTGGCAAAGTATCTTCTTCCTCTGTTGTCCCAGAGTAGTTTTTTAAATCCTAGTAGAACGTTCAGAGAAGGCAATGGGACCCCACTCCAGTACTCTTGCCTGGAAAATCCCATGGACGGAGGAGCCTGGTGGGCTGCAGTCCATGGGGTCGCTAAGAGTCGGACACAACTGAGTGACTTCCCTTTCACTTTTCACTTTCATGCATTGGAGAAGGAAATGGCAACCCACTCCAGATTTTTTGCCTGGAGAATCCCATGGATGGGGGAGCCTGGTGGGCTGCCGTCTATGGGGTCGCACAGAGTTGGACACAACTGAAGCGACTTAGCAGCAGCAGCAGAATGTTACACTGTTTTTTTTTTTTCTTTTTTATACAAAGCGAAGTAAGTCAGAAAGAGAAAAACAAATATTGTGTATTATTGCATGCATATGAAATCTAAAAAGATGGTACTGAGGAACCTGTTTGCAGGGCAGCAATGAAAACGCAGACATGGAGAACAGACTTATGGACACCGTGGGAAAGGAGAGGGTGGATGAATTGAGAGAGTAGCATGGAAACATACATATTACATATGTGAAATAGACAGCCAGTGAGAATCTGCTGTGTGAAACAGGGAGCTCAACCTACTGTTCTATAATGGTGTTTTATAGTCATAGTTTATGTATTTTTGTCACCCAGTCTGCATCTTAACCTTTAGTTACTAGAGAATGGTAATTTGGGATCACAGATCTCTGGTATGTAATATAGAACATAGTGGGGCTTAACGTTTATTATAATTAACCATATATATACAAAGCTAACAGTATTCTAGTCAGCTGAATAATTCTGTGCACCCACATCTCACCAATCATCACTGCCAAATTAAGTCCACAACAGTCTCCTGTGATATTAACTCAACCAGAATGACCAAGCTAGCCATGGACAATCATATCCTTTTACACCTAGAGTGCCATTTTAATTTGTTCAGAGCATTGAAAGGGAGATGTTCTTAATACACAGACTGCATAAAAAATCTAATGCACTCTGTTTCCAAAGAGCAGGCACTGTATTTTCTTCTTGCCACTAAGCGAAGACTCATTATCTAATTTTGTGCATCAGTCTTAAAGGTATTTATAAATACAGACCATTACTTTAAAAGGACAATTTTTGGTAGCTGTTTAGAACTACCTCATTTAAATGCATGAAATCTTGAAAATGTAATACATTTTCAATTCATGAAATCATTGAAAAATGCACAGAAGCATAGAAAAATTGATATCTCTTAGAAGATTCTAGTTCATATCGCTTTATATTTCTGCTCATAGCACAAAGCTCTTGATAAACATATAATCTTATTTTGTGAAGGTTACAGATATGTATGTAAAATATTCTATTACATGACTTTTATTTTCCACTCATATTTATTTTTATGATATTTCAAATCTTAAGCATTTCACATATGCTTTCTGGTGGTGTTTTTATATATTTTTTTCCCCTTAGATTTGTGGCCTGTTAAAGCTAGAATGAACCTGAAGACATATAGCCCAATTCCTTTATTGGTTCGAAACTCAGGAAGGTCGAGTGACTTACCCAAGTCTACAGAGTAAGAAAATGGTGAGGTTAACAAGGTTTCCTGAGCCTCTAAAAATGGAAGCAATATAAAAAAACTAACGTTTAACGAAGAGCTTATAGGATCTCTGAATTCTACTCTCAGATCAATTAGACATTTTTTCATTTGTAAGAGATTGGGGAGAAAATGTAATTCTGCTTTTTCTAAACTGACAGAGTACCACACAATGCATATCAACTATTATTCTACCAGAGAATCTGTGACTTTTAAAATTCCTCTTCTTGGTCAGTCTGATTAGAGGTTTATTTTATATTTCAACACAGTTTGCTTATACACACACACACACGTGTGCACACATATTCAGTAGCCTAGCTTTAACTGGAAGATGTCTACTTCTAATGTGTATGTCTAACCTGCAGTTATGAAAATCTTAACCATGCCTGAATCCCTCAGATGCATCAGTCACTTTTTTCGTGGTGATTTAATTGCTTCCTTCCATTTAATTACTTTTCGGATTAACTGTGGCAAATGTATTCCAATAATAGGTTAATTTACAAAGAGCAGGAAGCGTTCCTCACAGTCCCAGGGGAAATTTAGCAGTTCCGACTGTAACTCTGCAATACAGATCTCATGTTTCTTTTAGCCCTTAAGCCGTGTGTGTCACCTTACTTGTTTGGGTGTTAAAAAAATGTCATAGGATGCACTGCTTACATGCTAGCATTTGTACACAATTCTGGCAGGAGTAAAGAGGGCTTTTCTTAATCCCAGCCATACAGGAAGCCGTTTTTTCCCAAATCAAGTCGATAATGCTAAACAAGCAAACCATGCAGCCAAGACAAAAATCAATTTGCGAAAAAGGGAAGCTTTTTTTTTTTTTTTTTCCCAGACACTCCAGCAGTCACTGGGGAATGATGCTTTTAAAGATCTAATGCTTGAGAGTATTACAGTATTAGGTTAGGTTGATCCTATTTTTCTAGTTGGATTTATTTTATTTGAGAGTCAAGGTGATTCGTAGTACTGATACTACCAGCACTATTTTCACTGCTAGAAGAAATACTTTTCCTTCTGAATAATAAGCATAGAATTCAGTCCAGTGACCTTTATTTGACCTGCAGGACACTTGTGTCTGGGCATCTTCCAATGGCTAAAGGCTCTGTAACAGTGGTCCCCAAACTCTGCCACACATTAGAATCACCTGAAGAGCTTTTAAAAATCCAGATGCCCAGGCTGCACCAGTTCCAATTAAATCGAAATATCTGGTGAATGAAGCCAAGCATTAGTACTTTTTTCGTCTTTTTTTAAATTTATTTTTTATTGAGGTATAGCTAATTTACAATGTTGTGTTAATTTCTGCTGAGAAGCAAAGTGACTTAGTTATGCATATGTGTGTATTCTTTTTATGTTATTTTTCATTATGGTTTTTCCCATAATAGTTTATCCCAGGATATTGAATATAGTTCCCTGGGCTATACAGTAGGATTTTGTTGTTATCCTATTTATATGTAATAGTTTGCATCTGCTAACCTCAACCTCCCCATCCCATTAGAATTTTTAATAAATCTTTAGATGGATTGCAAAGAGCAGGAAAGTTTGGAAACTACCGTTCCATGATATTTCTGACTCATATTTCTTTCCAGTAGATAAAGTCTCAGAACAAATTTGTGTGTGGAATTTCCTTCTCTTTCCTGACTTCTACTTTTGTAAAAACAAGAAATCTTAAAGATGTATGTAGTTGGAGGGTATGTTTATTAAAATAGAGGAAAATTAATGTTCATATTATGAGCTAGGAAACAGTTTATACCCTTAGATATACCTATTTTAATTTATGAATCTATTTTAAAGATAAAATATGCAGATATGTGTAATAGATGTACATGCAGTGTTAAAAATATAACTTTAAAATATTTAAACTAATATTTAATTTAATATTTAAACTAATTTTTCTAAGGTATCATAACTTAATGAATTATGAAGCAACTACATGAAAAACATTGTGCTTTCACTCAATATTTTTCATTAAATAAGAAAATCTTTCCAATATGTTAAGTATGAAAGTTTGACCCAGATGTATATATCCATATATAAAAATATTCTCTCTATATCAAATATATGTCCATACATGTGCATGTGTGTGCATAAAATATTTGAAAGTATGTACATGGACAAATATGCCTAAATGCAAAAAGATAGGTCTGCAAGGTCACACTTTAAACTGCAAACAGTGTTTACTCTGGACAGGTTAGTAGGGCTGGGTGAAGGAAGACTTTCTCTTTGTATTGCATGTACTTTTTTATTGTTTGTGTTTTTACAATGTTATGATATGTATCATTAAAATTTTTAAATTAAACAGAATTTAAAAAACAGAAAAGTAAACTCTGATATATATGGATAAAAAAAGTTCAACAAAATGTAAATATATCTGATTTAGCCATATTGGATGGCATCACCAACTCTATGGACATGAGTTTGAGCGAGTTCCGGGAGTTGGTAATGGACAGGGAAGCCTGGTGTGCTGCAATCCATGGGGTCGCAAAGAGTTAGACACAAGTGAGTGACTGAACTGAACTGAGCCATATATGTGTTTTTTTTCCCTTTGATACACTTTCTAGGAATTTTTCCCCACTTTTTTACTAAATATCTAGCATAGTTAGAAAAATTAAAAAATGTTAAACCTTAGGAATAGATTATTAGATAAATTGATCTTCAGATTTGACAGGATTAATTCACATTGCAAAGACAGTCTCACCTTGCTGGACAGGTGAGGAATGATATTTGTATCTCATTTAGTTTTTACACTGAGTTTAAAAGCCCTTTCAGTTCAGTTCAGTCGCTCAGTCGTGTCCGACTCTTTGCGACCCCATGAATCCCAGCACACCAGGCCTCCCTGTCCATCACCAACTCCCGGAGTTCACTGAGACTCATGTCCATCGAGTCAGTGATGCCACCCAGCTATCTCATCCTCTGTCGTCCCCTTCTCCTCTTGCCCCCAATCCCTCCCAGCATCAGAGTCTTTTCCAATGAGTCAGCTCTTTGCATGAGGTGGCCAAAGTACTGGAGTTTCAGCTTTAGCATCATTCCTTCCAAAGAAATCCCAGGAATGATCCCCTTCAGAATGGACTGGTTGGATCTCCTTGCAGTCCAAGGGACTCTCAAGAGTCTTCTCCAACACCACACTTTAATCTATTTCAAGGTGCCTTTAACAGAGAAGTTATTCTGTGTGCTTAGCAGTTTAAAAAAGAGGAGGGAAAGTTCTAATTTTATTTTAATAACAAGAGATATCAGCACATTTCGGATCATCTAGATAGTCCCACAGCTGAAGCTTAAAGTTCTTCACATGGGGAAAATCGTAACTAACACAAGTGCCCACCAAAAAAGGGAAGTGTAAATTATACCACAACTGTTTAACAAGGAAACTAAATGAACAGTAATCTACATGTGAAGTAAGTGGGGTAAATGAAGAACAGCGAACATGGAGGGTAGAATCAGAGAAATCGAGCAAAAGAAGGTCCAGAAACTTTTCAGACAAGTAAAGTAGTTCATTTGGAACTTATTGGTGTAATTTCTATCAGCGAAGCTTGATTTTGAAGACTTTTTCAATAAGGCTGGTTTGAGGAGGTAAAAGTCCTTTGGTTTGTTTGCAAATTTATTAAAACTTGCAAAGAAGGAAGGGATAAAATTAGCCAAGAAGTCAAACACCCCCACCCCCCAGTCTGTAGCAGAGGTTGGGAAATTCCTAAAAGTTACTAAGGATGAAGACTGGGTTTGGTGAGAAAATATAAATAAAAGGTTAGAGAAAAAATATTACACCAAAAAAGCAGATGAATCTTTAGGGCCTAAACTGGCTTCACGTGCATGCCATTTTTGCTCAACTAGAAATCCCAAGAAAATTGATTATACAATCCTATGTCCCCAAGGAACTTATTTTCACTAAAGATTTGAATGCACATAATATTTTTGGTTTTTGGCCGTATTGCATGGCTTGAGGATCGATCTTATTTTCCCAACCAGGGATCGAACCCAGGCCATGGCAATGTGAAAGCATCCAGTCCTAACCACTGGAGCACCAGAGAATTCCCATGAATGTAAATAAAAATAATTAAATATATAAAGCACAGTCTAGTGCTATAAGGAGAAGGCAATGGCACCCACTCCAGTACTCTTGCCTGGAAAATCCCATGGACAGAGGAGCCTGGTAGGCTGCAGTCCATGGGGTCGCTAAGAGTCGGACACGGCTGAGCGACTTCACTTTCACTTTTTACTTTCATGCATTGGAGAAAGAAATGGCAACCCACTCCAGTGTTCTTGCCTGGAGAATCCCAGGGACGTGGGAGCCTGGTGGACTGCCATCTCTGGGGTCGCACAGAGTCGGACACGACTGAAGCGACTTGGCAGCAGCAGCAGCAGCTTCTGCTATAATGGCTGCTATAATTAAATAACCCAGAGGAGTGACTCAACATCATGGAAATAATTTCCTTGTTCAAGAGTAGGTTCAAAAAAAAAAAAAAAAGAGTAGGTTCAATGCAGGATCAATGCAGGAGCTAGAGGGATGGCCTTCCAACCAGTGATTCAGGGCCCCAGACTCCTGTCATCTTATAGCCAATCCTCTCCTGCAGCCTAGAAATCTTTTACTTCCACTAATAACGAGTGAGCAGCCCACCATGCTCCCTCGTCCCTGGGATTCTTCAGGCAAGAGTACTGGAGTGGGTTGCCATTTCCTCCTCCAATGCATGAAAGTGAAAAGTGAAAGTGAAGTCGCTTAGTCGTGTCCGACTCTTAGCGACCCCATGGACTGCAGCCTACCAGGCTCCTCAGTCCATGGGATTTTCCAGGCAAGAGTACTGGAGTGGGTTGCCATTGCCTTCTCCAATAAAGAGTGAAAGAGTAGGCAGAGAAGAAAAAGACGTCACTTCTGTTCAGGGTCCATTAGCAAGAGCTGAACACAAGTCTCTGAGGTGTAGCTGCTTCCGGGGCAGGCGCATCCTAGTAACACTGCCTTATTGAAGAAGGGGAGCACAGATCTTTGAATGACAGTGAGGCAAGTCATCTTGACCACAAACGCTTTTTCAAATATCAGTGATGGTCTTCTCAGAGGTTCACTTCTCAATGGCCTAATCTAAATATATTTCCAGTTGTACCTATTTGCTCTAGCTTATAATTGTTCTCCAGATAGAACAAATATGCATGCTTCTAGTTCCCAAGTGGACAATCAGAGCAGGGACAACCTTTTCTCAAAATTTTTAAAAAATTCTTTCCTACTCAAAATTCTGAAAGAGCAAAGTTATGCTCAACTAATGGTGACTCTGGATAAACTCTATTAATTTCCGTCTTCACCCCAGTCTGAGAGACATGGAGCAGCTTCTGTTCTGTCTCACACTGCCCATAGGCTCTGAATGAATTACTAGGGTACTTTAAAGCATCTGTCTACAATGCGGGAGACCCGGGTTCGATCCCTGGGTCGGGAAGATCCGCTGGAGAAGGAAATAGCAATCCACTCCAGTACCTTGCCTGGAAAATCCCATGGACAGAGAAGCCTGGTAGGCTACAGTCCATGGGGTCGCAAAGAGTCGGATATGACTGAGCGACTACACTTCACTTCACTTTGTAAGACAAACTAATAGCTCCTAAGTAATAAGCCAACCTGGTTTTAAGGTAGGTAGATTTTAAGTTTAATTAAGCTCTTTCCATTGTCATTCATGTCTTATCCTCTTCATTTCATCCTTCTTTGATGCAACACTTGCTTCTTTCAGCATTTTACTCCCCTTCTCATCAATTTTTTGTTGAAGAGTGTACATTTTTAAATCTCTTTCATGGCAGACTCATGTGTCACCAGGGTTAGTTGTTACATTTAACTAATATTTTGCAATAAATGAAGTACGGTTAATGAAAATCCATTTACTTCATTTCCAAAATTCTGAAGTGGGGACTGTATCTTGCTTTGTGGGATTATTAACCTAGTATGGTAATTTACGTTCTTTATATTTTAATAAAAATAACATCTGTATTTAAGATTTTCCTTAATTATAATTATCTCACCAGTCATTTCATACATGCAAAAATAGGCTTTATAGCTGTTCCTTTCCTCCGCATTACTGCCCATAAGTCAGATGCTGCCTGTCACAAATTCCCAATAAATATGAACATGCCCTCAGGGACTGCTGCTGGGCAAAGAGAGTAGAAATGGATCTGGGCAGACCTATTACTGTTACTGTAAAAGCACATGCCCTCCTCAGGGTGAGTCACATATTAAGCCCAGTCTGTTTTTGTGTCTTTACTCTTATAGCCTAGATGAATCTCGTGTAACTTTATTATAATAATGTGAACCCTGTTGTCTAAGTCCATTATCATGCAGTGTTGTTAAGACAGAACTCCTTTGGTGATATGGGAAATATCTAAAAATATTGTCTTTGAATGGTGACCAAAAATATATAAAATAGTTTTCTATTTTTGTAAGACAGCCAACTGTTCTTTGTTATGATCCCTCCCATTCTTTACTAGTAGCTAAGAAAATTCAATATCTAGATGTTTCTTTGATCTACTTTGCCTTATGTCCTCTAGCCAGAGCTGCAAGCTTTTCTCAATTGTGTCTGAGAGAGAGGAAAAGAAAGAGAAAAACTGTGATCTGTACACGTGCTCTTAAGTGGCACAATCAAAGCTTTGGTACTGCTTTATTTATTATAGAACTCAGTAACAGATCTATTGTCTTTTAATGTGCCTGTAATGTTTACCCCTATCCAAAGCCAGCGTGGCTTCCCTGGTAGCTCACGTGGTAAAGAATCTGCCTACAATACAGAAGACCTGGGTTTAATTCCTGGGTCAAGAAGATCCCTTGGAGAAGGGAATGGCAACCCACTCCAGTATTCTTGACTGAAAAATCCCATGGACCGAAGAGCCGGGCGGGCTATAGCCCATGGGGTCACAAAGAGTTGAACATGACTGAGCAATTAACTCGTTCATACATTCATCCAAAGCTATGTTATGGTCATTATTTAAAACAGTGTTCTTAAAAGTTCATCCCCATTAACAAATGTGTAATCATCACCTCTGATATGTAAGCCATTTGGTTAGGTAACTGAGTGGCAATGGGATATGGAGAAGACACAAAGAAAATGAAACTCCATTATTTTAGCAACCTGAATTTTAGGGTTAACAGTGAATGTGTAATCTGAACATTGTCCTACCTATTAAAATAACTGCAGCTGCAAGAAATCTTTATTTTTCAAGGCTTTTGCTATCTATTAACCTTCTTATCAAGGCCACCAATCCTGATGTCCTTGATCAAATGCAGAGTTTCAGGGTTTGAGGTTGAAATTACCTGTAACTTGAACCACTCAAATAAGACCTCACATTCTTACCAAACTTTTCTTATATTAGTCTAAAATCATATATAACTGCATCTATATAATTTTGTTCAAGCTATTCTACATATTGCCCTCTTTTCTGTGGTTCTCCTGCTTCAGGATATATATATCATAAGGAGTTTTAGTCTGGTTAAATTGTTTTAGTGTAGAAATATCATCATCTTTTCTGACCTATTTATATAGACTGCAATGACACTGTAATAGAAGTCTCTATTCTTAACAGCAGTAGAGTATTACCCACTCATAATACTAATAAACATTTTTACTAAATATAAAATCAGTTCTGTTATCATGCAGTTAGAGCCATCACTTTATAGATTCATTTGCTGGGTAGAACATTTCCGGGGACTGCTGTTTATTGCTGATAAATATAGCTTGCTTATTTAAGCTCTTTACCTTTTTCTAACCCTGCTGAGAGATCTTCTGAAGCAAGAAGCTTTAGAATGACATAGGTAGGTAATGTGCTGAAAGCATCGGACCACCTCTTATTGGAGGCACCATGATCAGATAATAAAGCAACCACCGTAACTCAAGGTCAAATGATCCTTAATCTAAAAACAATCTCTAAATGACATAAGAAGGGCTTTAACCTTAACATCCACTGCATTTGAGGCCCTATTTTATCTCCCTGCAGAGTAAAGTCAATAATATGAGAATCATAAACCGAACAGATTTGCAAATCCTCTTATCCTACCTGCTAGAAATCAAGCAAGTGGGGAAAAGCATTGTTTCACTAATGCAAAGAAATTTAAAAAAATAGTTCATAAGATGATTGTTTAATAAAAGCAGTGGTCAAATAATGTTATTTGATGGGAATTTTCTTCTCTGCTTTCTTCCTGAATTCACTGTTTCACATTCTAGAAAGTCATTCTGTTGAGAAAAAAGTCAAAGATATGCAAAAATAAAATTAGGCTTATTAATCATTTTGTAATTAGAGAACTTGAGAAAACTTTTTATTTAAAGAGAATCTTAATGTATGGATGTGAGAGTTGGACTATAAAGAAAGCTGAGCACCAAAGAATTGATGCTTTTGAACTATGGTGTTGGAGAAGACTCTTGAGAGTCCTTTGGACCGCAAAGAGAGCTAACCAGTCCATCCTAAAGGAGATCAGTCCTGGATGTTCATTGGAGGGACTGATGCTGAAGCTGAAACTCCAATACTTTGGCCACCTGATGCAAAGAGCTGACTCATTGGAAAAGACCCAAATGCTGGGAAAGATTGAGGGCAGGAGGAGAAGGGGACTACAGAGGATGAGATGGTTGGATGGCATCATCAACTCAATGAACATGGGTTTGGGTGGACTCTGGGAGTTGGTAATGGACAGGGAGGCCTGGCGTGCTGCTGTTCATGGGGTCGCAAAGAGTTGGGCACGACTGAGTGACTGAACTGAACTGAACTCTACCCTATACTTTGTGTATCCAGAATCTAAAACAAATTAAATTCAACAATTAATATTTCTGTATTGAGTTTTATGCTTCGGAATACTTATATTCATACTTATGCCTACAATAAAAGGGATGAAGCAGTCATTTGGATACTTTTTTAATCAGATTTTAATTTTATTTTGTTAGAGAAAAGATTTGTGGAGTAACGCTTCTGAAACTTTAATAGGCACACAGTCACCTGGAGACCTTGTTAAAATGCAGGTTCTAATTCAGCAGGTTTGGGGTGGGGCCTGAGATTCGGCAGTTCTAAGAGGCAACTGTGTATGGGTGCTCGGTCGCTTCAGTCGTGTCCAACTCTTTGCCACCCTATGGACTGTAGGCCACCAGGCTCCTCTGTCATGGGATTCTCCAGGCAAGAATACTGGAGTGGGTTGCCATGCCCTCCTCCAGAGGATCTTCCTGACGCAGGAATTGAACTTGTGTCTCCTGTGTCTAGAGGTACCAATTCTGATAATCCAAGGCTCATGCTTTGAGTGGTAAGATCACATAATTTTGTGTTATTCCTGCACAATATTCAAAGAGAAGGTGAAGGGAGACTAAAAGTGAAGATGGATTTTTGAGAAATTCTCATTCTTTGCTTTCCTTTGCGCGCATAGATATGCCTAACATTTTTAAAAAAGCAAACAGAGAGTACATGTTTAATCCTTTGTAAAACACAATGCAAATGCAGAATTAGCACTGTTATGGTGTATACTAAACTTTGCATCAACATCTAATGCACTTCTTATTAATTCATGGACTACTAATTTAACCTTCCCACTTTGATCAGTCATGAAGTAAACAGCTCTCAGATTGTTGAGCAAATATAAATGTAACCAATCAAGATATTCAGTTAGGTTCCACTGAATAGCTTATAAATAATAGTGTAAGAAGAATATTTTATATTAGAAATGCACTAAAAGTAGCATTTTTCTTTGTTGAGCTCAGAAATTAACATATTTACTTAAAATGCTGGCTCAGCTCTTGGACAGGTTCCTTGACTTCACTGAGGAGTTCAAACTATGTTAAATCTTTTAATAAAGCTCTGGGGGAAATTCCACTGCCATACGATGAAATTCCATTACGTATTACTTATTTTTGGCTCTCCAACTGATAATAAAACATATCAAATGGCATTTCCCCTTATTTTTTCCCGAAGTTTGGTTATTGTGCTACTATTTATGTATTCTTCAAGGAGAATATTTCTGCTTAAAAGTATTTTTAATTTTATTTTTCAAGAAGTACTAAAATATGTAAATTTTGTTATTGTAATGACATCATAGTATATTAAAAAATATGAATTAGCAATTATCCTGCTTAATGATTTCCATAAATATTCTGCCATGTATAATGTTAAAATGCCAAGAGATACCTTTATGGCAGAAAAGATTTATTTTCTAAACGTCCTCCACATAGTTAACATCTAATAAATATTTATGTCTGAACTGTAGCCTAATTCTTTGATGGCTGAGCAAGAACTGCTGCAATGGGTCTGGACTTTCAATTTTAAAGGAAGGAAAAATGTACATTAAAAAAATAGAGTACTTTATTCCTATCAAGTACCTATCACAAAGCATGCCTTTAATAGGTGTTTGATGATCATGATATTGATTATAAGTTAACATTTGTATAAAGTTTTACAGTTAACAAAATAATTTCACTCACAGAACCCTGTTAAATATGTGAGAAATAGAGATATGTGGCCCAGATCCCTCTTAGAGCAATGACACTTTGCCCCCTTCAGGTCAGATCAGTGATATCTTTTGAAACATGGCCTATATCCAGTGACACATATAGGCAGAGGTATTGCTACAGACTAAATGTTCTTGTCCCCCCACCCCCCACTCCTATGGTGAAACCTAACCCCTAATGTGATCATATTTGGCCGTGGGGGTCTTTGGGAGGTACTTAGGTCATGAAGTTGGAGCCCTCATTAATGGGATTAGTACCCTCATAAAAGAGACCCCACAGAACTACCTAGCCCTTCTGACTGAGTCCCCTAGGCTCCCTCTGTCCATGAGGACACAGCAAGAAGACAGCTGTCTTTGCCTCAGGAAATGAGCCCTCACCAGACACTGAATTATCTGGCCCCCTGATCTTGGACTTCTAGCCTCTAGAGAGATGAGAAATAAATCTTCATGTTTTAAGCCACCGAGTCTCTGGTATTTTTGTTATGGCAGCCCAAAATGACAAAGACAAGTATAAAGGTCCAAGGCACTTTGGATCAATGAAGGGCCACCTCAAGCTTGATTTTTCCCCTTTATCTAATTCTGATTTTATAACCCTTGTTTTCATAGGAGTTGATCCCAAGAGTTTCCCCAACCTGGCCCAATAGGCATTGTCATCCTTGTCTTATAGATCAGGAAACAAAGGCTCAAAGATGAGGAATGAGTTGCCTGGGTTTGGCAGTTTAGTCAAATCATGAGCTGAGTCCTACTCATTGCAAATCTTACTTCCTCTACCTTGGGACTCTCGTCTCTGTGGCCTGTCAGATCTTTGAAATAGATTTTATCTACATCAGGAGATGCACTGAACTAAAGCAGCTGCCTGCTGTTTGGTCTCTTTAGTCGTGTCTGACTCTTTTGTGACCCTGTGGACTGTAGCCCTCCAGGCTCCTCTGTCCATGGGATTTCTCAGGCAAGAAATGGGTTTCCATTTCCTTCTCCAGGGAATCTTCTTGACCCAGGGATCAAGCCCGTGTCTCCTACTTTGGCTGGCAGATTCTTTACCACTGAGCCACCCCAAAGCACCCTGAAGTCCCTTTAGTTATTTTCCGAATGTTTGGTGCCAGATATTCCTTTTCTCCACCTTTATCTCAACAAGTGCAATGGAAACTAGAATGCACTTAACACTGTCTATTCTCAGGCTTGCTGCTCTAAAACTCTTCTGTGAAATTCAGAATGCCCTGGGATCCCAGCCCCTTGTCTGGAAGAAAGGGTCAATATTGAGACAGAAGAGTCTAGGGCAGGGCCAAAGATAGGCATAAACCAGCGGAAAGCCAGGATTCACAAAAAAGAGCAAAGATGGGGTTAGAGCAAGGGAAATGTCAGGGCAGGGAACGGGCAGGAAAACTGGGACAAAGAGGCAAGAGAAGGCAGAAACAGAGGCATTCCTTCCCTTCCTTGTATCTGCTCTGTCTGCGAGCCCTCAGCCCTAGGAGATACTCGGCATGCTTCAAAAAGATCTGCCTTTTTACTGATTAACCAGTTTCTTCTTCTCCAGCTAGTCTGTTTTAGCCCTGGGGAATGGGAGAGTCCTTAAAAGCTTGACATGGAGCATGTTCCATAGCTGTGAATAGCTCTGAGTGTGTCATAGTACTTCAAGTCAAACCAAACACCAGCCATAACTCAAGCATACCATGGATCTTCATTATGAGAAAGTGAAAGTCGCTCAGCCATGTCAGACTCTTTGTGACCCTAGGCCAGAATACTGGATAGCCTTTCCCTTCTCCAGGGGATCTTTCCAACCCAGGAATCAAACTAGGGTCTCCTGCATTGCAGGCAGATTCTTTACCAACTGAGCTATCAGGGAATCCCCTTCATTAGGAGAGTCATTATCAAAGAAGGCATTTTGCAAAACAAATCTATGGTCTCGATTATTTTATTTGATGAGGCTTCCCAGGTGGCTCAGTGTTAAAAGAATCTGCCTGCCAGTCAAAGCAGGAGACACAGGAGATGCAGCTTCCATCCCTGGGTCAGGGAGATCGCTTGTAGGAGGAAATGGCAACCCACTCTAGTATTCTTGCCTAGAAAATTCCATGGACAGAGGACCCTAGCGGACTATCGTCCACGAGGTTGCAAAGAGTCGGTCATGACTTAGCGACTAAGCACAGATTTTGTTTGATAGCACACATTCCCAATAGAACAAGGAAAACAATAAGAATTCTTCCTTTGCATTTGTTGTAATAGGAATTGAAAAGCTTTTCTAAAGAGAAGAAAACGTTCACTGGTGAATTTTTCAGTCTGTTCTTGAGGATTTAAAATTGAACAAAAAGGAGAGGGAGCTCAGGGTGAGACTTTAAGCATGAAACCAGTGTCTAATGTACCTAGTAATTCACACAAGAAAATAATTAAACAGTCCATAGGACACAGCTCTTAGGTCCTAGTTGCCTGAATACCAGTTACCAAACATATAATGTGATGTTCATGCAAGAAAACCAGTACATCCACCCGACAGACATTACTGCATCTTGGCAAAGTAAGAGTCACAGGTGGCAATGCTTATGGAAAGCAGCACACTTCTGTGTCAGGAAGATATATACCTTTGTGAAAATTCCAAAATCAGGGATGGCAGAATGATAAACAACATGTGGGTAGAGATTAAAGGAAAAAACATCAAAACGATATTACTATTGGAGAGGATGAGATAGGGGTGATGGTTGGTAGATTAGCCACTCCAGGAAGAATGAAAGAATGGATGATCCCTTCCTAACACTGATCACACATCTGGCACAGATATAGAGGCGGGAACAGAAGCGATGCAGAATTGTGTTTATCTTGACATCTCCAGAAAGTCCGTCAGCTGAAAGTGTAGCAGTGGATACATGTCACTGACAACTTCATCTTTTAGAAGGCAGGAAAGGTAATGAAGGGAATTTCTGCATAGGACCCAATCCTGACAAGCAGAGAAAGTGCTGGTTGGCAGAGTAAAAATGAGAGCATCCTTGAGAAGGAGCAAACCAGTATGAGCACCTTACAGTCTGTGATAGCAAACACTTCAAACCCTGAATGAAGCTAGATATTTGGCCTAAACTAAAAGAAGACAGATTTCCAAAGGTTAAAAAAAAAAAAAAAGTATGATTGTATGGCCAGAGACTGGGCATACACAAAGGACTCTATGCTTTTTTAAACACCCAGTTCCAAGAATCCAAGGTGAGGGAGAGGTAGCTAAGGAAACAGTTCAACCAGCTGTTACAGAATGGAAGGACCATTGTAAAACCACAAACAGATGAAAACTAATACCAAGGGAATGAAATAAAGCTTGTGAAGATTGCCAAAGATAAAAATAGGTTTCCTAAGGATATGACGGGAACACGAAACAGATATGGGAAAACACCACGAAGTTTACCAAAAAGAGTCAAAAACAAAACATTTCGGGTCTTTCCTCTGTTGTAGACGACCTACATTTCTCTGTCCCATGTCTCATGGGGTTGCAGTGTGCCTGTCAGCCACATGCCCAGCCTGCCCCGGCTGGGGCCACGAACCCATGATCAAACAGGGCCGGTCAGATGTTCCCCATGAGATTTGATACACAGATACTGAGAATGTGTTTCTCTTCCTTTTGGGTTTGAACAAAGCCCATGAGCTATCTTCCCAACCGTGTGGAAAGCCCATCCACAAAAGGAATCAGAACTCAAATAGGGCAAAAAATCTAGGCTTCCGATGACATCTTCTGAATCCCTGAAGTCAGCCATGATTGAAGCAAGCCTTACCCAGCTTTGTGAACTAAGGTATTCCTTTTTATTATAAGAGTTTAAACTGGGTTTCTTTTAATCAAAAGAGGCCTGACTAATACATTGGTTGAGAAGGTTAACTGTCAGATTAAAAAGGAGAAAGCAAATACTGGAAGGAGGAAATTAAAGTCCAAGCAAGGAAAGAGGTTGAAAAATACACCTTCAAAGGACTTTAGTTCCATTCCATAAGACTAAAAGGCTCAGATGACATCACTGAACTGTAAATAGTCATCTTTGAAGAACTATGGGAACAGACGTCTTCTGGCAAGGTGGAAAGAGGGCAAATAAATGTTTCCATTTTCAAAAAGGTGAAAGAAGTTACAGTCTTTAAACTATACCCAAAGAGATTAGACAGATCCCTAGCAAAATGTTACAATATAAAATGTGGGTAAATAGTTAAAAAGCAAAGAGGTAATCATTAGGGACCAGCACGGGTTCATGAAGCCCAGTGCCTGCTGGGATTATATTATTTCCTTTTTGAACTGCATGTCCCGGAGATGTTTGATGGAATTATTCATGATGCTAGGTACTGTGTGAGGCACTGCTCTGATAGTATTATGTGCGATGTTTGTAGTCATAATTGGTTTCCTTTGTAACGTATAATAATGTCTGCTGTGTATTGACAATCTAATATGTTCCAAAATATGCACGTGTACATACGGCACTGTACACATACATTTATTCACACATAACATGCACAGCCATTCACACATATGTGCATAAGCACACGTATATGTGTACACAAAACATGTACATGTGCACATATGCACAGTACACACAGGCATATGCACATACACATAAACACACTTGCATGTGCACAAATATACAAAAGGCACAACGGGCATACACACATACGTATGCACATAAATGCGTCACACATATACACACATTTACACACATATACACATTTACACACATCGGTCAGAATATAAGTGCAGCATACATATATACATGTAGATACACATACATATATATGCATACACACACCAATATAAAAATCTAACCTGGGCAATAAAAATCCCTATGATACAGGGAAAATTGGAGTGAGGCAGTTTGTCCAAGGTCACACACTAATAATAGCAAAAATATGTATATGAATCTAAAATTTTCTGATTCTTAAACCAATATTGTTTGTCAACAACAGTTATCTATGCACACCATAAAAATAAAGCTAACTAAAAGAGGGATGGCAAGCTGAGGAAAGGTCTGAAGCATCTTTGACCTCTTCACCTTTCAAAAATTTGAATGACAAATAGGGAGAGCATTACAGTCAAATCTGAAAATAATTCAGAAATACATGTAATATGTTGTTGAAAGAATTGGAATCTATACTGAAAACAAGAAGAAATATATTTATATATTTTGTATTAAATATATATATATATTTTGTTATTAAGAAATAACAAAAAAAAATGAGCTCTCAACACAGGCACCTTAAGGAGAATTGCACTTGACTGTCAGCTCAAGGAATTAACAATGAAGCTGCTGCTGAAGAATGAACTCATCCCTGGGCTGAATTAACAGCAGTATGAAGTTCAGGAGGAGGGAGGAAATTCTCCTTTTTAACCCTCTCTGGACTAAATTAACACAATGACACAGGCCCAGAGGAGACTGTCCATGATAATGATGAATTTAATCACATACTAGCTAGATTAGAGAAAGATGACCACTGTGTTGATGAGAGAAGTAAAGACTTACACCATGAGTGTGTGAGGAGAATTCATTACATATTCCTTTTATCATCCAGAGAGCTTTAAAAGGCAAAATGGGAATTAATGGAAAATTTCTGTGAGTCAGATTTCAACACAATGTAAATTTAAGAGTTCCTGTTACTGCAGAGATTAAATGCAGTACCATGGAAAGCAGAAATCAAAACTTTTAGTAATATGATACTTTCCTGATGTAAAAGAAGTCAGAGGACCACGGAAGACATCTTTTTGCTCCTGGAAAGAATGACTTGAGTGGTCTCTCATACAAAATATAGTTAAGGTGGGCATCCATTGCCCAATTGCCCTAACTGTCCCCCCAACAAAACCTACTAAACAATCCCTGTGGAAGGAAGTTGATCTACCAGCACAAGAAGTGCAAGTTTCTCTGGGGAAAAAGGAACTCAGATCCCATGGCCTGTGTGTCCCTGGATTTGAATTTAGAGAAATCTTTAAGTGAGGGCTGAGGTGACTTTGACCCCAAAGGGAAAATGCATCAGGAGGAAAACAGGAACCACTGACTGCAGTAAGCTCAGCACATAGGATGTTTGTGGGGAAGAGCTAGTTGTAGCTCAGTGTGTGACTGAGGCTGAACGTTGCTTGGGCTGTAGTTTACTGGAGGTTATGTTTGAAGAATAATTAATAAACATGCACGCAACCACATTGGCATGCAAGCATGGCATACCAGTTTGACATGTGTGGGGACAGTGACCAACAAGGGCATAACCTCGATGAAGCGAACATCAGTTCACCTGTGCAAGTTGAGTCTTCAACAGGACACCATGTGGCAGGCAGCAAACCACAAAAGCAGAAGGAATGGATACTGCTCTCCATTCTTTTTCATCTCTGCTTTCAGTAGCACAAATGACTGCCTCACCGCTTTCACTGTCTAGTCTCTGGGATTCTTGGACAGGTGGATTTGGATGGTAATCAGTGGAGAGATACTGTGCTTCTGTTATGAAGGATTATTGCTGTTCAGTTGCTAAGTCATGTCTGATTCTTTGAGACCCTGTGGACTGCAGCACCCTGGGCTTCCCTGTCCTTCACAATCTCCCAGAGTTTGCCCAAACTCATGTCCATTGAGCCGGTGATGCCATCCAACCATCTCATCCTCCCCCTTCTCTTCCTGCCCTCAGTCTCCCCCAGCATCAGCATCTCCTTCTAATTACTAAAAAATGAAGATTACAGGACTGAAGAAATAGAAATTAGTTAAGTATTTTCACACACATTTTTTTTTTTATTAAGACAATGCCATCCCACTCGAGTGTTCTTGCCTGGAGAATTCTATGGACAACGGAGCCTGGCGGGCCACAGTCCATGGGGACACAGAGTCAGACATGACTGAGCGACTAACAAACACACACACTGCTTTGAAAACTGTGCCCGAAACTGTAAATCCTTAAGGGCTCTAAAAATCCCAAGTTCTAAGCCTTTGTATCTTGCTTTTAGTGGCAGAAGAATAGGTAAGGGCATCTGCAGCTGAATTAGCTTCCCATTACCATAAACTTATTAGCTTAAAACAACACAAATTGACTGTTTTATAGTTCTAGAGGTCAGAAGGCTGACGTTGGTCTCAGGAGGACACAGTCAAGGTGTCAGCAAACTTGCTTTCCTTCTGGAGGTCCCAGGAGAGAATTCATTTCCTTGCCTTTTCCAGCTTTTATAGGCTATCTACTTGGCTTGGTTTGTGACCACCTTTGAACCTCACTCCAACCTCTGCCTCCAGTGTCACATCTTCTCTCCACTCATATCTCCCTCTCTCCCTTCTGATTACATCGGGTCCACCCAATGGAAACAAAAACCTCCCCATTTCAAGATACTTAACTTAATCACATCTGTGTCACAGTTACCAGGGGGACACAGACACCCCTGGGGCCATAACTTCACCTTCCACTTATGACAGGAGTTCTGAGTTGTTACTACAGCAGCTGGAAGGAATGTTCTGTTTTCTTTTTTATGGACTTCCCAGATGGTGCTCGTAGTACAGAACCTTTGTCAAAACTGAGAGGACAGAGGTTTTAGTTTATTGATGAAATATCCACAAGCTTAATCCATTGGATGTGGCAGAGGAGAAAGTTTCAGAGAAATGCTTAAATGGACAGAGATCCCCCCAAACTTCATGAAGGCAAGTGATACACAGAACCAACAGAATTGCTTAAAAAAAAAAAAAAGTCTCCCCCTCAGTGTGTTTCTATAAACACCTTGTAGGAAGATGACAATAATCTTTGGCTTACCTAGTTTGGGGAATTGTTTTAATTTTAATATTTTCTACTCCTGCCCCCTCAAATTAAAATCATTTTTAGCAAAGCATCAAGGGACTCAGGCTCTTATGAGAAAAATTCCTCCAAATGTCCCTTACCAGTGCTCAAGAGGTTAATAGGGGAAGTAAAGAGACAGTGGCCTTACTTGAAACCTAACTTGGTGAAACAAGTCAAAAAGCTACATGAAGAAAAACCTTAAATTTAGTACAGTTTCTAAAAACATCTGCCTCTTTCTAACATGTTTCTCATTTCTGTTCCTGCCAACTTCAGGCAGAAGCCAATCCCCGTTTTTTTTTCTTTTCACTTTATGCTGATGCCAAAAGACTAGCCAATAGTGCCTTTTCCTTTCTATGGAATCAACTTGCTTATTAGAAACTGTAGTTACCATACCCCATACTCAGACCAACCCAAGTCTAAAAGTTGGAGACAGTTTAACTGGCAGGCACAGAAACTATGTAGGTAAGGAAAAAAGTTTTTCTTGTTCCCCAACCAGGGCAGGCCAGTCCTTAACCCCTTATCTAGAGGTAACCCAGGTAACTCAGTATCAATAACATGAGCATGAATGCCTAGCAGCGTCAAGATAGACACTCGGAAATGCCCTGTCTGCAAATAAAATTTGGTATCTTTCTCATAACTGTATGCAAATAAAATTTGGTATCTTTCTCATAACTGTACTACCTACAAATAAAACAAAATGTTTTTATTATTGCTATCATATTTTGATGAAGCTAATCTATTTCTTCAGCAGAAAGTTGAGATTTTTAACTTTTGATTCTAGCAGTCATAAAATGGGGAAGCCAATGCGAGGTGCCAAGAGAGAGAAGTGAATCTGTTAGAGACATATTGAATTGCCATAGATATACTTAATCATGAAGCAATGACTTCTAGAACCTTCTACAATACTCTCATAATTTGTGTTGTATATCTCATGGAGAAATATATTAAGACTGCATGATGTCAGTGCTGTTTATTTTTTCTTCATTAGGCATATAAGAATTATTAATAATTGAATTTATTTTTATTTAAGGATAATTTATGAAGATACAAGAAGGCTAATATGATGCCAAAGTTAAATTAAACCTTTGGGACCTCCACCTTCAATGTGGCCAAACTGATTCAGCCTATAACATTGCTGTGACTGGATTTATCTATACTCCCTCCTGGCGTATATGCAACCACATACACACACTGTCTGCTGTATCTATTACTACTATGGTTTCATTAAGTCTGTTTCACAGTCCATAAAATGGAGAAATAATACTTTCAGAGTACTTTTAGATGTCTCCAAACATTGTCAAATGTTTTTTGGGGAGGCAAAATCACCCAGGATAAGAAATTGATTTAAGCAAATTGGTGGTTGTGACTCATTTAAAATGCCCAGGTTGCTCAAAAGCTGCTTGATGCTCTTTTTTCCTATACCACTTGCTAATTTACAAGACCTTCTGCCATGTTGCTTGAATAGATTACAGGGGTTTTTATTCTCAGCTTTTTTGGATAAAGACTCAAGGAAGGAAAAGTCTGTCTAACAGGACAAAATATCTTTTTAGTTTTCACTTTTTGATTTGTTAAAAAAAAAAAATGGTTAATCACTATAGCAATGTTGCCTTTTTACCCACAAAAATTCATACACACAGAAGATTCAAGCTAAAAATATTTTGAGTTTAGAATTATTTAAATACTATGTAATTTTATTCTTTGTCTCATTCCAAAAAGAATGATATATCTTTTTAAAAATCTATTTCTTATTAATATACTTTTCAAATCTTAACTTACAGAAAAATTAGTTTGTAAAAGTGTTTGTCATTTTTACGTCTTGGGTATTTGTGAGGTAGAAAACAACATTGATGTATAAGCTGATGCATTGCACATTTTGACTTTGAAAAATTGTCAACCACAATGAGTTAACTGCAATGTTTCTATCTACAAGTAAAGTGTTATTCCTATGAGACTACTTACCATACACAATCAATGAGTCTATTCATCTACCTGATATTGTTGTTGTTTAGCCACTCAGTCGTGTCTGACTTTTTTGCGACCCCATGGACTATAGCCTGCCAGGCTCCTCTGAAAACGGATTTCCCAGGCCAGAATACTGGAGTGGGTTGCCATTTCCTTCTCCAGGAGACCTTCCCAAACCAGGGATCAAACCTGATCCCCTGCACTGGCAGGCAGGTTCTTTACCATTGAGCCACCAGGAAGGGCTTATGGTAATAGCATCCTGAGATCCTTCTGCCACCACTCCCCCTCCCATCTGGGGAGCTGTTAACTGCTGATGTTGGGGACACAAAAGCCCAGGCAGGTTCTTTACCACTGAGCCACCTAGGAAGCCCCTACCTGTATACTGGCTTAATAAATAAACATTAAGTTCTTCATTGTTGATAGAATAAAATCAAAGCTTACAATCAACTATTCAAAAAATTGCTTCAGTCTATGTTTATTGGTCTAAAATATTGTCCAAAAGATATTAAGTGAAAAAAGCAGTTTCCTGAGGTGTTACCTGTGTCTGTTTGTTTAGAAAAAGATTATGCGTGTATAAGAATGAGCTCAACATTCAGAAAACTAAAATCGTGGCATCTGGTCCCATCACTTCATGGCAAATAGATGGGGAAACAGTGGCAGACTTTATTTGGGGGGCGGGGCTCCAAAATTACTGCAGATGGTGATTGCATCCATGAAATTAAAAGATGCTTGCTCCTTGGAAGAAAAATTATGACCAACCTAGATAGCATATTAAAAAGCAGAGACATTACTTTGTCAACAAAGGTCTGGCTAGTCAAAGCTTTAGTTTTTCCAGTAGTCATCCAAAGTTGGACTATAAAGAAAGCTGAGCACCAAAGAATTGATGCTTTTGAACTGTGGTGTTGGAGAAGACTCTTGAGAGCCCCTTGGACAGCAGAAGATCCAACCAGTCCATCCTAATGGAATCAGTCCTGAATATTCATTGGAAGGACTGATGCTGAAGCTGAAATCCCAATACTTTGGCCACCTGATGCGAAGAACTGACTCACTGGAAAAGACCCTTATGTTGGGAATGATTGAAGACAGAGGGAGAAGGGGATGACAGAGGATGAGATGGTTGGATGGCATCACTGACTCAATGGATATGAGTTTGAGTAAGTTCTGGGAGTTGGTGATGGACAGGGAAGCCTGGCATACTGCAGTCCATGGGGTTGCAAAGAGTTGGACAGGACTGGGGGACTGTACTGAACTGAAATGAACTGAACTGAAAGAATGAGCATAAATGGGGAAAAAATACAAACCAGACTGAACTAGGGAAAGGAACTAGAAATAGGGGAGAAAACAAAATAATTTGGTGAAAAGGAAAATTTGTTCAAAATGAGTATTCAAAGTTTCATATGTGTTTGCTATTTATATATAATTCATTTAAATCTAATTATTCCTTTCTTCCATATTCATGGTAAGGAAATATGTAACCATCCAAATGGTCAAAAACTGTTATAGTTGGTTAAAATAGCATTTAAAATATGGTTCCTATATACAGATTAATAGCATATGCATTTAAAAAGAATATTAGAAAAATATTCTGTAGAACATCCATAATGTATATCTCTGACTAAATCATAAGTGTACTTTATGTTATTTTTCTTGTCTGCATTTTATTTTTTAATGAATATGTAATGCTTTTATAATGAAGGGCTAAAAGTAAAGGAAAGGGATCTGAGGAGTGGGGAGTGGGATGAAGAAGCTGTTGACTTTCCAGAACACTGAAAAAGTATGTCAGAAAAGTGCTGTGTGAATAAGTGGTCTTTAAATGTGTAAGATCAGTTTTGAGATTTATCTCTGAGATACTTATCAAGAACTGCTGGAGGAACTGAGTCATACTTTCACAGGAATCTCTTAGTAAAGGAAGGAATTGAATTCCAGAAGATAAAAACAAGTTGGTGGAAAATGGCTCCTGGGGATTTGTTCTCTTCTGGTTATGGGTTATTTCAGTTCAAGACTTTTTGATTATATATGTATATAGGAATATACCCTCATGTGATTAGAAAGATAATTTTTATGGGATTAAATCCAAGAATTCATTTTCCATTTGAACAAACTTCTTAAGAACTGGTGCCACTCTGCACTTCATCATGTGTAGACCTTAGTTGGAAAACAGCTGGTGTCCCAGGAATATAAACATAGCCTTTGAAGTTATGTTCTCAGGATTGGAGATGATGCTTTCCTGGCTTGTTCATTCTCTTGGTGCACGGACTGCAGTTGTCATTCCCTTCCTTGCCTTTAGTTCCTTCTTTTCCTTCTGTTTCTACCTCTGCAGAGCTGGCAAGCTGTTCAAAAATCCATGACTTTAAAGATCGTATATATGTAAGCCTGCAAGGCCTTCAGAGATTTTAGGATGAGCTTCCCCGGTGGCTCAGATGGTAAAATATCTGCCTGCAATGTGGAAGACCCAGGTTTGATCCCTGGCTCAGGAAGTTCCCCTGGAGAAGGAACAGACAACCCACTCCAGTATTCTTGCCTGGAGAATCCCATGGACAGAAGAGCCTGGCAGTCTACAGTCCTTGAGGTCACAGAGAGACACGACTGATCAACTAACACACATACATGATTAATTTCATATTATTATTGAATTATTCATATTATTTACAAATGTTTATTATCTTTTCTTCTAAACACCTTTAGTTACAACAAGACTAAAAGGTGAAGCAATTTCCTCCAGGAAGTATAGAAAGTCATGGAGATGCTAACAAAATTGAATTTAATCTTAGACTGCATTTAAGAGAAGCACAGAGAGAAGTTTAAGCTGGAAGTTTCGACTGTGGTCAGCCCATAAAGAAGATGTTAGATTCCAAAGTCAGTTGTTAGACCACTGAATGGAAGTTTCTAACTTAGCAACCCAGGATAGGTTTGAAGAGTTTAACCTCTGCTACATGTAAAGAGATGAGAATACCAGACCATCTCACCTGTCTCCTGAGAAACCTGTATGCAGGAAGCAACAGTTAGAACAAGACATGGAATAACTGACTGGTTCCAAATTGGGAAAGGTGTACAATAAGGCTGTATACTGTCAAGTTGCATATTTAACTTCTATGCAGAGTACATCATGTGAATGAATCACAAGCTGGGTGAATCACAAGCTGGAATCTAGACTGCTGAGAGAAGTATCAACAACCTCAGATATGCAGGTGATATACCACCCTAATGGCAGAAAGTGAAGAGGAACTAAAAAGCCTTTTGATGAGGGTGAAAGAGCAGAATGAAAAAGCTGTCTTAAAGCTCAACATTCAAAACACTAAGATCATGGCATCCAGTCCAATCACTTTCTGGCAAATAGAAGGGGAAAAGTGGAAGCAGTGTCAGATTTTCTTTTCTTGGGCTCCAAAATCACTGTGAAAAGCCATAAGATAAACACTAAAAAGTACACCAGAGACATCACAGAAGAAAGGAGCAACTAGTGATACATCAGTTCAGTCAGTTCAGTCGCTCAGTCCTGTCCGACTCTTTGCGACCCTATGAATTGCAGCACGCCAGGCCTCCCTGTCCATCACCAACTCCCGGAGTTCACCCAAACTCATGTCCATCGAGTGGGTGATGCCATCCAGCCATCTCATCCTCTGTCATCCCCTTCTCCTCCTGCCCCCAATCCCTCCCAGCATCAGGGTCTTTTCCAATGAGTCAACTCTTCCCATGAGGTGACCAAAGTATTGGAGTTTCAGCTTTAGCATCATTCCTTCCAAAGAAATCCCAGGGCTGATCTCCTTTAGAATGGACTGGTTGGACCTCCTTGCAGTCCAAGGGACTCTCAAGAGTCTTCTCCAACACCACATATATACATATATTTGGTGAGGTGAAGAAATAACCTATCTTCATCACATGCATGAATATACTCTCATGTACACATACTTTGCTGACACAGGTGTGTATACTCAAAGCTATGATTTTTCCAGTAGTCATGTACAATGTGAGAGTTGGACCATAAAGAAAGCTGAGTGCCAAAGAACTGATGCTTTCAAATTGTGGTGCTAGAGGACTCTTGAGAGTCCCTTGGACTGCAAGGAGATCAAACCAGTCAGTTCTAAAGGAAATCAACCCTGAATATTCATTGGAAGGACTGATGCTGAAGCTGAAGCGCCAATACTTTGGCCACCTGATGCGAAGAGCTGACTCACTGGAAAAGACCCTGATGCTGGGAAAGACTAAGGGCAGGAGGAGAAGGGGACGACAAAGGATGAGATGGCATGAATCTGAGCAAACTCTGGGAGATAGTAAAGGACAGAGGAACCTGGAGTGCTATAGTTCATGGGGTCACAAAAACTCAGACATGACTTAGCAACTGAACAGCCACCACCACCACCTCTGCAAGGGAGATATATAAAAAGGTATAGGAGCAGTAAATAGATTCCTGAAGAGATATTTTGGGAGAGAACTGCTTTAGCACGCTGAGTGTCCCCCTCTCACCCACACAGCAGGATGCAGGGTACTTAGCCCCAAGCCAAGAGAGCAGGGCATCAGTGCATCCTCAGGGAGCTTCATATGTGTCCCCTAGAGTTGGAAAGCACACTGTGCTGGTACCGGAGGAGCCTGGAGATCCAGAGGTGTGAGAGCAGAGCATGGAGAGAAATGCCACTGCACTAGGATTGACCCGTACAACTTGAGTTTTGTCAAGATAAAGAATAAATAATAAAGGATAAGTATCTCCTGGGGACCAAATGTGGGCCAATTTAAATGAGATTTTGCCTAAGAAGGCATCACTCAGAGGGTAAGGGACTTCCATTGAGTGTTTTTATGGAATGAACTCTGGATAGCTCGAGGTTGGGGCAGCAGCTGAGAAAATTATTGTGTTACTTTAATCATGAGTATTCTGATGGATCAGCAGGGAGATATCTGAAGATTCCACCAAACTTTCCAGGAAGGAAAAAAAAAGTTTCACCATCTTTCAGACCCAGAAAGCATCCATTACCAGAGCAACTGTCAAATAAGAAATAATCCTAGGGCTTCCCTGGTGACTCAGAGGTTAAGAATCTGCCTGCACTGCAGGAGACATGGATTCAGTCCCTGAGTCAGGAAGATCCCCTGGAGGAAGGCATGGCAAACCACTCCAGTATTCTTGCCTAGTGAATCCCATGGACAGAGGAGCCTGGTGGGCTACAGTCCATGGGGTCTCCAAGAGTCGGACATGACTGAAGCAGTTTAGCACAGCACACATGGCACTACCCAAGAAATAACCGTACCATCTTACTTCTTTAACTCCTCCCTCCCTATCTGCCCTCACTATACTATAGTAGACTCTGAAGAAATCAAAAACAGTAACTAGTGGGCTGATGGGGAAGGAGGTGAGCTGGAGACAAATAGCCAATCACAGTACTTCCAGAAAGTAGCCTACTTACCTGTAGTCAAGCCCTAGGTCAGAGGAGGAAGAGAAACAAGTCTTAACATTGAATGAAGATGTAAAAGTTGAGATTTTAATTACCAAATGAAGATGGACAAAATGTAATGCTAAATAAGGAGACATATATAAGGCACTATTTAAAAACACGTGTTTATAATTATTTTGGATTGTCTTGTATAGCAATATACTTCTTGTTATTGGTTGTTCCAGCTGAGTCTGGGTGGCATTTGTCATGGTTCTTACATGGAGTGTCTACAATTAATCATTTGGTTCTAGGTCAAATTTCCGAAGACCCACTTGTTTTGAAGCCAGTTTGCCAAATGACCAACCCACCCAATGGCTATTTCACTGAAAACCAATTCACCCAACACCAACTTGCCACATCTACTTGTTTCCTTTAACAATTTCATTTTAGTTGACTATTTCATTTTGTCTTCATAAGAGAACACTCTTAAGGAATATTTGATTGATTGCTGCCCTCATTCCCTAGGGTCTGACAGGAGAAAGTGAGGAGCAGAGAATATACAAAGTTTCTGTGTCTGTGTGGGCATGTGTATGTAATCTATAAATACAACACATATAATATACATATTATACAATACTACATCATATATAGTGGGTGTATGTATATATTGGGGCTTTCCAGGTGGTGGTAGTGGTAAAGAACCCGCCTGCCAATGCAGGAGACATAAGAGGTGTGGGTTCGTTCCCTGGGTTAGGAAGACTACTTGGAGGAGGGCAACCCACTCCAGCTTTCTTGCTGGAGAATCCCATGGACAGTGGAGCTTGGCAAGCTATGGTCCTTGGGGTTGGAGAGAGTCAGACACAACTGAAGCGACTTAGCATGCATGTGTGTATATATTATCATTTCTCTCATTCAGTTGACATTATTGGGTTGCATATATACTCCCTTGTTAAATTATAAACTCCTAAACTTTATTTTTTGGGGCTCCAAAATCACTGCAGATGGTGATTGCAGCCATGAAATTAAAAGATGCTTACTTCTTGGAAGGAAAGTTACGACCAACCTAAACAGCATATTAAAAAGCAGAGACATTACTTTGCCAACAAAGGTCTGTCTAATCAAGGCTATGGTTTTTCCAGTAGTCATGTATGGATATGAGAGTTGGACTATAAAGAAAGCTGAGTGCTGAAGAATTGATGCTTTTGAACTGTGGTGTTGGAGAAGACCCTTGAGAGTCCCTTGGACTGCGAGGAGATCCAACCAGTCCATCCTAAAGGAGATCAGTTCTGGGTGTCCAATACTTTGGCCACCTGATGGGAAGAGCTGACTCATTGAAAAAGATCCTGATGCTGGGAAAGATTGAGGGCAGGAGGAGAAGGGGATGACAGAGGATGAGATGGCTGGATGGCATCACCAACTCAATGGATATGGGTTTGGGTGAACTCTGGGAGCTGGTGATGGACAGGGAGGCCTGGTGTGCTGCGGTTCATGGGGTCGCAAAGAGTTGGACACGACTGAGTGACTGAACTAAACTGAACTGAAAGTTAGGAACCACATTTTTAGGCCATCAAGTGCCTAAGTGTCATGACTGGTACGAAGTTAGATAAATTAGTTAATGAACAAATGAGCGAATGAATGAACTACTCATTGCAAACACTCTCAGCAAGTCCCCAATGGAAGCTATAAGTCTCATCTGAAAAAAAAAAGCAGTTATCCAGAAACCCCTGGGTCCTCACCTAAAAATCAAACTTATCAAAGTCATATATGGTTTTGAGTCAGTCTTCACCTAGATGCCTGGAGATCCGGGTTTAATCCCTAAGTTGGGACGATCACCTGGAGAAGAGAATGTCCATGCATATTTATATACACACCCAAAGCTGAAGTAGCATCTTCCTAAATGATATTTTTAATCTTACTTCTTTCACCAAATTCATAAGCCCTATATCTTTCCTTTATAATTCTTCTGTAGCATCTCATAGTTTATCTTCATCACATAAAAATTTTACCCCAGTCTCAATTTTGTTTTTAATGACTCTCATTCCTCTTTTCACCCATTTGAGGTTAATTTATTTTCTCTTTATTTGCTCTAACTCTCTACACTTTCCTGAAATGAATCACCTAAAACTCTGTCAGATTTTTTTTTAAATAATCAAATCAAAAACAGAAGCCAAAAGTTCTGATTTCTACCAATTCTCATAGATCTCTTTAACAGAAAAGTCCAATACATGCTGGTACATATCATCTACACTCATAATTTGCCTATGTATTCAAGGAATTATTTTTAAAAATTAGCATTGACATCTTTGTTGTTGTTGTTCAAATGCTAAATCATGTCCAACTCTTTACAACCCCATGGACTACAGCTTTCCTGTCTTTCGGCCACCTCCCAAAGTTTGCTCAAACTCATGTTCACTGAGTTAGTGGTGCCATCCAACCGTCTCATCCTCTGTCACCCACTTCTCCTCCTGCCCTCAATCTTTCCCAGCATCAGGGTCTTTTCCAATGAGTTGGCTTTTCACATCAGGTGGCCAAAGTACTGGAGCTTCAGCTTCAGCATCAGGACTTTCAGTGAATATTCAGGGTTGATTTCCTTTAGGACTGACTGGTTTGATTTCATTGCTGTTCAAGGGACTCTCAAGAGTCTTCAGCACCACAGTTTGAAAGCATCAATTCTTCAGCGTTCAACCTTCTTTATGGTCCTTATGGCCCAACCCTCACATCCATACATGACTACTGGAAAAACCATAGCTTAGACTGGATGGACCTTTGTTGGAAAAATGATGTCTCTGCTTTTTATTACAATAGACATTGTAGACAGGTTTGCCTAGACAGGTTTGCCATAGCTTTTCTTCCAAGGAGAGTCTTAAATCCATCCTCCATTTTACAATGGAGCCAATAAGGTCCAGAGAAATTGTATGAGTTCCCTAATATCACACAGCACATACAGGTAAAACCAGCACTGGAAGCCAGGTCACTTAAAGATTCAATGTTCTTTCTAGTCCAAAATATCGCCTTCCTTACTAAAGACAAAAATATAATGTCTAAGGTTGGAATTCTACCAAGAAAACCCCTTCTCAGAGCTACATTACAGGAAGAGCATATTATTGGGGGTCTTTTGTTGAACAGGTGGGACTTTAAGACATACATGACACAACAGTAATATTGGGGCAAAATTCAAAGGTTTCAATCTATTGTTGCTACATTATGCTTAAAACCAAAAAATTATTTGGTTGAGCTAAATACTATAAAATGTAATTATAGTTCTTTGTAACAACTCAGCAGAACTGGAGCTATATTTTTCTGTCTTAGCTCACCAAAACTCTGGAAGATATTCAGGAAGAGTTGATTTCATTTAGAATTAACTGGTTTGATCTCTGTGCTGTCCAAGGGGCTCTCAAGAGTCTTCTCCAGCACTGCAATTTGAAAGCATTGTATAACAAGTAGCATACATCATTTCTTTTAGATTCTAGCCATCAGTGATCAGTAAATGTGGCCAATTTGGACTCATTAATAATCAGTGTCAATTGCCAAAGTTTAATTGATCTTGTATGTATTGAATAAAGCTGGGGACTAATTATTTCTATATATATACCATAAATACTTATGGTTTATCATACTGTAGCCTATATATTTCTGTCTTAGGGAAATAAAACTACTGCTCTGAACCACCAGCTTTTCCAGTTTAATCTAAATCTGACTTTTTGTCATCTTTATTTTTAGTTTATAAACTGCTCGAGAAGGGATTTTTTTCCCTCTTGATTCCTGGCTGGAGTTGAAACTGAGATTACGGAAATACCTCAAGTGGTTATTTCTATCCACACTGAACGGAGAAATTTAGGGATATTTAGCTGAACATTCAAATGTTTCAGCTCTTATCCTTCACTATTAATAATACCATCATCTGTCTTTCACACAGAAAAAAATCTTTAACTTCAACTTGAGAATTTTATATCTTTTTCATTTCTTTCCTTATAGAGCCTTCCTGGAGTGAGTCATAAAAGTGGAGGTTAGAAAGTGCACCCCCAAATATGTGTATCAGTCTTGAAGCGAGATCACTAAAGATCCAAAATGAAGGATGCCTGGGCTCAGGGTCTTTCCAAAATTCTGTTCCCATTTAGGACAAAAGAAGAGAAACAAATTCCTTATAATCTTAGGCTCTGATCCTTATCTCTACTCTGTACTATAAGAATCCAGTTAATTTGATAATGGTAGGTGGTAGTCCCAGAAAAGTGGTCTAAGGCTCCAAAATTAGCTTTTAAAAGCCTTAGGCTTTTAATCCTAAGTGCCTTTTCACTCATCTTAACAAGTTTAAATTTGGATATGAGCAGTTTAAAAAAAAAAAGAATTGTAAATTACATAGCCAATATGGTGTTACTAGCATTCTACCAAATTACTCAGTATCCGCTCATAAAGTGAGGTGATGGGTGGTATCATTTCCTGTGTGGGTGTAGCTAAGTTAAGGTGGGGTTTCAGAGTTTTAGTTTTATCCTTTAATATCCTTCTATCATCATAGACATGTTCTTATCTCACTGTCTTCACAAATTTCACTTTAAACTTCTGAACATAAAGATTATCTTACTAAAAGGAGCAAAGAGTTGTCAAGTTCTTTATTTTCAAGTAGAATTCTGATCAAGATGCTGAGTTTTTGCTGAAACTTAGCAAAAAATGTATTTTGGTTTATGGACGTCTCTGTTGGAATAAATGGATTCAGTTGAGAGTCTCAAATCCTTGTGTGAATTCACAAGCCGCTTTGACCCTTCACCCACCCCCCTTCTCTCTGCCTTCACCCTTTCCTGTAATAGTCACTGACTCACACAATTTTCAGGCTGACATAAACCTTAGAAATTGGTCATGGAGTCCAATTCTTCACTTTACAGAAAAGGAAAGCTGAAGCCCACAAAGTTTAAGAGATGTTCCCAACATAACCCAATGAGCTAATGGTAATGTCTTTTTTTTAAGAAAACTTTAGCTAAGTTTGACACCTACTTTAAGTTAGCCACTTTCCTATCCATTCTTACAGAGTAACTTAATCTTCTTGTATCATAGCATTTATAATACAGCATTCAGTCTATTTATTTATTTGATATTATTATTTTCTAGGACTGCTGCAACAAAGTACCACAAACCTGGGGACTTTAAAACACATAAATTTATTCTGTCACAGTTATGGGTGCCAAAGACCAAAATCAGTGTTTCAGCAGGGCCACACTCCCCATTTCTTGCTTTTCCAACTGCTGGTGGTTCTTGGTGTTCCTTGGCTTACAGTCCATGTGTCTTCAGTCATGTCCAACCCTTTGTAACCCCATGGACTGTAGCCCACCAGACTCCTCTGTCCATGGAATTTTCCAGGCAAGAATAATGGTGTGGGTTGCCATTTCCTACTTCAGGGGATCTTCCCAACCCAGGAATTGAACTCTTGTCTCTTGTGTCTTCTGCATTGGCAGGTGGATTCTTTATCACTGCGCCACCTGTGAATCCTGGATTATAGTAGCATAACTCTAATCTCTATCTCAGTCTTCACATGGCCATTTTCTCTGTATCTTCTCCTGTTCATATAAGGACATTCTAAACCCAGGAGGATTTCATCTTAAGATTCTTAAATAATTATTTCTTAAAGGACACTATTCCAAAGTAAGATCACATTCTGAGGTTGCTGGTGGACATGAATTGTGGGTGGATACTATTATCCAAACACTTTTCAGTTTTATTCACTGGATTATAAACTCTGTGCGGGAAGGAATTATATCCACATGGCCATCTCCACAAAGTCAGCTTGGCACATAGCATACACTTAAGAAACAACTTTGGAAGGAATACTTCCCTTCCTCTCAATTTTTACCAAGATTTTCTATCACATTGTCATTTTCTCCAGCAACCTTAGTGCTCACTTCCACTTAATCCTTGAAAATTGACTCATGCTTCAGCCTGAAAACTAAATAAGGAATATTGAATCACCTGGAAGAAATCCCAGTTCACATTACTATTCACATAGCCTTACCTGATTTGTTAGTAAGAAATTTACATCCTTCTGGCTTATATTATACTTGAGTATTTCTTTGATAATTTCTTTAAGAGCAAATATTATATCTTTTTCTCTTTATATCCCTCTAGAAGAGAACCACAACTCAGCATAGATTTTCATTAAATATTCATTTAATATGTAAATCTGGATTATTTACTGATTTATGTATTCAGCTCTATTAGAAAGAGTTGCTGCTGCTAAGTCACTTCAGTTGTGTCCGACTCCGTGCGACCCCATAGATGGCAGCCCACCGGCTGCCTCGTCCCTGGGATTCTCCAGGCAAGAACACTGGAGTGGGTTGCCATTTCCTTCTCCAATGCATGAAAGTGAAAAGTCAAAGTGAATTCGCTCAGTCATATCAGACTCTTAGCGACCCCATGGATTGCAGCCCACCAGGCTCCTCCGTCCATGGGGTTTTCCAGGCAAGAGTACTGGAGTGGGGTGCCATTGCCTTCTCCGATTAGAAAGAGTTAGGTTTATTCAAATTCAAAGGAGTTAGCTGTATTCCTTTTTACTTCAGAAAAGCAAAAGAAACCCTAAACTTTCTTCCTCAAAGTGCTAACAGGTATTTCTAGTCTTTGATTCAAATTTTTCTAAAACCTGTAAATGCCAAAATCTTCAAATTTAAATACCCTACAAGTACTTAGTTTCACTTGTTTCCTTTATTCCATTGAATCTGTCTTCACATTCAGGTAAATTCAGCAACGCTATCCATATATATGTGTGTGTGTGTGTGTTTGCATATATATTATATATATAATCAATAATTACCACTAATTTTTTCAAAGCCAATATTAATCTTTTTCATGTAGACATGAGTGCTGCCAAGATAATTACACTATATTCACATATTTACATCATAATGTGTTATCAGCATTTCATCAGGAAAACAAAATATTTTAGGCATTTTAGGCAGGAAGAAACTTAACCAAAATTTTGTGCTTACAAAGCTGATGGAAGGGCAAGGGCCAGAGAAGGCTCCACTAGCACAGCACTACCACGGATTCAATCAGAAAATTGCTTCTGTGACCCAGGTTAGCATTTTCACTTAACTGCCTACAGTCTTCACAGATGTCTGCAGGTCTGAGACAAGTGGTGATAAGCAATGGAACATCCAGAGATCATTGCAAAGCCTCACTTCTATCACTGCCCAATTATTTCCCTGCCAATACTAGTAAAATGAAAGTATGGTTTCTACCCAGTTGTATGCTAAAATTACCTAACAACTGACTCACTGGACAGGAATAAAATGCTGATTTGTAGTACTTACCAACTTCCTTAAAGTAAATACTCCCACCACGGCTGACTTAAAGCTCCCAAATGCAGAGCTGGATCAGTTCAGTTCAGTTCAGTTGCTCAGTCGTGTCCGACTCTTTGCGACCCCATGAACCGCAGCACGCCAGGCCTCCCTGTCCATCACCAACTCCCGGAGTCCACCCAAACCCATGTCCATTGAGTTGGTGATGCCATCCAACCATCTCATCCTCTGTCGTCCCCTTCTCCTCCTGCCCTCAATCTTTCCCAGCATCAGGGTCTTTTGCAGAGTCAGCTCTTCCCATCAGGTGGCCAAAGTATTGGAGTTTCAGCCTCAACATCAGTCCTTCCAATGAACACCCAGGACTGATCTCCTTTAGGATAGACTGGTTGGATTTCCTTGCAGTCCAAGGGACTCTCAAGAGTCTTCTCCAACACCACAGTTCAAAAGCATCAATTCTTTGGTGCTTAGCTTTCTTTATAGTCCAACTCTCATATCCATACATGACCACTGGAAAAAACCATAGCCTTGATTAGACAGACCTTTGTTGGCAAAGTAATGTCTCTGCTTTTTAATATGCTGTCTAGGTTGGTCATAACTTTCCTTCAAAGGAGTAAGCATCTTTTAATTTCATTGCTGCAATCAACATCTGCAGTGATTTTGGAGCCCAGAAAAATAAAGTCAGCCACTGTTTCCACTGTTTCCCCATATATCTGCCATGAAGTGATGGGACCGGATGCCATGATCTTAGTTTTCTGAATGTTGAGCTTTAAGCCAACTTTTTCACTCTCCTCTTTCACTTTCATCAAGAGGCTCTTTAGTTCTTCTTCACTTTCTGCCATAAGGGTAGTGTCGTCTGCCTATCTGAGGTTATTGAGATTTCTCCCAGCAATCTTGATTCCAGCTTGTGCTTCTTCCAGCCCAGCGTTTCTCATGATGTACTCTGCATATAAGTTAAATAAGCAGGGTGACAATATACAGCCTTGATGTACTCCTTTTCCTATTTGAATCAGTCTGTTGTTCCATGTCCAGTTCTAACTGTTACTTCTTGACCTGCATACAGGTTTCTCAAGAGGCAAGTCAGGTGGTCTGGTATTCCCATCTCTTTCAGAATTTTCCACAGTTTATTGTGATCCACACAGTCAAAGGCTTTGACATAGTCAATAAAGCAGAAATAGATGTTTTTCTGGAACTCTCTTGCTTTTTCTATGATCCAGCAGATGTTGGCAATTTGATCTCTGGTTCCTCTGCCTTTTCTAAAACCAGCTTGAACATCTGGAAGTTCATGGTTCACATATTGCTGAAGCCTGGCTTGGAGAATTTTAAGCATTATTTTACTAGTGTGTGAGATGAGTGCAATTGTGCAGTACTTTGAGCATTCTTTGGCATTGCCTCTCTTTTGGATTTGAATGAAAACTGACCTTTTTCAGTCCTGTGGCCACTGCTGAGTTTTCCAAATTTGCTGGCCTATTGAGTGCAGCACTTTCACAGCATCATCTTTCAGGATTTGAAAGAGCTCAACTGGAATTCCATCACCTCCACTAGCTTTGTTCATAGTTATGCTTCCTAAGGCCCACTTGACTTCACATTCCAGGATGTCTGGTTCTAGGTGAGTGATCACACCATAATGATTATCTGGGTCGTGAAGATCTTTTTTATACAGATCTTCTGTGTATTCTTGCTACCTCTTCTTAATAACTTCTGCTTCTGTTAGGTCCCTACCATTTCTGTCCTTTATTGAGCCCACCTTTACACTTTTCACTTCCTGTCTTTTCACAGCTATTTGTAAAGCCTCCTCAGCCAGCCATTTTGCCTTTTTGCATTTCTTTTTCTTGGGGATGGTCTTGACCCCTGTCTCCTGTACATGTCACGAACCTCTGTTCATAGTTCTTCAGGCACTCTGTCTATCAGCTGGATAGGGATATGCACTTGGCTTCTTTGAGCTTTATGATACAAGTCAGTACACCTCTGTCTCTTTTCTGCCTTACAAATATCATAAAATGTATCTTACTGTAGTCTTCCCTGGTGGCTCAGTGATAAAGAATCCAGCTGCAAATGCTGGAGACATGGGTTTCAATCCCTGGACTGGGAAGATAACCTAGAAAAGGAAATGGCAACCCACCTCAGTATTCTTGCCTGGGAAATCCCATGACAGAGGAGCCTGGCTGGCCACAGCCCATGGGGTTGCAAAGAGTTGGACACAACTTAGTGATTGAACAACAACAACAATCTTAACTGATGGGATGTCATACAAACTCAGAACCCTGTTGACAAAAAAGAGAGAGAGATGTATGTGTTTTACACTTCCAGCCCCTCTGCGGTTCAGGGTAAAGCAAACAAGGAAGTACAAAGTAGGGCAAGGGCCAGCACAGATTTTGTCAGCTTCACAGTATGGACATACTAAGGTTAGATGCCATTTTTCCTTTTCATACAAATGACAAGAACAAATCCTTGGTGATTTCATCAGCCTCGTGGCTCAGTTCCCAAATGATATTAAAGCTTTGCATGGCTCATTTGAAAATTAGTGTTTAAGCAGGCACAGCAACATGAATTTTGGCTAACATTTATGGAGCAGTTAGAATGTGCTGTGTTAGTCACTCAGTTATATCTGACTCTTTGCAACCCCATGGACTGTGGCCCCCCAAGCTACTCTGTCCGTGGGATTCTCTAGGCAAGAATACTGGAGTGGATTGCCATTTCCTTCTCCAGGGAATCTTTCATAATGGGCTAGAATAATGTGCTATATATAATATGCTAGGTTTTGTTTTAAGCTCTACATGCATTATTTCATTTAGTCTTCACACAATTTCATGTGATAGGTTTACTGTTATACTAATTTCACAGATGAGGAAACTGAGATTATATAGTTAACCAAAATGCCCCAGATCACAGGTATTGAATAGCAGCATGTTTCAAACTCAAGAAGTCTGACTCCAGAGCAGCTGCACTGACCTTATTAAAATATTCTACCTTAAAAATACAGTATTTTATGTATTGTTTTTGCTCCTGAGCACCATGCTTGGTGTGAGATGCCTGAAAGCATCAAGTATGTCTTAGAATCTACATACTGAAATATTGTTAGGTCTATGCTACATCTTAGCAATCATCTGATGCTATTTGGAAATACTGTAATAAGCATCTGTCTAAAAGGGGGGGTGGGATGTATAGTTTACAATAATTTGACCATGAAGTATCTTCTTTTTTTTGTTTCTCTCATTGCTACCTAAAAGTTTGATCCTTTTCATTCTTCTGATTTACATGAATATATTCTCTTAGTTCATAAGTTGGGCTTCCCTGGGGCTCACACGGTAGTAAAGAATCCTCCTGCAGTGCAGGAGACCCCGGTTCAATCCCTGGGTCGGGAAAATACCCTGGAGAAGGGCATGGCAACCCACTTCAGTATCCTTGCCTAGAGAAGCCCATGGACAGAGGTGCCTGGCGGGCTACAGTACATGGGGTCACAAGGAGTCAGACACAACTGAGTGACTGAGCATGCTTATAATTCTCTTATTAATAGTGTCAACGAGCTTGTAGTACATGAAATGTGCATAATTTTTAAAATGTGCATAATTTTCAAAAGGGAAAAAATATGGTGGAGAAACAGGATTCCATCTTCTTTTTAGTAAATGCAAATTTACTAAAGACATTTTATGTTTCACGTGTAGGGACTGATTTCCATGTATAAATTGTCTTTACACATTACTTAGTCACCTCTATTTTTTCTAGTGCTTTGTCTTGCTTAATGCAGCAAAATATCACTCTGCTTTCATGTCACACTCACATGTCTTGCATTCCCTTCTCTTGATTCTGTTTTGAAAGCAAGCAAGCAAGCATCTCTCTTTATTATAAACCATTAAATGATAATTTAGTCAGTGTGCTTTTTACCTGTGTAATTTCAAGTTAATTGGATGGCTTCATGTTTGTTCAAACCAAAGTAATTGTGCTTTCTCTTTCCTTTAGTCAATCTTCAGGTTAAAAGTGAATAAATAAAAAGACATATTTGTGGGCGAGGAGCTGTCTTCTGAAGAGTGGTGGGCTAATTTCAGGGGCAGGTGCTGTCCACGTGGGATGCCATGTCTAGTCTGACCATGCTTTTGCCAAGGCATGCAATATTTGTGCCAACTCACTGCCTCTAATGCTCTTAGTGTTTGTCAAATACAACAATGTGTTTCTCAGCTATGCAATAACCTGATTGAGACCAGTTCAGAGTTTCAGATGTACCAAAACATAGCTAGATATTGAGAACCCTGAGGTTGGTTTGTATTTCTTTGACCAACTTCAATTTGATGGTCAACCCAATCGTCCAGTGATAGGCTAAGACAGAAATTCTGAGTGATCATTACATTTTTTTAAAAAAAGGAAAAAACAGCACTGTGCTGTTTAATTGACCTGTTTTCCAGGAGACATTCAGAATTTTAAGAATCAGAGACACTTTTCTCCTGAGCACTAGAACAAGCAAGCTTTTCTTCTCTTCCAGAGGTATTTAAAATTTACTGGGTTTCTCTGATATCTCAGCTGACTGTGATAATAGCTATTTGGTGTTAAACCAGATTAATTTAATTTGACATTCATATTATAGATCATTGCTGAAGGTTGAAGAAAGCAAATGTGAACTATTCAGCACAAAAGTCACTAAGACTGACAAACCTGTTTCAAATGCTAGCAGAAGTTCATCTCTAAGGCAGATGACACCAAGATTAACCCCAGCTGATATTAATGCACACAAACACACACAAATAATGCAATAGGTTTAATGATGGTAAGTGGTGTCTCCTATCTCATCACAAACTGCTGTGTCTGGGAATAAATGAGTATTTATCATTTCTTGAATTCTGCTCTGGCCAGTGGCCATTGGAGAATGTACATCAAAATTAGAAGAGATGGGAGGTGGGACTTGGTTCCAAATTGATCTGAATAATGATAGCAAGCTTAAAAGCTGCCTCCCACCCCCACTTTTAAGGTTCGTTGTTGTCTACTTTCAAGGGTAAAAGAAAACATTCAAGCAAATAACAGGAAGCCAGACAAGAGCTCAGAGGAAATCTTGCTTGATTTGGTTCCTTGACAGCATTGCATTACCATCTACAGAATGCGGAGCTCACCCCTGCCAAACCCTGAAATGCATAAAATGGAAATGAGAGGGAAATAAATGCCTTTGCCACACCTCTGTTCTGTCTTAGGAAATAACCTCAGTGCTTCTGCTTGCTGTCTTACCCAGAGCCTCTATGTGGCCACATTAAGTAGGGCACATGCCATAGAGAGTCAAACCTGAATGTGTGCTGGCTTGACCCATCTCTTAGCAAATCCCAGATTTGTTTCATCTTAATGAAACACCTACATGAAGGATATCTATGGCTTTTCAAACCCAGAGTCACTTGCTCCCTAATCATGTTGTCTTCTTGGGAATTTTGAGGTGGCTTTCTGCAAGATGCCATCAAGTATACTGTTAGCAGTCAGCAAAATGCATAGGTAAATAAAATCTATTCTGGTGATATGCTTCCAAAACACAGTGATAGGACAGATATTGGATAGATATTCTGAGAGGAGAAAAATGGAAGAAATAAAATTTGGAACTGGTCTAAAACAAGCTCCAAACACAGCAGGGCAAATTCTGTTAGGTTTTCAAGGCTTGGAGATGACCCTCTGTGGCTCAATTTTTTGTGTTCTGTTCTTTGGGCCCTCCAGAGTCACTCTCAATGGGCTCCCTGTCTTGGAAGCATAGCACTCCACTCTCTGCTTCCATCAGCACATGAAACTCTATCTGTTTACGTATCTATGTTCACATTTCCCATTACTTATAAAGACACTAGTTGTTGGATTAAGGCCCACCCAAATCCAACATTCTGAAAGAGATGGGAATACCAGACCACCTGACCTGCCTCTTGAGAAACCTATATGCAAGTCAGGAAGTAACAGTTAGAACTGGACATGGAAAAACAGACTGGTTCCAAATAGGAAAAGGAGTACATCAAGGCTGTATATTGTCACCCTGCTTATTTAACTTCTATGCAGAGTACATCATGAGAAACACTGGGCTGGAAGAAGCACAAGCTGGAATCAAGATTGCCGGGAGAAATATCAATAACCTCAGATATGCAGATGACACCACCCTTATGGCAGAAAGTGAAGAACTAAAGAGCCTCTTGATGGAAGTGAAAGAGGAGAGTGAAAAAGTTGGCTTAAAGCTCAACATTCAGAAAACTAAGATCATGGCATCTGGTCCCATCATTTCATGGCAAATAGATGGGGAAACAGTGGCTGACTTTATTTTTCTGGGCTCCAAAATCACTGCAGATGGTGATTGCAGCCATGAAATTAAAAGACACTTACTCCTTGGAAGGAAAGCTATGACCAACCTAGACAGCATATTGAAAAGCAGAGACTTTACTTTGTCAACAAAGGTTTGTCTAATCAAGGCTATGGTTTTTCCAGTGGTCATGTATGGATGTGAGAGTTGGACTATAAAGAAAGCTAAGCACTGAAGAATTGATGCTTTTGAACTGTGGTGTTGGAGAAGACTCTTGAGAGTCCCTTGGACTGCAAGGAGATCCAACCAGTCCATCCTAAAGGAGATCAGTCCTGGGTGTTCATTGGAAGGACTGATGTTGAAGCTGACACTCCAATACTTTGGCCACCTGATGCAAAGAGCTGATTCATTGGAAAAGACCCTGATGCTGGGAAAGATTGAGGGCAGAAGGAGAATGGGAAGACAGAGGATGAGATGGTTGGATGGCATCACCAACTCAATAGACATTGATTTGGGTGAACTCCAGGAGTTGGTGATGGACAGGGAGGCCTGGCATGCTGAGGTTCATGGGGTTGCAAAGAGTCAGACACAACTGAGCAACTGAACTGAACTGAAATCCAACATGACTTCTTCACTTGGTTCTATCTGCAAAGGCCCTATATCCAAACATGGTCTTATTCATTGATATCAGAAATTGGGACTTTCACATATCTTTGTGGGGAACACAATTCAACCTACAATAGACAAACACAAAGGAAAGATGAGAATAGTGATATAGTATGTAGCCAAAGAAAAATTGTTGCAAAAAAAAAATGTCAAATTTTTCTTCTACTCTCATAGATAGGCAGTAAACTTAATTATCAACATAAAAAGGAAAATCTGAGCACTTGCACAATCCATAGTGTCCATAAGATTAAGAAAAAAAAATAGTGCTATAAAAAGCACAAGTATTGCTAATACCCAGAGAAGGCAAAGGCAACCCACTCCAGTACTCTTGCCTGGAAAATCCCATGGATGGAGGAGCCTGGTAGGCTTCAGTCCATGGGGTCGCACAGAGTCGGACACAACTGAAGCGATGCAGCAGCAGCAGCATTGCTAATACCAAGACCAGAAATAAATAAATATCTAATTAAAGAATGTGTAAGATTACAGACATATCTTGGTTTATTGTGCTTTACTTTATTGCTCTTCACACATATTGCATTTTTTTATATAAATCAAAGGTTTGCGGCAGCTCAGCATTGAGTAAGTCTATTAGCACTATTTTTTCCAAACGTGGTTGCTGTCTTTGTCTCTGTGTCACATTTTTTTAAGTCTCATAATCTTTGGGGCTTTTTCACTGTGATTGTGTTTGTTATAGCGACCTCTTCTAGCCTTCCATCCAGTTGTGGATCATATAGCAGCCATGTTTTTTTGTTTATATTTTTAACTCTTAACCAGATGCAAAATTTCCCTCCATACTACCCAGGGACCAGTCAACCATGTTCCTGGCTTTTGTAGGAAATAAACTTAAAAATAATCCATAAAGCAATATGCCTCAAATGCCATAGTTTGTAATCTTTTTTTTTTTTTATCTGAATTTCTAGATCCTAGTCCAACGCTATCTAAACAGCTTGGTTTCTTCTCCACACCAAACTCACCCTGATTTACATCAAATTAGACAAATTTCTAGCAGTTCCCGGGTTTTCAGAGCTACAGTCTCATCTGGGTAAAAAGTGAATTGGACATTACTGCATGTCTTATCCATCCTGCCCCACTGTCTCTCCTGACTCTGGATCTGCTGCCCTGAATCCCTACCTCTGGCCTGTCCAACCTTGAGCCACTGTAAATTAGGCCTCAGTGTGTTCCCTAAGGCCAGCAACCCCTAACAAAATCTTATTCTCTTTGAGATTTACATATGCACATGTACCAAAAAAAAAATTTTAACAAGTATTTATTCTTGAGGCACAAAACACAGGTGTGCGGAAACCGAAACGTCTTTATATGTTACAGTTAAAAGTAACTTAGGCCTTAAGCCTTCATTTCTGCTAATGGTAGAAAAGCCATTCTTCGTTTTTAAACTCTGTATCTTAGCAATTGCTCTCTGTGCCCATCCCTAGTTCTTCTTTCTCCTAGGAGAAACAGAAGTTCTCAGGCTTATGTGTCATTCTGGCTTGTAGGCCAGGGGCTTCTGGTCTGAGCCCCTCCTCTGACCTGGTCTGCACACCCTCTTCTTACTGCCTTAGGTGTTTGTTCCTTTCTGCTGCATCCAGAGTAGGTGTTCCCAGCTGGTGATGGGTCTCTGATAAAGCAGCTATCCAGCTCTGTTCAGGAAACTCTGTGGTCTTGCTGGCCCCTCAGCACTTGCTACAGCTTCTGATTCTCTGAGGCTCTCTCATTGGAGTCTCTGCTAGGGGGCCCCTCCTCTTAGCACCGTGTTGACTCCATCAGAGAGAATGTTCACTGTTCTCAACTACATTTCCTAGTCCCTTGAATACAGACAGTGCTTTGAAATTCCTAAATGCACCCAAGGAGGAGGGGATTTGAAGGTGAGGCAGTGGAAGACATTCTCTGTTTGAATCATTGTCCCACTGTCTCCATCTCCTAAAGCAGCCCCACACAGACATGGGGCCTGACAGGTGTCCCTTCTAGAATTCCACACAGGAAGTGAGACACCAGCTCCGCCTCTTTCCAGAAACCTCAGCCCTCTAGAGGTCTCAGTCTCCTACCTCTGGCTTTCATGGCAAAGAGAGACAAGAGTAAGACCCTCTCCGGCATCTACACTCGTGTTCTTCCTCGAAAATCCTCCCTAAGTGCCTCCCTTCATTAAGACCGAGGAGGGTCCAAAGGCCCTCCATGTCCAGGTGGGGAGGGAAAGCTGACCCTAGGGCTGATGATTCCTCCACAGTCTCTGATTCAGGGTGTAAACTCAATTCTTCCATCCCAAGGTTTTGCTGTTAGTTTACCAAGTCAGATTTTTGAATTTCAGTGAAATCTTTTTTTCCTCCAAAGTGGCTCGTAAAAGTATTATGGCTTTTAGAGTACTGTGTCTGCTGTAGACTGCAAAAAAAAAAAAAAAAAAAAAGGCAAAATCTGAAGTTGAGTCAGGACAATCTTTTTCCCAATAGTTATGTCTTGCCTTCCTTTGGAAGAAACAAAATGCCACTGTTTCAATTACAGTGGGACCATTTACAGCCTTGGACCATGATCAGGAATTACTAAAAATGAAAGAAGCATCAGTCAGCATTTTAAAGACGCTGTATTTTGCAGCATCATGTAAAATTGTAATCTAGGCTTATGATACAATTTATGACTTTTTATAATACTGTTATTATAATGGTATTATTTGGAGCTTCCTTTAAAAAGATAGCACTTAAATTCTTGTTTATTTTTGAAAATCAAACCAACACACTTATTTGTTTGCTTTGATTTCAAACATTTAAAATCTTCTATAATGTGGAATATCACAGCTAATAATATTATTCAAAAAGGCATGTGTATTTTGCAGATTACTTTATTATTTTTATATTTCAACACATCTCTTGCTGAAATAATATCATGCAATATTTAATAAAAAATTTTAGAGTCACTCAGCTTCACCATTTTATGTGGCTAAGGGGTACGCTGCTGCTTCTGCTGCTTAGTCGCTTCAGTCGTGTCTAGCTCTTTACGACCCCGGACTGTAGCCTATCAGGCTCCTCTGTCCATTGGATTCTCCAGGCAAAGAATACTGGAATGGATTGTCATGCCCTCTTGCAGGAAGTGGGTATGCTATAAGTTACTAAACTAATTCCACATTACCAGATATCAATCCAGTGTTTTTTCTAATTATGCCTGGCTATGGATGATGACTTAATGAGTCATTTTACAAGCATATATTTTCTTTATAAGATTACTTGTTTGTGATCAAGTACAAGTTTTTGGTTATTGAGTCAAAGTGTAGAATTGGATCCAATTAATTTGTCTCCACAAGATACAAAGGTTACCTCTGTGCCTCCTCTCCATTCTAAACTCAGTGCCTGGTAATACTGCCTCTGAGTACTTTAAGATAACTGCAATAAAAATATTTTTTATATAAAAGAAGGCATTGCTTTTTTTTTTTACAAGAAAGTGACCTTTCACTTTTTTTTCCTGTTTACACAATATATTATAAAACAGCCTCCGAAGTTGAATGAGTTTAAACCCAGTAACCTATAATGATGTCTACAATCATTTTTTCCAATAGTTTCAAGGTTCAAGTTAACTTCTTGCCACATAACATGAGTCAGAGTGCAAAGTGAGACAAGTTCTACACGTTGTCTTTTATGTAGATAAAACCCTAAATGAGCATACTGGTGCTACCTGGGATGCCACACAACTTAAAATAAATAGTAAAATTATAAAATGAGATTACCTCTATAGTTTGTTCTATTTAACTTGTATCACTGTAGTATGTGTTACAACTGAATAACCAAGGGAAGTACTGATAAGTTCTGTATCTGTTTATCTGTGTGTGTTTTCAAATATATAGGTGTCCTGGAAACTTGAAACATAACCTTTTGTGTCAACACTAGGGTTTTCTAGAACATTTCAGAATGTATTTACTCTTAACTGCATTATGCAAAAAACTATTGCCATATATATATAAACTCATTAGCAGGAAGACCGGTGTCACAATGACCTTGATACAGTTATTTTAGAAATGTATCTGTTGATTTGTAGTGTTTTATGAAGAACAAATTTGTCAAAATAGAAAGTTACTACAGCTACTGCATATGCTGTATATTTGTATGACTGAGAGATGCTCAATTAAGTTAAACCACGTAAAGGAAGTATCTCATGTCCAGTGAAATGAGTTCTAGGAAACTGAACTCTACAAAATTGAATTAACATCTGAGTTCTGCTATGGAAGACAAGACTTTGCCTCTCTCTGGACTTCGGTTTGGACATGTGCAATAAATAAAGAAGAGGCACACAAGGTATCTTCTAAGACCTATTCAAAACTTGTAGTGCTGTCATGCTATGCAAAGGATATCAACAGCAGCAAAGCTTTAGCATGAAAGGATTCAGTGACAATAACCAATATATTAAGTTGTAATTGTAATTACCAACCAAATGTGCAATATACACAGACATTCCTTTATTTCCTTCTTTATATGTAGGCAGTATCAGGGTAGCCAAATATTCCTAGTATTAAAGTCTGTATCATGCTTTTATACTTAGTGATCAACAAAACAGTGGATGTTGTTATTACACAGCCCAATCATTAAGTTACGGGCCTCTAGGATTGTTTTCTCAAAACCATCCCCAAAAGTAGAGCTTTATAGACCAAGAAGAACAAAAATGAAAAGCTGACTTCAAAATCAGAAGATCACATCATTTACTGTGCTCATTCTCTCATTATATTTCTGATTCTGCCTCCCTTGTGAAGCCTTTTCTGAAGTTTCCAACTCAGAGTTCTCTCTTTCTCTGTCCCTCTCTCACTCTCCCTCTCTCAATTCCTCTCTCCCTCCCTCCTTCTCTCCTTTTCTATATCACTCTGCTATAATTCTACTTCCTTCATGCACCTTATAATTTCAAAGCACTTAGCTTTCCTCTTTTTAATTAGCACTGGGTAATTTTCTTAATATCTCCTACCAAATTTTAAATCCTTTTTGAGGGTAGGATTTTCTTTTATCATCTGCATATTGCTCAAAATACTTCATATCTTAGCAGTAAGCATTATGTTACTTGTTGAATTGAATCAATACTAATCTAATTAATGAGCTCAACATTGTTATTTCCTATGAGAGTATTTATATGAATGAGTGGTTGATACCAAGCCACCCCAATAGGTCTTAAGTGATGCAATTACACAGGAGCCCAAAATACAATCCACATTTTTTTATTTGATTCTCATGGTACATCTGAATGATATAAGCTGTGTTTATGAAGTCATGGGAACCATGAAAACACTTGTACCAGTGCACAAAGATGATCCTGTGACATGCCTCTCCAAGAGATTACATTATGTGCTTCTTTCAGATTGTCCTCTTGCAAAATCACGACTAGACTTACAGATCTACCAGGTGAAAAAAGAGCATATGCCCACATCTGCTGCTCTCACAGAAACAATTGTGTTTACCCTGAACTGTGGGGTCTACCTTTCTTACTCATCACTACTCTGTAATACCTGGATGAGCAGAAACCTTGGATGTGACTTTTTGTGAAAAGCTTGAAAAAGACCGTTAAGACCACAGATAGGATACAGATAAAATCAGGGTCACCATTTTCTAATCACAACACTTCTCCAGGGAATTTGTTATTCTTATACAAGTTGTGGGTTCGATCCCTAGGTCAGGAAGATCTCATGGAGGAGGGCACAGCAAACCACTCCAGTATTCTTGTCTGGAGACTCCCCATGGACAGAAGAGCCTGGTGGGCCACAGTCCCATAGGTTGACAAAGAGTTGGACACGACTGAAGTGACTTAGTACAACGCATACAAGTCAATGCAAATCAGTTATGAAACATTTTAAGTTGCTAAATTTAAACCTGCCTTTAGCTATAATGTTAGGCAAGATTTGATTAAGATATTTTGCTAAATAACTTAATGAAGTCATGACTTAAAATGCCCAACCTGTGTTTTGCAGACAGATGTTTATAATATGCCATAAAGAAGAAAACAATATTTCACAGATATCACAATATCACAGATTTCACAATATCATAGATAAAATGTAATTTTCACAAATCTGAAAAACTGTTTTTACATAAATTAAAACATAATCTATAGAACATTTTAAGTGAGTCAATTCATGGTCTTTTGGACTTTGTAAGGTCTCATTTAAACCACTTTGATTATATGTTGTTTTACAGTTAAGTTTCACTTTCAACAAGTCAAATGAAAGCAAAACTCTGACAAACATACCTGCCAAATTTTGCCTGAAACTGAAAATAGTGTAAGTTTTTGGATTGTCCAAAACTTGTTTGGCCTGCTGTGGAGGACTTTCTGAGTTATGAGTAGAGAAAATGTTAGGAAGGTTACAGCCATATGGTTCGCATACCCATGGAATGATAAAACAAAGGACCTGACTTTGTATTTGTTGTCTAGGAGTTTGATGAATCCGTATTCTGTTGCTAAGCTAGATCAGATTGGGGAGTTTTATTGCTTTTGAATCTCTCTCTCATGCTAAGTGTAATTATTTGTATATGTTAGAAAATCCTGGTTAAATGAAAGAATGTAATAAAGCTCAGATAATAGGAAGAGAATCTAATTAAGACTAAGTTGGAAACACCTGTGAATCATGGGCACCATCTCTGATACCTCACTTTATCTTAATCTACATAAACCTCCTCCACCATCAAAATTTAATGCCAGTTTACTTCCTTTACACATCTCTCCTGACCTCCTTTCTCAAAATTTCTACAAAGTTATGCCATTCAGACTGTACAACTTAGCAAAATTCAATGGGTATGATATTTCTTCTTCATCTGTTTTGTCTTGCTCCACATTTGAGGGGATTATAAGTTTCTTGAAGAGAGATCGTGTTTCTTTGCTTTGTGTATTTTTCAAAGTGACTTGGAGAAGGCAATGGCACCCCACTCCAGTACTCTTGCCTGGAAAATCCCATGGATGGAGGAGCCTGGTAGGCTGCAGTCCATGGGGTCACTAAAAGTCGGACATGACTGAACAACTTCACTTTCACTTTTCTCTTTCATTGGAGAAGGAAATGGCAGCCCACTGCAGTGTTCTTGCCTGGAGAATCCCAGGGACGGGGGAGCCTGGTGGGCTGATGTCTATGGGGTCACACAGAGTCAGACACGACTGAAGTGACTTAGCAGCAGCAGCAGCAGCAAAGTGACTAGCACAGAGTAGTACCCTGTTAAATGTATAAATTCAAACTTCCTGAAAAGAAATCGTGTTTTGGTAAAAGACACTCCAAATTATTAACCTTTTCTATTGATAAAAATCCATGTACCCATGGGATATCTTATTTGCAGTAAATCCTAGTGGAATATTCGTGTGATTTTAATGACTACCTGAGGTCTACGTTACCTCAGATGCATCATGACACAAATACATGGGGTAGGGAGAGAAAGGTAATTATAAGCTTCAGGTGCTTTGTACGCCTTTTCTTGCATCCAGCTACTGTTATCTCTACTTATTGTTGATGTATCATTTTACATTCTGGCGGCAATGATTATTCCTAATTATATGCAGGAAAATAAACTGTAATATGTGTTTAATACAAACAGTCTGTAGTTTGGGAAGTCATGTCAAATGGTTAATCATGTTTAAGACTAACAGTACCAGGTTAAGGGGCAGAAATCTCCTGGGAAAAGACAACTTCCTCTTTTCTTAATCTTGATGTAAAATGTAATCTGAAGGTCAGAAAAAATGGCTTCAAGATACATGTTAGCGTTTTTACTGAAGATAGGTTTCTCCTTTTACGTGAAGAATTCTTCTGGATTAGATAACACATCCAGCCCTGCTTGCTTGGCTTTCCCTGCAGGTAGCAGTATCTTCCCTTTACTGCTCATCTCCCATATTCAGCCACGTACCTCTTGTCCCTCGGTTAGAACAAGGCAAAAGAATCCAACATTTGTGCTTCAGCTCAACCAGTTTCTAGCTGAGAAGAAATGCTTAGCAGGAGTTTTTTTTTTGTTTTTTTTTTTTTCCCCAATTTCTCTGGTAAGGGTGATTATTCTGGTTTTACCCAGGCTTAACTCTGCCTTGCAAGTAAGAACTATTCCTTCAAATTAGTCCCATGAAATTAAGCACATTTAAAAATATATATATTGTTTTTTAGTCTGCAATCAATGTACTAGGAAGAATTATTTACCTTGAGTAAGTGGGCAGGTAGCAATTTTAAAACAAGCTTGGATAATATTGCTTCTGAGTCAAATGTCATAACTGTTAATGACTTTGGAAAGAAAAATCAAAGAGGGCACAAAACCAATGGTTACATTTATGGTCCCTCAAAATATTCCCAGACTTGTGCAAATCTGCCTGTGATTACAAGGCAACTACTCATTTGCAAAAGCTTATATATTTTGTGAGGAAATATTAGGGTTCCCTAGTAGACAAAACAAGGGAATTTCAGAAAAGTATTTACTTCTGCTTCATTGTTTGCAAGCAAAGGTCTGTATAGTCAAAGTTACCATTTTTCCAGTAGTCATTATTATGGATGTGAGAGTTGAACCATAAAGAAAACTAAGCACCAAAGAATTGATGCCTTCAAATTGTAGTATTGGAGAAGACCTTGAGTTCCTTGGACTGGAAAGAGATCAAACCAGTCAGTTCTAAAGGAAATCAATCCTGAATATTCATTGGAAGGACTGATGCGGAAGCTGAAGCTCCAATACTCTGGCCACCTGATGCAAGGAGCCAACTTATTGGAAAAGACCCTGATGCTGGGAAAGATTGAAGGCAAAAGGAGAAGAGGGCAGCAGAGGATGATGTGATTAGATAGCCTCACTGACTCAATGGACATGAATATGAACAAACTCCAGGGAATAGTAGAAGACAGGAGCCTGGCATGATGCAGTCCATAGAGTCTCAAAGAGTCAGACACAACTTAACAACTGAATAACAACAATTAGGGTTCCAGTTAACAGCTACAACATCGTCAGCTGGGGAGATTCCTAGAAGGTCTGCTGTTTTTCTGAATCTTTCAGTGACTCCAGTGTCAATTGCAGATCTCATTCATACCTTGCCAATACTTTGAACATCATAAAAGTCAACTATTTAAAATTTTAATACTCTTTAGTAAAAAAAAAAAGGGGGGGAATCTCATCTTACTAGAAGCTATGATGTGTAGTGATCTATATCTGCAATGAATTGTTTCTCTTCCATACCAAACTTGAAGAATTCCAAAGAAATATACATGACTGAATAAATTATCTAGTATTTCAGGAGAATGGGTATACAGACAGAGGCTAATTGTGGAAGAACAGGTGAAGGAAAATCGGGTGTGTGTTATGACAAAATAGGAGAAAAACTAACCACAATTTGGGCTGAACAGAGGAAAATCTAAAGGCTGTCAGCAGGGTCTAATCATAAGTGAACATATTTCCAAGGAATAGAAGACATTGTATATCCCAAGAACAGAAGAGAAAAAAACAGACGATTATATTTCCATAACATGAAGTTGAGATCCTGATGCTCAGTTCAGTCACTCAGTTGTGTCCGACTCTTTGCGACCCCATGAACTGCAGCACGCCAGGCCTCCCTGTCCATCACCAACTCCCGGAGTTCACTCAAACTCACATCCATCGAGTCAGTGATGCCTTCCAGCCATCTCATCCTCTGTCCTCCCCTTCTCCTCCTGCCCCCAATCCCTCCCAGCATCAGAGTCTTTTCCAATGATGCTTTAGGGTCTTGTTATTCCCCATGACCACTCACCTATTAATAAAATGCCAAAAATAGAGAAGCAGAGACCACATTCTTCATCCCTATAAGTTGACACAGCTATTCATCTTTAATGAGATGAAGGTCCTAGAAAAACCTGGTTTTATGAGCAAGAGGAGTCAAGAAATAAACACTCCATTTGCTATTAGCCATTATGAATAAGGCAGCAAAATTAATTTATTTTAATGTTATACCCAAGAGGCACATGTTTTACTTTCTACGTGATTATGAAAATACTAAATTCCCCCTGAGGAAAGAAGTCCTTTTTTTAGACTTCGAGAACAGACAACCCAATTTTCTCTGAGTTTGTTCTTTCTCCTTTGAGAGCATACTTAATTTGTTAATGCAGGAGTGCATTTGTCACCAATAAAATTCATCTTCACTCTATAAACAGACTGCCTGAAATTAGTCCTGATCGAGAGAAAGCTAGAGAGAGTGTATTTGGTTGTGTGTTATGAAAACATAATTCAATGGTTTAATTTGTAATAAAATTTTTTTACCTCCAACCATTGCACAAGTAACAGAAAAAAATATACTGAAAGGCCATGCTTTTATTCACCTTTTGACTTTTATGATTATGAATCAAAAAAGCAAACTCTTTTCTTTAATAAGGGTTTCACTGATGTTAAACAGAGCCAAAGGCTGTCAGGGTGTATTGCTTTCAACACTTATTTATCAACAAGTAGTGAGATTGTGGCTGTTTGTAAGGCACTATGTTAAGAGTTCAGAAAGAAATAAGAAATGAATGGGACAGGGCAGCTGCCCTCAGGTAATGTACAACCTACAAGGGACATCCACATTGACATAAATCCTGCCTTACAAGGCACAAGGGAGGAAGAGTCATGAGTGCATTTGGTTAGACTGCATTTAACAGAAGCCACAGTTAAACTAGCTTAACGATAGGGAAATCTGGTATAATGCACAAGATGAAGTACAGAGTTGAGGCAGGCTGCAGGGGTTCAACTGTGTCACCCAGCATGCACTTCCTCCATCCCTCTCAAGCTGCCAATCACAGCATTGGTTCATCCTAGGGCTGCTGGCTTTGCTGGAAAATGGCTGCCAGTACCGAGCAGAGCAACATGCTTCTTTTTTCATCCAGCAGGAGAGAAAAACTGAGTTCTTTCTCCCAAATCCCTTTCTTAGCATTGCACTGGCTCATGTCCACACTCATGGCTGATAAGAGGGATGGGATTACCTTGAATGACTTAGACTAATCTGTAGGGTAGAAGAGAGGGTGGGGGGAGCCAGGACAATAGGAACGGGGATATAGCAAAGGAATTAGACCTGAAGCAGATCCCCAAACTCCTGTAGCTTCCTTGGGGTTTGGTGGGTTATCTTGAAGTTTAGAACTGCCAGAAGAGTAGGCAAGAGGCAGTACTTAGTATGGGGAAAATGTTTTCAAAGCCTCTGAGAGATGATGATTCATTATGCCTCTGTGACATTTCTAAATCTGGGTAAGAGGAATACCTCAGTATTCTCCCAAAGTCAGATAATCATTCTAAAGTGGTTGCCAAGCAGTTTTTAAACTGATATTTCTAGCTCCTTCCAAAACAGTCTGTCAGTAAACTCACCCACTCTACATAGGAGGGGAAGAAGTTGCAGTGATATTACTTTTTATAGAGATGTTAAATCTTCAGTTTTTTCAGCTTTTGAAGGGTAATACGATGCTTTCAATCTTATTATACCTCTTGTCTGTGGGTTCCCTACCCTATTCTGAGTCCATACCTGGTCCTTTGCTCTGAACTATATGATTGCTTGTTTATTTTTTTTTAATCTTTAATGTTTACAATGTGCCACGTGCTGGTATAAGCTCATTACAGGTGTTAGAAGCTCATTACAGGCAAAACTCATTTGATTTTCATAACCAGCCCTGAAACAGAAATTACAGTATTCTAACTTTACAGGTGAGACAACTGAGCCACAGAGAGACTGATTCGCTAACCCAAGATCACAGCAGTCAGCGGCAGAGCTGGGATTTAAATCTAGACATTCAAGGCCCAGAGTCTATATTCTGACCTAGAATACCACAGAATTACCCATAAACTATCGACTTTCTTTGCCAAACAAGAAGTAAAATTTCAGTGATTGATTCACATTTACCTCAGGTACTGTCAAAATGTAACCATTTTGAACTCGTTAGTCAGAAGACAGGACTGAAAGGAAGTAATGTGGCCTGTGAGTGAGGGATATGGCAGCGTACAAGAGACTTGAAAAGGGCTATGCTGAAAATTTTAAGCTTTATCCTAAGTGTGGTAGGTAATACTTTCTGAAGGGTAATCAGAAAACTTAGATAACAGCATTCAAATAAGTCAATAATGCAATAATGAGGAAGACAGTATTGTTTCTTCGAGAAGTTGGAGGAGAAAGGGAATAAACATTTGTTGAACACCCAATGTACGAAGGGATAGTACCTGATGCCTTGCACGTGATTCATCATTTAGCAAGAATTTTTCAAGGCTTAATTTCCCCCAGTAGAGAGCTTGGAAATTTTAGGTAACCTGCCTATGGTCTCAGGAAAGACCTAGAATTTGAAATACATCTAATCTCAAAACCAATACCTTTTTTCGCCCACCACCCATTAGAAAGCCCCCAGAGCTTCTCCATGACAAAGACCCAAAAAGAAAGGATTCCTTCTCACATACCATTGTTCATCCTGTGACATGATAACCTCTTTAAAGAAAAATAATAGTTGTATATAAGAAAAAACTAAGTATCATTCTGAGAAACTTCTCTCAGGTCTTTTAATTACAGAACTCAGTGAATAAAGACCTGAATATATGAGCAAAAGAACAAACGAACGAAAACCACTGGATAGCCAGCCAGGACAGAAACTTGATCACCACTGAAAGTACCTTCTCTGCTTCCCTGAAAAAGGAGGAATTAGACACCACCCCCTACCCCAGGCACCACGTGCCCAGGGAGAGCACAAAATTCCCTGGATCTTCCTTGAGTTGCTCAGGGCATCATTGTATATACTTGCACAGTACGCCAGCCCTAAAGGATGTGAGGTGCATTTCTGTTTCTGACACGGTGACCCTGCATGCCTCAGCTTCTAGCTGGAGAGCAAGCTTCGGGAGAAGAAGGCTCATTACTCAAGAGGGCTAAGTCTTTGTTATGCTCCCATGAATAACTTATAGCTGCGTGGCCTCATGAACACCGGCCCTGACAGGGCTGACGTGACAGTCATACAGCGAATCCTGATCCACCCTCCCAGGAGAAAATGGAGTATTTGCTCGGTTCACGTTTCGCCAAGAGAGGCTCTTCAACTATTTATAAGTTGACTAGAAATTTCCACTACTTCAGCTGACACAATGGCTCTACCTAGCAACTGATAAGAGAGATCCATCTAGAGCCTTTAAGAAGCCAGCTTTGGCAAAGGGCAGTAGTGGCAGAGAAGGGGAAGTTCTCCTCAGCAGGCTCTGCTCCCCTCCTCCTCACTGTCTTCTTGCTGCTCCACCACAACTAAGACCTCATGTCTACGGCTTGTCTAGAATGGACATTGCCACTAACTTTTTGCAAACATGCCTATAGGCAGGTTCCTCTGCCTTATCGATGCTTATTGAGGATACACTGAAACTGATACTGATCAGTATCTCAGTGTTCTTTTTCTGGAAGGAGGGCTGTCACCTCTAATTCAGCCCTATCCAATTCAAAACAGATTCGCTGAGGACCTTCAATGTACTGGTCTTGGGATTTTAAAGATTAATAAAATTCAGTCCTTTCCCTCCAAAGGCTTAAAACCTTATAGAGATACAGACACACTGAAAGTATTGTCTGAGATAGCTGTTCTGCCCCAGAAAAAAAAAACACAAGGAGCCGAGGAGGTCACTTAACCCAAGCTGGAGGATTACTTTATGAGTAACATGTGCAGACCCAGTGCTGTGTACATTCCTCATGTTATGTAGTCCTCACAACAGCCCACCCCATAAGTCTAGTCCTACCACTAAACTGATTTTTCTGGTCAGGTCTCCCAGGCTCAAGGATGTTAAGTGGTTTGCTCAGTCTGACAAAGCAAGTAGCAGATATAAAATTTAAACAGCCCAGACTAACCACAAAGACCATGCACTTACTAATAAAACTGTATTGCCTCTCAACAGCAATTTACAGAGTTTAATGTTCATGACTATATTAATGTATTATTCAAGAAATATTTGCCAAATCAAGGCACTAAAAGGAACAAAACAGGACTATGGGGTGGTTCTGGACCTCTGGTTCTTGCCTTTGAAGATCATCCTAGGTGAAGAGTTTTGAATGACAGCATTCAGTCAATTTGAATATTCTGGAAATATTTGCAGAATATTGTTGTGTACCAGGCACCATGCTTGATTCTGAGAATATAGCTGCTGCTAAGTCGCTTCAGTCATGTCCAACTCTGTGCGACCCCATAGATGGCAGCCCACCAGGCTCCCCCGTTCCTGGGGTTCTCCAGGCAAGAACACTGGAGTGGGTTGCCATTTCCTTCTCCAATGCATGAAAGTGAAAAGTGAAAGTGAAGTCGCTCAGTCATGTCCAACTCCTGGTGACCCCATGGATGGCAGCTTACCAGGCTCCTCCATCCATGGGATTTTCCTGGCAAGAGTACTGGAGTGAATATGGAGTGATCTTAAAAAAAAAAAATCTCTGTCCTCCTGGAATTTATATTTTGGAATATATGCAAATAAACATGTTGAAATATGTTGAAGATGGTAAGGGCTATGAAGAAAAGTCAAACTGAGCAAGGGACTGAGGGCACAGTGAGTGACTGAATGAAGAGCTTAGCATTTTGAATCAGCCATTCACTGAAAGCTTCTCTGATAATTGGAGGACAAACCTGAATAAGGTGAAGAAACGTGTTAGGTGATCATCTTTGTGAAGAGTATCTATGGCTAGGCAGAAGCAATGGAAACTGCAAAGGCTCAAAAAAAAAAAAAAAAAAAAAAAACAGAACAGATTTAGAAGGTACCAGGAATGGCAACGGGCCAGGTCGCAATGAGAGAGACTGGGAGCATTAGGAGATAGGTGGGAGGTCAAAGGACAGGTTATCCAGGGCTTTGTCAACAGTGTACAAAGTTCCCGTTTTCTTTGCAAGAGAAAGGAAAGCAACAGGAGAACACTGAATGGGAGTGGGGGTGTCATGCTCTGATTAAATTTTTAACCTCATTCTGGCCTCTCTGTTGAGAACTGATTATGGAGACAAATAAGCACAAACAGGAAGTCCAATTAGAAGATCATACAAGCCTAAATTTGAGACGATAGTAGGTTAAACTAAAGTGGAAACCGTGAAGGTTGTCATATTGAGGGTATATTTTTCATGGTATCGCTGACAGACTAGATTAGATGTGGGCTGTGAGGAAAAAGACTGAATGTGCTTAAATCACTGGAACAGTGCCTGGGACTGAGTTTGTTCTCAACGTGCAGGAAATCTGCCTCCTAAGGGAAATAGGTCTCAGACTAATCACACACACGGTCCATAAGAGGAGCCCAGCAGAAGTCCAACCTCATGGCCACCACCCAGCCATGAGCAAGTAGATGATATTCCACCTCAGTTGCTTTGATCAAATTGCCAAGTAGCTTCTATTTGGGTTCAAATAAACCAATGTGAAGAATTACTAAAAGAAATTTGGTTTTATCAAGTATAAGGGAACTCCTGGGTGAAACTGTTACTACTGTAAGTAGAACACAGTTCTATTTATTGTACAACTCAAAGATTACTTTACAAGAGAAATCTTCCATGGACCTCCTCCAACTAAGTTAGGTCACATTGTTACAGCCTCTCAGCCCTTCTGTATCTTTCCAGCACAACTCTTGTCAGTTTGAAATTTGATATCTATATAGTCAATTAATATTTGCCCCCGCGCAAACTACCATCCCACCCTTTTTAACTTTGAAGCATTTGCCTAGGGAAAAATACAGTAAGCACTCAAAAACATTTGTTGGAAAATGAATTAGCCCTTCCTTGTTCATTGCAACGGTATTCACAACAGCCAAGAAAAAGAAACAAAAAACTAAATATCTAGAAATAGATGAATGAATGAATGAAGAAAATGAATATACATGCAATGGAATACTATCAAGCCTTTTTTAAAAAAAGGAACGTCTGTAGTAAGCAGCAACACGGATAAAACTTGAGAACATTATGTTGAGTGAAACAAGCTAGTCTCAAAAAGACAAATACTACTTGATTCTACTCATATGAGTCATCTGAAATAGTCAAATTCATAGAATCTAAGAGTGGAATAGTAGTTGCCAGGGGCTGGGAGAAAAAGGAAATGAAGAGTTAGTAATCAACAGGCATAAAGTTTCAGTTAAGAAAGATGAATAAACTCTGTACAACATTGTTCCTATGTTCAATAATAATGTGTTTTACACTGACAGTTTTATCAAAAGTATAGGTCTCATAGTAAGTGATTTTATAACAATAACATAAATAATTATTTAAAAAATAATAAAAATGTATTTAAAATATATTTCATTCTTGACATATATTTTCAAGACAGCAAATGACCTATGAAGAAAACTAGAATGAAATTTAATAATTATGAGCACTTAATTCAATTTTAAAAATTCTATTTATAATCACTAATTATCCTACTAGAATGTACAGAATTCATTTCAACAGAGCCAGAGCTGCCACAGAGAAATGCTTCTTACAAGCCATCTAGGACTTTAGGCTGTGATAAAAGTTTATGGCTTTGGTATCAGGGTATTTGAGATTGATTGGGTATTGATTCAGAATGACTGGTCTCTATAGGTATACAAATGAAGTGTTTCTCACCTAGATTATAGCCGTAGCCTCCCAACTGTTTACTTGCTTCCATCTTGCCCTGTTAAAATTTTCAACACAGCAGCCAGATTGACTCTTTCAGAATACATCACTCTTTTATTCCTCCATCCCCATCTTTCTCAGAATAAATGCCAATATCCTTATAATGGTCTCCAACATCTTTATCAGTCAGGGACCTGGAAGGAAAATAGGTAGCAAAATTAAACTGGTAATAGAAGGGAGTTTAATAAAGAGTCTGCTTACAAAGCTGAGGGTGAGGTTTAAAAAGCTCATTTATAGATAGTGCATTACCCTGAGGCTAGCAGCCCTGGAGAGCTATCACCATTTCTTGTCCTAACGGGGCAAGAGGAACCCAGGAGAGTAGCTTGGAGAGGGCTGCCTGGCAGGAACTGTGGCCTTTGGTAAAAGGGTAAAGTCACTGAGCAGCAACCCAGCAGGGAGGAAGCCAGGGGAATAAATGTCCTGACCCTGGCATTCCCCAGGCCTTGCATCTTCTGTCTGGAACTCACATTGGCTGAGCCCCACTGGAAGGTGACAGGCCAAGGAGTCTTGATATAGTCCATACACGTCTCCCTTCCAGGGCACAGGGCATGGTAGAGAAGAGAGAATACTGGATCTGGAGAAGCAAAGGGGGAAAAGTTCAGCTAATGTCCTGTGTGGGCTTCCCCTTGTCTCTCCTTTGTTCCTCCTGCTGCAGTCATTCTAGCCACCTTGATCCTGACACTCTAGGCACTGTGCAGCTTCAGGGTTTTTGTATTTGCTATTCCCTCGCTTGGAACACTTTTTCTCTATTATCTGTATAGCTCATCCCCTCACTTACTTCAAGCTGAAATGCTAGCTTCTCCATGCTACACACCTAAAAACCTATTTAAGATTATAAATCACCTCCCCCAGTATCCTAATCTCCTTAACTCTCTTCTACCTTTTCTTTTTCCCATAATATTTATCACAGACTATATCATATATGATCTAGGTTTGCATACCTCATTATGTAACTTATTGCACCTATTGTTGTCAGCCTTTCTTGCTAGAATATATGCTCCAAGAAATGATCTTCACTGTGTATTTTTTTTTTTTTGGTTGACACATTCTAATGCCCAGAAATAGTACAAAACAAAACACATAAACAAGTAGAGGGAAATAATCATCTTAAGTGCAGTATTCAAATACTCTCACAAATAGCATGTTGAGTTTGGTTTATAAAGACAGGTAGAAGTAAATAGCTATATTAAAATCAAACAATACTGCTCCCTTTCTACCCTCAAGAGATAGATTAAGGTTAACTCTGGACTTTGATTAAGTCTGACCGACTGTTGAATGAATTTTTGTCCCTCTGTAGATAGCTGCACATAAAACCGTTCCTGAGTGGAAGCTCATTCTCTTACAATTCATTAAACTAATTCAAGAAAGGATGGTGAGCAAAAGACTATGTTCTCCTGAGTCTGACCTTTTTCAGTGAAGGTGGATGGAACCATATGAAACTCTGGTGATACCCTTTGAAAATACTAAGAATCATTCAAAAAGAATACAGTGAAGTCACTGTCCAGGAGGTGCTTAATTGCGCTGAAGGACAAATAAAATCACTCATACAGTATATAATTGTAATCTTGGTAATCTCTCAAAGAAACCTGTAGATTTGTGAAGTGACAAGAGTTCTAGAGAGCATAGAGATAAGTACAGTACTATCACTTTGAAGACAAGGAGACTGAGGTCCTAAAGTCCACTGTCTCGGTCATAATCAGAGAGCGCAGCAAGGAAGTCGTCGGAGTGAGATATAGAAACCAGGTCCCCACTCCCTGGACCAGAGCTCTTCCTACCGTATGATTTGAAAACTTTAAAAATCAAGAGACCAAAGGCCCTTGTAGTGATTCTATTTGAGCATGTCTTTCAATCTATACTAAACCAGCATGAAAAGATTTAGAACCAAAATAAAATGTTTATCCCCATAAGTGTATGAAGATAGGAACATTCCACCAAATATATATGATTAAACACGAATTATGTTTTAAATTCCTTTATAAGGACACTTATGTGTCTAATAAACATATGAGGGTAATAAAACTGAATATAGCAGACCTACAGTTAGGGAAAGTACTTTTTATTCAGGCTTTTGACAAATTTAAAATAAGATAGGAGTGGGTAATGATCTCATCTTCCCCATCAGATCTTCCCCCACAAAGCAGGGGACTCTGGAGCTATGCAGATGTACAAATCCTCTAGAGTTCTTAAAATGAAGGCATATTTTTATAGTGTCATCAGTAGCCGTAAAAGCTTTGCCAGTAATATTTATGTGCATCATGGTAGCATTTTCAAATGTTAGTTCAGACTCTAATAAGAAAGTATAAGTAGGTAGTGTTTAAAAGCAGAAAATTGGTCTTCTTGAGCTATCTAATTTATTTGCAAGCCACAGGAAAACATTTCTCTTTAAAGACAATATCACAACATTCCATTTAAAGTCACCTGAAATGAGAAAAGGAAAATCTAACTAGGGAGTCATCGACCCTGTAATAGGAAGGAACTTCCTTTAAACTCCCCATTAAAGGAATATTTTAAAGTAGGTTAGGTATATCCTTGAAACAAGAAAGCCTCTTCAGATGTCTGGGTTTTGTACCCTTCAGGCTATTGTGCTCTTTGGCTCGCTTTATCCAATTCGCAGAGGTCGTGGCTTCCGAGAGGAGATGTGGTTAGATAAAGGGTCGCTTCTGTAGGTCTTTGCCTTCCTACATTTCCACCTCAGGCAGTTCTTTTACTAGCTCACTCCTTGGATAAAAATCTACAGAATCAACCCAGAAAATGTTAAGTTGGCTTGAAATTAGGTGTGTTTTTTTTCTTTTCTTCTGACCTCATAAACCAGACAGTGGTTTTATATGTATGCAAACATCAGGACCTATAACGTGGCTCATCAAGATCAGACAATGTAACCTGAGTTGCTAGGTAGGCAAGGAAGTCATAAGAAGAGGAACAGGTGTTTCCTACATGTGCGCAGAGGATCCAGGAAAGCTGGCATTTCACTTGATATGGTGCCAATAGAGAAACCGTTAAGACCAGATACTGACCTATAGAAACCCCTAGAAACTAGAATTTCTTTTCTGCTTTTAGAGAATTAGCCCAGTAGAGTCCTTCCCACACAGAGGGGGGAATATATAGATCTAAATATTTAACTGTGCCTTGACCAACTGTGAAATAAATGTGTTTATTTGAAGATTCATTTTCCTGTCACTTTGACTTGTGTTATGATGCTGAGGGCTTTGAAGTATGAGCCATAGGAGTCCTTGAATTTGGAATGCTCTAAGCTTCTACGGAAAACTTGAACCATTCTTTGAAAAGGAGTTTTATTTTATATAATCAATATTTTGTAAATATTTATGGAAATAAGCATTATAGAATGTAAATAGCAGCACTAGAGCTAAAGTAACAAGAAATGTTGACAGTCGATGGGAAAAGTAAATGCAATTTACTAGCTAAGCTATGACAATTAAGATGCAATTTCCATGCAGAGATAATAATGTCAGTATTGTTCATTATTATATTTCTAATGCCTAGAACAATGTTTGGCCCATTTTAGAGGCTCAATAAATAATGTTTATAAAATAATTGAATAGTATAATAGATGAATAAACAGTCTTCCAAATCCAAATAAAGTATCCCCAGAAAACAGAAGACCATTTGTCAGAAGGCAGTTCTAGAGAGATGAAACTCTCTTTTAAGAACAAATGTTTCCCTTCACTCTTAATATGCTTTCACCAAGAAACTACATAGACCATAATTAGTTCTCCTGAATTTGCCATGCTCACAGGGATAGTAATTTCTAACTGATTACAAGTTAATAAATTGTCTTTCTGACACAGATTAGTTCCATATCCTGTGAGTTGTAGGTTGTATGAACAGGTCTTCCTAGGGTTTCTTCAGAAGACTTACCATGTAAGGACATTTCACAGTTTCTGACCACAACCTGTAAGCCCTGAGGTAAACAGCCAGCCCACTGTACAATATCATGAAAAGATGTAACTTGGGCCTTGTGGACACTACTTTCAAAGGATATCTGTCATAATTTCAGTGTCCTGATACATTTAGGAAACTTTAGCCAACTCTTATTTTCCTAAATTTTCACCATACAAAGATTCAATGAATATATACTTGATCATCAGTAATACCTGTGAAAGCATGAATTTTGTGTGATCACGACCATCTTTCCTTGAACTTGACATTGTCCTAGAGAAGAAAATTGGAAGAATGTTTTTTTAATCATAAATCCCTGTTGAAATCCACCCTAATTGCATGCATGCAAGTATTTATTCTTTCATTCAACCAATGTATTTGAGGGCCTGTTGACAGCCTCTGACACTTAGCTTCAGTTGTAATATTAAGCATACTGAGGTAAGAATGTTGGTTAGTAATAGTTTGTTTGATAAATTCTAGCTCACTGTATTAGTTTTCTAGGGCTGCCACAACAAAGTATCACAGACATGGTGATTTAAACAACAGAAATTTTTTGTCTCACAGCCCTGGAGGCTGGAAGTCCAAGATCAAGGTGCCAGCAGGGTTGGTTTCCTCTGAGCCCCTCTTTCTGGCTTGCAGATGGCCACCCTTGCTGCCTCTTCACGTGGTCATCCCTCTATCCATGTGCATCTGTTGTGTCTCCTTTATGTCCAACTTTCTTCTTGTAAATTCACCAGTAAAATTGGATTAGCGCCTACTCAGCTTCATTTTAATGTAATCACTCCTTTTAAAGCCCTGTCTCCAAATACAGTCACATTGTGAGGTATTGGGGTTAGGACTGCAGGATATGAATTGTGGTGGGGACACAATTAAGCTCATAACACTAATATGATGTTGTGTTAACACAGAATGATATAAAGTTTTTATTAGAAATATCAGCTTGGAGAAATACTAATAGAGGTACAAAGCAGAGTCATATCTGTGTGAATTAGGTAGGAGAGAGAGTAGAAATCATTGAAGGCAGACGTGGTGGGTTGAAAGATTGGTGTTGGAAGAAAGTGAAGAGTAAAGACAAAGTTGGCTCCACCTTGAATACCAGAGATCCCTAAAGAAACACTGGATCAGCAAATGTGGATATGTTTTCACCTTCGTCTTTTATAAAGTAGACCATTTCCCACACACAGATGGATTTACCACAAAATATATGAAGTTCATTGCCCCTCAAGGCTCTTTTCAAGGCCATGGATATAATTTTATACTCATAGCTTTGTATTTTCTTTAAGAGGATCTTGGATTCCAAATAATCTGGATGTGTTCCTTACTGCAAGTAATTAATACTTTCAGCCATTTTCAGAGGGAGAGGTTTGGGGCATTTGTTGAGTTAAACCCTTAGAAATGGATGTTTACTTGGCACAAATATCACTCATAAAGTATAACTGTTGAGGAATAGTCTTTTAATAGTCTTTCAAACTGCAATAACAGTTACTACAATCAACACTCTTGGGAATCTGTGTCTTCAACTTACTTTTAGATCACAGATGCTGAGAAATCTCTGGTCATGTACTAGTCTATCTATCTCTCTGTCTCTGTCTCTCTCTCTGACACACACACACACACCATACACACATTTGTATTTGGGCCAGCAATCCAAATTGGGCACCTAAACTTATAATCAATTTTAAAAGTAAACTGTGTATGTTTAATAACTATAGTGAAAAATATACTTTTGAAGTCTTTCCATTTTCCTTTCATGGGAAACCATCCTTCTCGTATATCTTCTCATACAGTTGCATTAACAGTTCCCTCTAAGTTCCCTGGCTGTGCACATATCAAAACCCAGCCAGTGTGACATTTCCTTACTTTGACATTAACCACAAAACAATTTCTTTATTTTCTGTGAAAGAAAAAAATGTATAAACATCTTAAGTGACTCAAAATTCTACTGCTTTGGCCTTTCCAAATACCTGTGGCGGATTCATTTTGATATTTGGCAAAACTAATACAATTATGTAAAGTTTAAAAATAAAATAAAATTAAAAAAAAAAAAAAAAAGCCATGATACGTGGTGAGACCCATTTTCGTACTGTTCCCTTTAGAAGATACTCTACATTTCCTTTTTGAGTTTTGCAAGTAGCTCTTCCTAGCAACAGCCTTGGAACTGAAGACAGAAAGGTAGCTTTTGGTTGGAAAGCAAAAGAAAAAGTGAGATGAGATCCGTGAAGCAAGACAGTTCAATTTGCCTAACAAAGCAGAATTCCCGTTGCGTTACTCTTAAAGCACTGTAATCAGCTGTGCTTCCTAAAACGCCTGCGTTATATCCAGCCCCACTCACACTATGGTAATTATCAGCTGCCACCACACAGAAGTGCTGCGTTCCCTGCTACTTTTTTTTTTTTCAAAATGTCAGCTTGTAATCTGAAGGAAAATTACAAACCCTACTTTTTTTAGGAATGTTTAAAATAAACCCACAAAAGCACCAAGTCTGTTACAATTACTGTCCTGCTTTAAGGGAGAAATATCCCAGGTGGTGTTTTATCTCTGCAGCATCTATTTCTAAAGTTTAGCCACAATGAAAGGAGCAATAATGCCTTATATAATAGACCAATGCCAGTTTTTGGGTGAAGCCAAAACTTCTTAAAGAAGCTTTGAGGCTTTATTCTAGGTAAAGATAAACAACCTTAAGGATCATCACACTCGTGTTTCTTTAATAAAATATCACAGCACAAAAATTTATAGTATCAATCATCATTTGTGTGATGCTGATAATGTGTAGAGGTTTGCTGTTTCTTATTAGTAACACGAAACTTTTACCAAGTGGAATGTTTTATGCTAATAGCAGCATTTCCAATTAAATTGTCAATATAAATCCCTCTGACATGCCATTATTCCTTATTTTAACAACTACTTTTACACCATACACCTTAGAGCCCTTGTATCATTCGACTTATAAAAGAAAAATGAAATATCAGTCAAAACATAATGGGCAGAACTCTACTAAGAAAACTCTTTAGCATAACAAAATCCACATAAGTTCAAGGCACCTGAGGTTTACAAGGAGAGTCTGCGCAGAATACCAAAAATCCTCTAAATGATGGGAGCAAGTCACTGAGAAATCCGTAAATTCACCTTTGTTCATATACATGGAGCTAGGCCAAGGACGAGGAGGCAGATGATCAGGTTGGGGTCCTGGCCCAGCCACGGACAGTCTAGGTGATGCCGAGCAAATCTAGGCTCAGTTTCCAAAACTGAGGTTCCCTGAGGCCTCTTCTGACTCCAACTTTATACAACAACAAGTTCCATAAAAGATGAAGAAAAACTAGGTCACTTGATGAATTCAACGCAATTCAGGACCCAATTTCCAATAATAGCTTCCTCCTCTCCCTTATAAAATATACCTCATCCCTGTATTTGTCCTGTTTATACATCCAAAAAGGAGAAAGAGTTTGAAAGGAAGAGGTGAATTCATGTGTTCCAGCTGCACTTCTCTGGTAGCTATGTGACCTTGGACAATGTACTTAACTTCTAAAATTCCAGTTTCTTCATTTTTGAAAGCAGGATGACATTCCTATCTTGTGTGTGGGGGGAGTGGGTAGTTGCTGTGTCATATCTGATTCTTTGCTACCCCATGGACTGTAGCCCTCCAGGCTCCTCTGTCCAGGGGATTCTCCAGCCAAGAAATACTGGAGTGGATTGCTGTTCCCTTCTCCAGGGGATTTTCCTGACCCAGGAATCCAACCTGAGTCTCCTGCATTGCAGGAGGAGTCTTTACCATCTGAGCTACCAGGAAAGCGGGTGATGATTATAGTTAGTATTCCTAATCCATCATTCATCATTCCTTCAATCTAGTAGCATTCAATAACTTGTAGTTATCATATGTGTGTGTGTGTGTGTGTGTGTGTATATATATTACACACACGTACACATTCATTCACATGTAATACACACTGTATCAGCCTTGGAAAATATCTCCTTCAACTCTATCCAGAGATGGGACTCAGAAATTCTCATGTCATTAAGTCAAAATTAGAAGTACATGTTGCTGTGGTTCCATTCATAGTGGTATGATTAGAATGATGCTGTAGCATGCCAATGTAACACTACAATTCTTCATTATTCTGTTCATTACCATTACCAAAAGCCCAGCATGAACACTGTCTGTCCAGCCAAGGTGTACTCTCTGTCAGGTAGAATAACTCTCGAGGTCTAGACTGCCATTCCATAGCCAGTTTCAATAATTTAGAAATGGGATTACATCATTTTTCTACAGCAAATCAGAATAGGACCTGGTTCAGTGCAGATTAGAATGCATCTGCTTCCATTTCATCTCATTAGCTCACCCAGCTTGTTTGATCTAGCCAAATATAGACCAAAGCCTGCAAAACCTACATACTTCATTTATAGATCCTGGCCCAGGTCTCTGAAAATTCTAAGCAAGTTCACCTTTGCTATTCCCTCAGCCTAAATGATCTATTACCTTGCTCTTTAATTTTGCCACCCAACTTCTCTTCAGAGCAGTCTGTGCTCACAGCTTTCAGTCTGGTCTCCCCCATACAACTTTTCTAAAGTTGTCCTTGTGATGATCATCAGTGATCTCCTATGGCCAAACCCAAAATCCTTCTCAGCTGCCATTTACTTCAAGCTTTCCCAGGAAATTGTAACCATGGTCATCTAGAATCATTGTCCTCCACAGCCACATTAATCCTGCATATTCATGGTTCTTTTGTTTTTCTGACCTCCCTTCTTTTTATCAGAAAAATCTTCCTCTTACCATGCCCCCTACACACACACACCAAATTTAGAGGGTTCCTAAATTTTCCTTATTTTTCTATAATCCTTCCAAAGTGATTTTCTATATCCCAGCACTACCCACTCTCTGAATGCCTCCACCTGGAATCTCAACATAAGTCCAATTGTAACTCATTATCCCCCTCATGAACCTGTTCCTAATACTGTGGCCCCCAAGTTCTTAAAATCACCCCCACCTTTGTGGTCATCCATGATCCAAACCTCTGCATCCACCTGCTCACTTTCCAATTAGTTATTCTATGTCCATTCTATGTACCTTTATAATATATGTTTTCCACCTCTTTCTTCCCACTAAAATAGATGCCCTATTTTATGGCGTGTGTAAAATAAATTTTAAAGAGGACAGAGTCCCCAATTCTAGGTGCTTTCCACTTGAAGCTCTCTGACAAATTAATCCTAGATTAAACACAGAAGACATATCTCTGATCATTTTCATCTCCTGCTGAAACACCTTTTGTAATGTCATTTCTTTTAGATTAAACACTAATCACTAGAGTAGATGATATGTATTAAACATTTGTTTAGTAGGTCCTAGGTAATATGTCAAATGCTATCTACCTATTATCTCACTATTATCACAGGTGTGATTTTACAGTTATTTGTGTGATTATATTGATAAACTATCTCTCCAACCAGACCATAAGCTCCATGAGGAAAAGGACTTGAAAGACAGGCACTCAAGTGATGTCTCCTAATTGATGAATGAACGAGTGAGTGAGTGAATGAATGAATCCCTCTTTGACCATCAAAGCCAACAAAGTACTTTTTTTTTCTCTTTGAAATTACATACCAATTTCTTATGTCCTTTAGCATATTGTATATTGTAATTACTATTCCTGTATTAAATTTGATTAATGGCAACAAATAAATTCTATCTGGGTGACTTCAGTTCCTACTAAGGAGCTGTGCAGGAATAGTTCAGGATCAGCACAAGCAAACCCGGCAAAATTTGACAATAGAAATATTGATACTATGCAGTGGCATGGGAAAAGTAACAATACTTTGCCTCCATATTTATATCTAATGTTTAATATTTTGTGGAAATCTTTCTCCTGATGCCCTCCCTCAAGAAATTTAAGCAGTTCTGAAGTAATAAGCTTAACCTTCAATCCAAGCATATGCCCAGGTTACAACAACCAGCCCATTCATTGTCTGGATTAATTTATCTGATCTTCCTGTCTCGGCAAGATTTCTCAGCCTCTGTCCCCTCCCTTGTGCATCTCTCAAATTCTCGTTCTTTTGCTTTGACCATAACCCATTAATAAGTGTTCTCCCTTGCCAGAACCTGGAAGAAAGCTTGTTCAACCAAGCACTTATTCAGTAGAGCAAGATAGGTCCCAATATGAATCAGACATGAATCTTGGCTTCAAAATGCTTACAGATTGAAGACAATAAAGCTAGTGCTTAGGTAACTGTAATTCCAAAAGAATGGTATAGGTGGCATAAGTTATGGACAGCTAACCTGTGATGGAAATTCAAGGCAGGAATGTATAAAGTTGCTGCTAAGTCACTTCAGTCGTGTCCAACCCTGTGTGACCCCGTGGACAGCAGCCCACCAGGCTCCTCCGTCCATGAGATTTTTCCAGCCAAGAGTACTGGAGTGGGGTGCCATTGCCTTCTCCAATGCGTGAAAGTGAAGTCGCTCCGTGGTGTCTGACTCTTAGTGACCCCATGGACAGCAGCCTACCAGGCTCCTCCGTCCTTGGGATTTTCCAGGCAAGAGTACTGGAATGGGGTGCCATTGCCTTCTCCTGTATAAATTTGAGAGACTCACAAAAGACTTTACAGGGAATTTGTATATGATTCAGTTTCTGAAAGATGAGTAGGATTTAGCTGTTCAGGGATGAGAAAAAGAATATATTACAAGAGGAAGAGATTAGCAAAGATGTGAAAGTCTGAAAAATCTGGGATATATAAGATTATATATCATATAAAAGATATATAATAAATAAGATTATATATTATATAAAATCTGGGATATATAATATTAGGTAGCAGAATTTAATCATAATTATATTATTCATGTTACATTTATTTTGAAATATTCAACTATAATGATGGTTCTAGTCTCACTTTTAAAAGGAAGAAAATAATTCTTTATGTAGAGTCCATTGATTTGCTGACTTACTACATTGGTGAACTCATATTTTTACTTCGATAACACCACTTTGTAAATGTTAGTCACCGATCACTGTTTTGTGTTCAGCAAGTCTACCCTCCTTGTTGCACACTAAGGCCTAGGGATGTGGAAATGTCAAATTGTGTTGAGCAACAAGAGGATGGATTTTGCATAAATATTTAAATCTCAAACAAAAATTCATAACTCTGGGCACTGTAGACAACTGAGGTAATTGGAATCTCTCTAGGTCAATTTTTAGTCCGAATCTGGTTTTTAAAATAGTCTGAGAAAACTTGACTTTGGGGCTAAACATCTCTGAGTTGATATTTTGCTTTGTTTTCCCTGTTGGGTGAGTTGTTATTTTAGTTGATTTGGTTTAAGTTTTTCCCCCTTGGATATACGCTATAAATCAGGCTTATGGCATTTTGCATTCCAAAGATGCCTTGTCTTGGCTGTACAACTGTTATCTCATCTAAACCCCACAGCTGTGTCACTTCCTAACGACCACCATCTCTGCAAGACAGCTGTTGCTCTTAATTGGCAGGAATGAAACAGATGAGTAATAAGAAACTAGCCTGAGTGACACACCACACAAAGAATCCATTTACATTTTTTTTCCCAACTATTTGAAGCTAGGAAAGGTAGGGCAGGAGCCTCCATCAGAAATACATGGAGTCCCTTGGTCTCGCGTCCAGAATTTTACAACTGAAATTGCATAGAGCCAAGCTGCTTCTTGGCCAGTCCAAATGAGAGTCCCACCCACGAAAACATTGAAAAGTAATTTGAAATCTCTAGCAAATTTTCCTGATGAGTTGCCAAAGAAGAATTCTGGTCATAAATCACAGTGAAGCTTCTTAAAATCCACTTTTTCCATCCAATCTCCCACAGCACACATATTAACCTCAGCTACCGCAGTATCTAAGAACTTGCTCCTCAGAGTGTGCATGGGCGCAACCAGCAGCGTCGGCAACACCTGGGAGCTGGTTTAAAAACTCACACTCTTGTTTAAAAACCCACTTCAGACCTATTGAATCAGAATCTGTATATTAGCAAGACCCTACGTGGTCTATATGCACATAATATTTCAAAAAACACTGTTTTTGTCAGTTGGTTCTCACACTTTAGTGTGTACATAAGAATCACCTGAAGATGCTATTACAGGGCAGATTCTTGGGCATTACTCCAAGAGTCTGAATCAGTAAGTCAAATATTGGGATATCATTGTCGTTTGATAACCAGAACCTCAGATGATCTGAGAACCACAGTTTGATCTTAGTCCATGAAAACTAAAGATCTCATTATCTCACCCTGCACTGTTTTTTTCTCCGTCTCCTTCCTTCTGGATTATCTTTTTCTCTGCACTTTTTAACGTAGGGCAATCTAGCATGTCAGAACTCATGTATGTTTATTTGTTACTCTCTTATAATCGTCCCCTGATAGCAATCTCCCTATAACTATTTTTCTTGTTGCCAGCCTTGTGGTCTGCTGAGTGTATCATCCACTCACTCAGATTTCCTCAATCTTTATATAGTGAAAAGTACTACAAAGCTGAAGTCAAATAAGATGCTCAGCCTTGGAACTCTCTTAGGTGACTCTGTTGCTGAACACTTATCAAACGTATGCAAAGCAAAGGAAAAGTAGTGACTCATCTTTCAAAGAATAATAGAACACTTTATTCATTCTGTCCTCCCTTTCCCTACGGCTACTGAATCAGCATAAAAGGTAACGTTTCAATTCAAAGTTAAGCAAGTAGAAGAGATATCAGCAAAACAAAATAGGAATACAGGCAGTGGTGATGAAGACACAGTCCTGATAATGAGATAAATAGACAGAAGGAAGGAAGGACTGAGGTTTCAGAGATAGAGCACTGGACTTGGAATCATGGGATGTAAAACTAAAGTCTTCGTCAAGATTTCCCAAGCACTGTGGCTTTGAACATAAATAACCTCCAGAGAGTTAAGATTCTTCCCTATAAAATGCGAATAACACCTTCACTACCTGCCTCACAAGGCCTTTGCAAGGTCCAGTGATCCTTGATCAAATCAAGTCTTAAATAAGGTATTAATTGCATAAACTCTTGCTGGATGAATCAAGTTGATGCTGTAGACATAAAGGAATGAATAGGACATAGTCTTACTTTCAAGGAGACCACTGTCTAATGATTAATACAGATAACAATTAAATGAATGAACATTGTGCTCAAATAGGAAGGAACCCTGAGGATGAACACATTTTAAAAAGGATGGGAGTGGGAGGAGGGTGGGAGGTAGAAATCCCCATCATGAATTTGTAAGTTCTTTCCGGTATTAAGTTGCAGTTCTCTATACCAGCTAATTCTGCTGGAATAATGACAAATATTGGTGATAATAATAACATTTTGAATTAATCTAACAAAATTTTTGTTTTATTAGTTTGTGATGAAGAAAAATGTGCTAGTAAGTGGGAAGTGTTACAGTTTGATGTGGGAAGAATAAGACAAATTCTGAGTGGTTGAGAGGTATTTTCTCATTTCCCTACACTCAGAGATATCAACATCAGTGAATGTTTAGCACTCACTCAGGCTTCATTCCAAAGTAAGAAAATACTAAGTCTTCCATTAGAATATAAACTCTCATTATAAGCAAAGGGATTGTCTATTTTGTTCATTGCTGTGTCCCCAGTGGCTAGAATGTTACCTGATATGTCAGTGGAGCTCAATAAGTATTTGCTTCATGAATGAATGAAAAAATAAGTTCTGTATGAAGCTAATGACTAGCCAGTTACACATGCATACATGTTCTACTCTGCATGTGAACAGTTTATTTGAGGACAATAAATGATATTCTAGGTTTCAAACATGTGACAAATTATGAACATTTCCAAATTAGGATTTGTAATTTAAAAAATGAATCCATATCTAGCTATAATTCAAGGTAAAGGATGTAGAATTTTAAGGCTCTCTTGCTAAAGGTGTTTACCAAATGATGAATATTTTAATTGCCTTCATATCTTTTCCCATTTTTCTCCAGAGTGCTGGTAATATACAAAGTTAAATAACATTTCAAAGATAAATGTCTGTGATTTTTCATCTTAACACATTTCTCTAAGTAATAGTTTTTCTTGACTTTTCATATATTGCATTATGTAACTCCCAGAGTCGCTGTCATCTACAGAATAAAGGTGTTGGGCAAAATGATGATGGGCAACTCCAATATTATATGCATCCTGTATTTCCTGTACTTTTAAAAATTCATATTTTTAAAGGGTTCTGGAGAACAAAGAGCTTAAGTAGGCACTTGAGTAATTGTATAGTTGTTTCCTATCTTTCATCTTAATTTTATGTAGCTTTCATTTAAAAAAAAGAAAAAAGAGTAAACTACAAAACAGGTTTGTTTTTTTTTTTAAGAAAATTGTATTGTAACTCCTTTGGATGGAGAGGAGATAGTTGTACATAATGGCAAAAATGAAATATGGGTGAATATGCCATACCTATCATTAGTTTTACAGATGCTCTCCTTTACCTCTTATTATAGAGAAACTTCTCTTTGGACCCCAGTTTAAAGGATACTTTATTTCATATAACTTCTTGCAATTTGGCTACTCCCAAAAGTCCAAAGCTAATGGTACACATGTAAGAGAATAGTTATAAAATCAAGGAAGTTATTAGCTCCTCTTTGCAAAAACAAGCTTAACCCAGAAATCTTATCATAGATTTTCAGAGAAAAGTCAAATAACCACAATTACAGTCACCCACACTCACCCTCCACACACACAAAAAAAAACAACTCTGCTCAAATAGCAGTCATGAGCAAATAATTGAAATAACCAATAACTAAAACAAAGAATAAAAGCTTAAAACAGTAGATAACAAAATCTGTGACAATTCCAGTTCTTTGCTCAGTGAAGTATAGTGAACAGCTATATCCTGACCCTTGGGCTGATGGCAGAGCACAGAAGACTGAATAGGGTGCCTGCCTTCAGAGTGCCCACAAACAATTGGGAGTGGCACTCACATAAACAAACTCTGGCAGGGAGTGTGAGAACCACATTCCTGGTGCTAAGGGAGGGTGTGTACCTTCCAAGCAGCTACCCCCCAACCCCCACCTCCCAGGGAAGAGCCAGAGAGGAGGTGACATTTCAGCTCTGCTCTGAAAACTGAGTAGGAGTTTCCCAAGCCAGGATGTGTGGCTGAGAGGGAGGTACATTCCAGGGAATCAGTTTCATTTGTGCAAGAAATTTAAGCTTCTTAAAGGCTGAACTACTTGTATTGGGTCTGTGAGTACCACCTGCTAAGAGAGTCATGATTTCCCAGAGTCAGACAAATAAGAGGAAGTATATTCTTCTTTGCGGTAGAAACCTATTTGTTGGTTGCCTGAACGCTCACTCTGCTTCCAACCTTATGACCTATAAGTAGCCAAGAGAAAGAAACCCATGTGACAGCCAGACTGTTAAAAAAACAAAAATGTGCATGCTGTCTTTCTCTCATCTTGTTCTAAACAATTGTTAAATAAAGGAGGTTGTTTGATTTATCTTTGTTCAAAAACAACTCCCAGTATTTTTAATTGAAGGTATAGAAGCAGTTTGCTCTTTATGATGAAAGGGAAAAGAAATCTTTCTACTGACATTTGTGATTTTAAAGGTCAAACATACAAAACATCTTTTATTAAAGTGGGCAAGATAGATTTATAGTTCATATTCAGTACTAGGTAACCTGGCAGATGAAGAAAACTAGAACTGGGTAAAACTAGTTGGCCCCATAAGTTGCCAAAACGTTTGTGGACATTGGTACTTTGTATTAATTCTTTATGTATTGGCAACTGCAAAGTTCAAGTTTTTGAAGGCAGCTGCAATCTAGAAGCTTCTGGAAAACTTAGGTACCAAAACCCATCGTTTCAGAAATGAGTATTTTTCCTCCTCTTTTCACACCATATCATGCACATTTTCTTATTTCTCAGAGTTGAGACATGAGAATCATGTGGGTTCAGAGCATTCTCAACCTCGCTGGGTGCTTCTTGAAAGCAACCAAGGGTCCTGAAGAAGCCCCCAGTATACGGTTTGGCACGGAGTGCTTTATCAGCTTTATCTCACATCCTTTCAAAACCACTCTGCACTAGAGAGTAACGTCCCCATTTTACAGATAAAGGAACTAAAGCTCAGAAAGATGAGTAAGCATGTTTCCCAGGAATACGCAGTTGATAATCACACCTGTCTGATTCCAAATTTTATGCTCTTACATTCTGTGCTACAATTTGTCTCTTAGGACATGTGAGGTTCATTTTACTTCTAGAATACTTGTTAAATCTCTGCACTCAAAAAAAAAAAAAAAGAGAGAGAGAGAGAGAAACATTTTTAACAAAGACAGAGACATTGGGCATAAAAGAATACGCAGCATTTGACCCATGCTTTAAGATGACTAGAGTATGTGACGAAAATTATCAAAAGCATATACTATAGAGAAGGCAGGGAATCAGGTAGAAATAGCATGACTTTTAAATTCTATTTAAATCCCAGTTTTGGCTCTTGCTAGTTTGTGACCTTGAGCCATTTATTTAGGCTCTCTGAGCCACGGTTTCCTGGATTATGAAATAAAAACATTAGCACTTGCTACATCTCTTAGGTTATTAGGAGCACTAAATTACGTAATTTATGTAAAAACGCCTAGCACAATACTGCCTCGTTTTGGGTACTCAGAAATGTCAGCTTTTTTCCTTCACTACAGAAACCAGAAAAAGAAGACAGTTGTCCAATATTGTCACTTGCAAGTAAAAATCTCTAGTTTGAAAGGTGAGCAAGAAATGAAAGATCAGGAAATCTTTTCTATCACCATAACAATATTTTTCCAGTAATGGTTGAAGGCAGACACTTGCTTTCAAATATGCTGAGACCACACTGAAACATCATACTGAAAGCAGTTTAAGAGAGCATGTTAGTGGATAAGGAAGTCAGATGGGTGGGGTTGGCTCAGGCGAGAAGACTGAGGGGAACAGGCAGGGCTCGTCAGTGCTCTGGACAGTGAAAAGGAAAATGTGCCACAAGTTAAAGCAATGCATTCCTCTCCTCAGCCAGAGTGGGACCAGCTGCCTCATGGGCACCACCCAGCAGGCCCGAGCAGCTGCCCCATTACTCAGACTACAGCACTAATGGATATTCATTGCATGCCTGCTATGGGTCAGACACTCTGCTGGACAATGGAGAATCGTGGCGAATAAAACCTAGTCAAATATATCTAGGATGATACGGGTTTCAGTTCACTGAGTGGGTGGAGGTGAGTCATAAGAAACTGGTAAACCTGTGGCATTGATCCCTGAAGTATGGCATTCAGGCAATTTCTTGCATGGCAGCTAGGAAGGAGAATATACCCCCTCTAAGAAATGACAGGTTTTGAGCATCTATTATATGCAGGGCATTATCTTCAGGGCTCCATGTACATTTCCTCATTTAATACCCACAGCAAATCTATGAAGTAGGTACTCTATTTTATAGATTTGTAAACCAAGTCTTGAGTTTTCCCAAGAGGCTCAGTGGTAAAGAATCTGTCTGTCAATGCAGGAAACACAAGTTCGATCCCTGGGTCAGGAAGATCCCCTGGAGAAGGAAATAGCAACCCACTGCAGTATTCTTGCCTGTGAAATTCCATGGACAGAGGAATCTGGAAGGTCTGCAGTCCTTGGGTCGCAAAAGAGTTGGACACAACTTAGCAAATAAACAACGATAACGATAAATGAAGGCTTAGAGACATGGAGAGACTTGCCAAAGCCACAGGGTCCTAAGTCCTGGAACTCAGGTCTGATCTCAGAATCCCTAATTTCAGAGACTGAACTCATGGTGAAAAAACTGGTTGTAACACTCCAAAGAGATTTTTTTCTGTTTTAATTACATCTGTTTCCTATAAAAGGATTAATTATCTTTTTATTCAGAATCAAGAATTAGCTACTAGCTCTTGCTTAAAGCCTTGGTCAGTGACAGAATGGTATAACAGAATCTGTATTCTCTTTCACACGTTAATTTATAAAGGTCTTCTGGCAAGGCCAGCACGCTTTTTAACGTACATGCTGCTCCTTTGCTGCTCTGTATAAAGGTATTTGTAAATTATTCTGGTTATCTTTAGAAAACTTAAAAATGCTCTCTGGCATTTATGTAATCAGCAAGAGATAATCAGATGATTTTTTTTTTAACAATGAGCTGCTTCCTGTTCATTATCCTTATTATGTTTATTTATGGCATAAAACCCATTTTCTCTGTTGAAGGTCACCTTTGGGTTGGTGTGGAGGGTTTCTTTCTTCCTATTTAAACCACTTTACCAGTTTTGGGCATTTGTATGACTGTTGACTAATTATGGCCCTATCTCAGTCACTCATCGAAGAAATAATACCCTATGTTTCCTTTTACCAACCATTGAGTTATTCACGGCTTAAGAAAATGGTACAAAAATTCTAAACTTCTTACATATTCAGGATCTTGTAAATAGATAATCCATACCTATGTTATGTACACGCACTCGTCTCAGAGGAAGGCAAAATGTTTAAAGTGAGAAGCTACCTGACATCAGAGGCCCAGAAGAGTTAAAAGACTCAGGTCACGTATCCAACTTGTGGTTGTACTTGATTGGGAACAAGAATCCTCCAAAATACCAGTCCAATGACCTCACACCACCTTCCTGTTTACACACTAACTGTTGGCTTTTACATAGGAGAAATAAACATTTCCTTTGTTAGCCTGTAGTGAAAGACTGTACATTTCATTCTACTTGCATCTAATATAAGAAAATGAGGGAACTGTGAGACACCTTTCCATCTCAGTGTGAAAGAGCTTATTGCCCATTTCAGAGGATTTTGCTGGGGTTTGGTGCCCTACATCCACTTTCTTTCCCTTGACAGTGGTATTCTGAGTTTTGTTCAAGGGTATTACCCTCTCTCTTTCAATCAATGTGCTTCAAGAAGAAACTAATCCCTCACTTGTTTCAGGAATAGGCCTAGAATGGCTTCAGCCAATGAAGAGATCCTATTTACATGTGCTTATTGAGAAACCTATATGCAGGTCAGGAAGCAACAGTTAGAACTGGACATGGAACAACAGACTGGTTCCAAATAGGAAAAGGAGTACGTCAAGGCTGTATATTGTCACCCTACTTATTTAACTTCTATGCAGAGTATATCATGAGAAATGCTGGGCTGCAAGAAGCACAAGCTGCAATCAAGATTGCGGGAGAAATATCAATAACCTTAGATATGCAGATGACACCACCCTTATGGCAGAAAGTGAAGAGGAACTAAAAAGCCTCTTGATGAAAGTGAAAGAGGAGAGTGAAAATGTTGGCTTAAAGCTCAACATTCAGAAAACGAAGATCATGGCATCTGGTCCCATCACTTCATGGCAAATAGATGGCGAAACAGTGGAAACAGTGTCAGACTTTATTTCTGGGGGCTCCAAAACCACTGCAGATAGTGATTGCAGCCATGAAATTAAAAGACACTTACTCCTTGGAAGAAAAGTTATGACCAATCTAGTAGCATATTCAAAAGCAGAGACATTACTTTGCCAACAAAGGTCCATCTAGTCAAGGCTATGGTTTTTCCAGTGGTCATGTATGGATGTGAGAGTTGGACTGTGAAGAAAGCTGAGCGCCGAATAATTGATGCTTTTAAACTGTGGTGTTGGAGAAGACTCTTGAGAGTCCCTTGGACTGCAAGGAGATCCAACCAGTCCATTCTGAAGGAGATCGGCCCTGGGATTTCTTTTGAAGGAATGATGCTAAGGCTGAATCTCCAGTACTTTGGCCACCTCATGCGAAGGGTTGATTCATTGGAAAAGACTCTGATCTGGGAGGGATTGGGGGCAGGAGGAGAAGGGGACGACAGAGGATGAGATGGCTGGATGGCATCACCAACTCGATTGTTGTGAGTTTGGGTGAACTCCGGGAGTTGGTGATGGACAGGGAGGCCTGGCGTGCTGCAGTTCATGGGGTCACAAAGAGTCAGACACAACTGAGCGACTGAACTGAACTGAACTAATTGATTGATTAGACATGGGACTATGACTCAATGCAGATCAGTAACATGTAAGAAAATACTCTGTGGAGGCCTCTAAAAAAAAATCTCGTGCTCATCCACTGACACACTTTTCTTGATGCAGATCAGTAATGACACTATGGCCTCTAGAAGCACTGATAGCCATCTGGCATTGAGAGAAGCCAGCTATGGTTGAGCTGCTGGATCCAGCCTTATCTGTTCAATATTTGTGCCTTTACAATCCCAGGAGCCAATAATTCTTTGCTATGTTAATTATTGAGTCATATTCTCTGTTATTTACAATGAAAAGATTCCCAGCAAATACATCTGTAACCTTGACCACAATTAAGCAATAACCATGCCACCATGCTGCATTATGAAATTTCACTTTATGTTTTCCTCATCTGTTGAATTCTCCTTGCCTTTTATAAAGGATTCTTTGCCCAGCTCATCTGGTAGATGCCAAATACTGCCAATGTGAGATAATTGTGTACCTATTGGAAGACCATACTCAGTATCAGGCCAGAAAATTGTACTCTGGAAGGATAAAATGCAATAACTCTAGACAATTTGTTTTTACCACTGATGTTTAGACTATATGAAACTAAAACAAGAAAGACCATAAAATATTTGGCTCATATCACCTGTTGGGCATTTCCTTTTGGATTTGTGCTTTGTGGTAGGTTTAAATTCATTAATAGTTAATTATAACTTTTTTGGGTTTTTTAACAAGAGAATTCAGGGTTAAGCAACAACTAAATTAAATCATACTATTTAAGAATAAAAATCATTTATGATTCATATAAGCCATATATTTGATATGAATCACATATAATCCCATAACCATAAACTGTTGCTTGTTCTTCCCTAGGTTCCAAAAACAAAATGAACTATGCCAAGAAGCTTATTAGGGAACTTTTTAGAATTTTTTGATATTCTGAAAATTCCATCTTGCTTTTTATTGTTCTCACACAGCTATAGGCTAATTAGATTCATATTTCAATCATCTCTATGAGCAATAACCTGCCAGCATTCAGTGGAGACCCTATCAGCTCCTAGGCAGAAACGGGGAAGAGGTATGCCTGTACTGGCACCTAAGGCTCTCCGGATTTTCCTTTCCCTCTCCTCTTGCACGGCCTTTTTTCTCTATTCTCAGAAACATTGCGCACAGCTCTGCCAAGGACATCATCCTGACCTGGAACTATGGATCCCATCCTGTTTTTATGTTTGCTTAACCCAGAGATGGCTGTGAGAACCAGCCCTAGTGTCTCCTCCACACTTGCCTCCCAGATCACTGTGAGGAAACACTGCAACTTTATTATTATGTTCAACTCTGGACGCTCACGGCCTTGGTCTTCAGCAGCGATTTCTATGTTATCAACTACTTTCCATCCCTTTCCCTCCTTAGAAAGCACCCTTTGTGCCCCCTGTTGAATAAACTCCCATCTTTTTTATTTTTTTATCACCTTCATCAGAGTCATTTATCACCTCCAGCGTTAGTTAGATACATCCACCTACATTACTCTAAGTCCTTTACCCTAACTGTTTTAAGGAATATCAAATTTAAGTTAAAGTTTAGTGTCCTTTTACACTGACATTTTTGTGAGTTCCAGGGCCTAGGAATATTGGGATAGCCAAAAAGGATATTGTAGATTGAGTTTGATGTTCTGAAAATAAATACCTACAAGTTGCCATCCTCATATCATTCAGCTGTGTGTTTTGATAGGAAATGGCCTTCATGATCACTATCAGTTGACCTTTGGGGTTTTCGTTTTACTCTTAAAAAAACACAGAAATAATCAACAATTATGTTTGCTCTTGCAACACACTCTCAAGCAACACTCTCAAGTTCCTAGCTACTTGTAATTTAACAAATATTTACAGAAACGTCCTACTGAAATGCAGAGACACCCTACCTGGGGGTGGTGGGGGGCAACGCAGGGGAACCAGCCCTCAAGCCATAAATTCAATGAAGGGTAAATGACACGCAAGCAAGAATTATTTATTTAGCAAAAAAGAACATTTGAGCATCAGCAGATGGCCTATGTATTTTTCATATAAACATATACAGCTGACCTCCATATCCATGGTTTCTGCATTCATGGATTCAACCAACAACAGATCAAAAATATTCAGAAAAAAAGTCCAGAAGGTCCCCAAAAGCAAAACTTTAACATAGCATTTACATTGTGTTGACAAATGTTTATATTATATCATGTATTAGAAGTAATCTAGAGATGATTTAAAATATACAAGAGAATGTATGTAGCTTGTCTGCAAATACTATGCCTTTTCATATAAAAGATTTGAGACCCACAAATTTAGGGGCTCCTGGAACCAGTCCTTTGTAGATAATAAAGGGCTACTGTATTTCTGTTCTCAGATGCTGTATTATCACAGTATGGAAATATAGTTGTGTCTTTCCCTGATAGCTCAGTTGGTAAAGAATCTGCCTGCAATGCAGGAGACCCCGGTTCGATTCCTGGGTCAGGAAGATATGCTGGAGAAGGATAGGCTACCCACTCCAGTGTTCTTGGGCTTCTCTTGTGGTTCAGCTGGTAAAGAATCCACCTGCAATGCAGGAGACATGGGTTTGATCCCTGGGTTGGGAAGATCCCCTGGAGAAGGGAAAGGCTACCTACTCCAGTATTCTGGCCTGGAGAATTCCATGGGCTTGTATAGTCCATGGGGTCGCAAAGATCAGACATGACTGAGCGATTTGCACTTTGTTTGTTTGTCTTGTGGCTAAGAGCCTTCTGGGAAGGGGATTCCCTTTCAATGAGCATACTGCATAGGAAATCAGATTAAAACCACCCTATTCACATTTCATGCCTAAAGAAGTCTTTACTAATGACCAATCTCCCTGAATAATTCAAGCCCCCCCCCCGCCTCCCCCCCCCATCACGTTTCCAAAGTACTCTGCTTTTATCATCAAGCCACTCACTAGATCACTTGTTCAGGGTTTATCCCCCCAACATGAGAGTGAGCCCCATGGGCGCAGCCACTGCATTTTTCATGTCCAGTGCTGCCTTCCAAATGCGTGCCATGGTGCCTGGCACATAGAAGATGCTTAATCAACATTGGAAAAAGCAGAGGTAGGAGGGAGGGCAGAAAAGGAGAGGGGAAAGTTTGGTTCTTTTCCTTATATATTACTTTCTGGTGTGTGTGTGTTGGTCACTAAGTCGTGTCCAATTTTTGCAACCCATGGACTGTAGCCCACCGGGGTCCTCTGTCCATGGAATTCTCCAGACAAGAATACTGGAGTGGGTTGGCTTTCCCTTCTCCAGGAGATCTTCCCAACCCAGGGATTGAACCCAGGTCTCCCACACTGTGGGCAGAAGCTACCTGGGAAGCTTTCTGGGTACTTTGGGAAGCACTTTCTGGTACTGTATACCAAATCACCCCAAAATTAGCAGCTTAAAACAACACACATTTATTACCTCACAGTTTCTCTGAGATATAAATCTGAATATGGCTAGGTCCTCCAGCTCAGGGTCTCTCACAAGACTGCAGTCAAGTATCAGTTATCTCAAGGTTCAACTAGAGCTGGATCTACCCCCAGCTTACTCAATGGTTGTCAGAAAGATTGGATCCTTGTAGGTTGTTTGACTAAAGGCCTCTATGACTTGTTGACCGTTGACCAGAAGCTGCCCACCTTCCCCTCCTTGCCACATGGGTCTCTCCATGGAGCAGCTCAAACCATGGCAACTGGCTTCATTGGAGTGAATGGGATAGCCTGAGAGCAGTAGTTAGAAGTCAGTCTTTATACCAGAGACGGCAATGGCACCCCACTCCAATACTCTTGCCTGGAAAGTCCCATGGACAGAGGAGCCTGGTAGGCTGCCGTCCATGGGGCTGCTAAGAGTCGGAAACAACTGAGCAACTTCACTTTCACTTTTCCTTTCATGCATTGCAGAAGGAAATGGCAACCCACTCCAGTGTTCTTGCCTGGAGAATCCCAGGGACAGGGGCGCCTGGTGGGCTGCTGTCTATGGGGTCACACAGAGTCGGACACGACTGAAGTGGCTTAGCAGCAGCAGCAGACTTTATAGCCTAGTCTCAGAAGTGATATTCCATTACTGTTGCCACATTCTGTTTGTTAGAAGTCAGTCATTAAGCCCACCAACATTCAAGAACAGGGGGTTACGCAAGGGCATGCATACCAGGACTTGGGAAAAACTGAGGACCATCTTAGAAGGCTACTTAGCACACTTAGCACAAGCAGGGAATCTAAGTAAGAGGAGTTGACCAAAAATTTAAAAAAAAATCTCCTGTTCAATAGAATTGGTCAGACTCTGGTAACTGAAGGAAATCTGGACAGAAGACACACATTCCAGTAGGAAGCAAGTGTGTTTCTTACATTCTCCATATTTCTCCTGATCCACAGGACATGCTGTGTGGTCTGCAAGAGGAAAACATGTAAATGTAGGCAGAAGTCCTGAATAAGCCAAGGAAACTATTTGTGGGTGGCTTAAAATGGGTGAGTCTCTTTCCACGAAGGGATGGGTGTGCCACCGTCTTGACCAGCAAGTACATGCCAATGGAGCCATCCATAGCCCTGCACTCTAAACAGGCAACCAGGATAATATATACACCCTAGCCTTACAATCTGTTTAGATCATTTGTCCTTTCATTCTCTCTGGAACCTGTCAGGTATTCAGATGAGGCCAAAACAAGCAGTCACGTGCAAGTCCTTAAAAACTCTGTGATGGCATACCTCTTTAATTATTAAGCTTCTTCAGAGGCTTTAAGCCAGAGAGAAAAGAATCAGAGCCAGTTACTGTGTGTCCCTGTGGCTCTGAAAATCCTTTGGCTGCTGTAGAGGTGCTTGGAGTTATCCTGAAAGCTTTATCATAATCCAATCATCCTCCCAAATTTGGAGTTGCTTTTATTCAGGCACATTCGGAGGTCAGCCTATAATCAAATGTCACTGCAAAGAGAAAAGACCTGATCTTTTTAAGCCCCAAACTAAAACCCCAACCTAATAATTCAGGCAGAGCATAAGGACCGTGAGAGGCCATAAAGTAAAATCCAACATCCCAGATAATCTCTCAGGATCTCCACTAACACATTTGCTGTTTACAAAGACTACATTGCATTTAAATAGTTGATGTGGCACTGTCCATGAGACTGCATCATGACATGTACAGAGGAAAGAGCATTGTTATTTTACTAACAAGCTTGCTTTCTAAAGGGTCCTTCTTACCCATAATTATTGCTGCTCTGCAACAGCATGACTTATAAGCTGACCATCCTTTTATAGGCTCTGCCCTCAGAGGAGTAATTTCACTGATAAATCATAATGTGCCACCCAAGCCATTAACTTAATAACTCAGGGTGACGCTCCTACTGGGTGGAAGCATCTGGAAACAGCTGGACAACAACAGCACACACCAGCCACTCAGATGAGAAAGTCCCACTTTCAAGTCCCAATTTGAGCAGGGTAGACTCCATTTAGTTGAAAACAGTCTTTCAGATACCAGCTTATTCTATACTCAGATCTGGATTCTGACAATCTATTTACAGATGAAACATGCATTTATCATCTCATCCTGTTTTTTTTTTTTTTTCCTTCCCTTACATAGAAGACCTAAGGCATATTTTTAAAAAGTAAGCAAAAAGTCAAGGACTATTTGCTTTACATTCAGTACTGCTACTGCTAAGTCGCTTTAGTCGTGTCCGACTCTGTGCAACCCCATAGACGGCAGCCCACCAGGCTCCCTCAACCCTGGGATTCCCCAGGCAAGAACACTGGAGTGGGTTGCCATTGCCTTCTCCAATGCATGAGAGTGAAAAGTGAAAGTGAAGTTGCTCAGTCGTGTCTGACTCTTAGCGATCCCATGGACTGAGCCTACCAGGCTCCTCCATCCATGGGATTTTCCAGGCAAGAGTACTGGAGGGGGGTGCCATTGCCTTCTCCATACATTCGGTAAGACACACTCAAATTTTGAGCCCCCAAGGAATACTTTAGAAGGGGTCCTGCCAACCACCCTCCAATTCCATATTTTCTCCTATTTCGTAAACTCCTTATCCACCCTGGGAAGGTCACCTTCTTCTGGGATTAAAAGAATCATAAGCACACGTGTATGCATGCAAACCAAGTTGTGAAAGCCTAGGCAGTATTGCCGTGGCTGAAGAACCTGCAGCTATTTAGAGACTATTACAAAGTAAAAACCTTAGTATAGAAAGTTAAGATATGACTTACTCATGATTTCTAAGCCTCAGTTTATTCATCTATAAATGGGTATGGTAACACTAATCTCGAGCTGGGAGAAGTCAAGGAGATCAAGTGTGTATAGCACACAACACTCAGTTCATCCCTCTCTCTCTTCACAGCTGTGCTATAAAACAGAGTGACATGTTGGAGCACTCACAGGCATTGTGGTCAGGAAGCGCTGACTAGAATCACAGTGCGGCCACTTCCTATTTCTATAAACTTGCACAATGCACCTTGGTATTGTTACTTGTAGATTGGGGATAATCATTCCTGTGCAATTGGATTTGAAGGAGAAGGGCTAAAGAAGAAGCTTACCCTCTGCCTGCCATGTAGAAGATGCTCTATGGAAGTAATCTCTCTCTCTGGCCAGTAAAAGGATTCCATTTCCCACCCCTTGGGATAGAAATTCTTAAGCCATCAAGGCAGCACTTCAGCTGTCCCCAGGTTATCTCATCTGTTTTGTTCATGTGGCCCTGAGAAGTTCAGGGAAACAGACAAAATGAGAATGCCCAAACATAATACCGTGGTCTGGATCTGGGAAGTGTGAAACCTCTGAATCTGAGGACATTGTTGCTGGGGTAAGATGATACAGGCTTTGCAGACAGCAGTGGTATCTGCTCATCACCCTTAAATACAGAGAGAGGATGTTTCCATGTTTCTGCATTCCACAGATAATTATCAAGTGCATAGGATGTGCTCAGCATTGTGCCATAGTTTTAAGAATAGTATCACTGCTTGTTTTCTTCTCAAGAAAAGGGAACAACAGCATCTGTATCCATTTCCACAGCATCTCCCTCCCCTTTTTTGGCTCTAGCTAGATAATGATAAAAATAATACCACTTCCTGGTTGGGATTATATTCAATTACTTTTGGCCACAAGCATCAATTCCAAGAACCATGCCACAGCCTCCAGGGACCTCAACGTGCAATAGAAATGATCTTCTTCAGATGTCTACATGAGGCCATCCATTCGAGAGCATCTTGGAGTCTGTTTGCATTTTCATGGGAGTGAGACAAGCCCAGGCAATCAGCTAAGAGTATCCAATCTACTCAGCAAGAACCGGCAAAGAATAGAGCAGCTTGGCCTAGTATAACATAACTCAGGTCTCTGAGTTATTATTCAAAATCTTTAAATGTTATAAATGAATGTCAGAAAGATTCAGGCAGAGTGCTCAGTTTGCAAGCATCTGAAAACTTAGTTTCTTTATGTGATAGATAAGAACAAGCTTATTATGACCATCGAAGTGAACGCTCTTTATAAGAAGCTTGTTCCTGGTCTCCTTCAGACTTTACCCCACCTTTATCCTTTTGGAGAAGGGAATGACTACCCACTCCAGTATTCTTTCCTGGAGAATGCCATGGACAGAGGAGCCTGTAATAAGCAGGATGTTAGGAATGGTGAGAACGGAGAAGGGGCATGAAGGCTGAGAGATCAGAAAAGAAGACTTTAAAAGAATCTCTTGTTTTGTGCCTCTGGAGAAGCCAACTGTTAGTGCAGCTTGTGACGAGGGTGCCAGATTGTCGTGCAAGATTCACATGCAATTTACGGAGCCACTTCATTAGCCTCCCTAGGTGCCACACTTCTCATTAGTCAGGGAACTAACCAGTCCCGGTGTCAAAGGTGGCCAAATGGCAAGCAGAAGGGGCCAAGGAACTGTGCCAAGGGTGTGCAGCTACCCAAGGTATAGCACATAACTGCCAAAAAGCAGCAGCCGGGCCATCCAACCTGGTTTGCAGCAGGAAGAAAAAGAAGAGTGTCTTTGGAACAAGGGAAGCCTACCGAGCATGAGGTGAACAGACAGTGTCACACGCAGGAGGTAGGCCCGAGAACAGCGGAGAGTCACTCCAGGGCTGGGCCCTCAGTAGGGGGGACACAGAGCACAGGGTGTGCTTTAGTCTTCTCAGTGACACTTGTCCACATGGATGGACACACCATCTGTGGTGGCATTTTTACTGTCACTGTATTGCTTTCTTTTTTTTTTAATATGAGAAGCAAAGAACTCTATATAGTCTAGATATAGATATATAAATGCATATACATACACTCACAGGCACACACCACACATTGTGCTATTGCAAAATACAGATTTAATACCTCCACTGAACTCTGCAAAGTGGTTTTTTTTTTCGTGAATTTATAGCTGATTCCCTTGGCAAGGAATCATTTGCTTTCATAACTTGGTGGAATATTTTCAGATCACAATGTATCCTTTTGTTTTCAGGACCACTTCATTACATACATCGGTGAGGTGGCATGTTTTTACTTTCTGTACTCAACAGAAGCTGAATTTTTAATAGAGAGAAAATGGAAAAGTAGAACACCATTAAAATACAGAATTCCTTTCCTGACTGGACTCCCATGTTTCTTCGCCCCATCTCGGGAATTGCATTCTGCAAAGGAAAAGATGTCGGTTTCTCTGGGGGGAAACTTAACAACTACTAGAGTTGCAAAAACCAAATAAATATATTATCCTGTTGAAACACAAAAATCAAAATGGCATTTTTCACCCTCCCTTTAAAAACTCACTTCTGCTGAAATACTGCACCAGCCTTTGGCCAACCTTTGTCGGATAAACATATGACATTTCCATTGCCACATAGACAGTAGCAATTCTGCCAGATCTTCTGAGGTTCTTGGTAGTATGATAACATTTCGTAACATGATGCTTCATCTCTCTGGTCTTTATTATGCAATAGCAACTTTGAACATTCATTAAATATATATGTCACTGCATATGTTGGCCTATAGATTTGTTTTAGAAAAATACCCTAAAAACTTCTCCAAAGCTTTGTTTCTTTAGAGAAATACCTCTCTTTAATATAATACACACCAAAAAAAGAGAGAAATCTTACTAGAATAATCTAATCATACTAACCTAATTGCCTTTCTTGTCAGATCCGAGTAATCTTAGGAATATAGTTAATGCCTTTATGCTTGCTCAATCTTGATGATGCCAATTTATCTTGACTATTTTATCAAGGCTTCTAGTCTTGCCTCACAAGGCATGTTCTCCAGTTTCCTGGGAAACTGTCTTAGCTGGTGGAACTGATTTTCAGCCCTCTAATCGAGTGGTCCCCGACTTTTTTGGCACTAGGGACCAGTTTCATGTAAGACAGTTTTTCCATGGACCTTGCGGGGTGGGGGTGGTTTCAGAATGATTCAAGTGCATAACATTTATCGTGTTGCCGCTGATCTGACAGGAGGTGGAGCTCAGGCAGTAGTGTGAATGATGACGAGTGGCTGTAAATACAGATAAACCTTCACTTGCTTGCCTGTGGCTCTCCTGCTGCTGTGCACCCCCATTCCTAACATTCTGTGGCCTGGTACCAGTCCGTGGCCCGTGGGGATCCCTGTCCTTATCCTCTGCCATAAGGAGATGGAAGCTAAGAAACTAAAACCCAATCAAGGAAATTTTCTTTCAAGAAAATCTCTTGAAAGAAAATTTTGGAGATGCCCCATTTCAGTCTCAAAGATGACTCTAGTATCAGCATCTCTGTTATCACTAACAATGATGGTAATTGTGTACTTGAAATAGCAAGCATGTTTACTGATAGCTGTGTTTCTCTTGGGCAAGTTATTCATCAATTTATTCAGCCAACAAGTATTTCCTGAATGAATATTACATGCCAGGTATTGTTCTAAATGCTAGGGGTACAGAGATTAATAAATTACCACTGCCTCCCTTGAGTTGCTTATAGTTTTAGAACAACAACAACAAAAAAAAAGTGCCGTGGCATTCACAGCATAGATCGATGCTATAATACATGTATCCAAATGCTTAGGCACTCAGTCATGTCTAACTCTCTGTGACCCCATGGTCTGTAGCCTGCCAGGTTCCTCTGTCCATGGGATTCTCCAGGCAAGAATACTGAAGTGGGTTGCCATTCCCTTCTCCAGGGGATCTTCCAGACCCAGGGATCAAACCCAGGGCAACTTCATTGCAGGCAAATTTTTACCATCTGAGCCACCAGGGAAGCACTCCATTTATAAGAAGGGGACAAGCAGTTGGTCATGATTGCTGGGAAGGCTTCACAGAGCAGATAACAGTTTCATATTCGAGTGGGAATTGCAAGGGTAAATGAGGAGGCAGAACATTCATTTCTTCATTGAACAAATATTTATTGAATGCCTGCCTACTGCATGCCAGGTGGTACAGATAAAGCGATGATCAAACAAAAACTTCCTGCCCTCATGAATCTTTTATTATAGTGAGATGAGAGTAATTTTAAAATAAATGCATAAACAGGTAAAATATGTGATTTTTCCATGGATTGTAAGACTTATGCTTATGAAAACAAACAAAGGGAAGGTATCAAGAATGGGAGAAGTTACTAGTTTAAGCAGTGTGACCAAAGAAACCCTCTCTGAGATAATGACATCTGAGCAGAGCTCTGAAGGAAGTAAGGGAATGTGCCATTCAAATATCTAGGGAAGGAGACTTTCAGGCAAAAAGAACAGTATGTGAAAAAGTCCCTGCGATTTAGACCTGGCTGCCATTTTTTCAAAACAGAAAAGAAGCCAGTGTGGCTGGAGCAGAGTGAAGTGAGATCCAAGCTGGGTAGCACCTTGGACGTTTCTCTAAGGACTCAGACTTTTGCAGGAAGCCAGTGGAGGTTTGGAACAGAGTAGTACCATTCCCTTCCATTCTGAAAGTATTGAGAACAGACTGTAGGGGGGCATGGGTGAAGGTAGGGAGACCAGCTGGGAGGCTGCTGCAATAATCGAAGGTGTTCAGTTGCTCATCGACCCCATGGACTGCAGCACACCAGGCTTCCTCATCCTTCACTGACTCCCAGAGTTTGCTCAGATTCATGTCTTTTGAGTCAATAATGCCATCTCATTAACCATCTCATCCTCTGCCGCCCTCTTCTCCTTTTGCCTTCAGTCTTTCCCAGCATCAGGGTTTTTTACCAGTGAGTTAGCTTTTTGCATCAGATGGCCAAAGGACTGGAACTTCAGCTTCAGCATCAGTCCTTCCAATGAATATTCAGGATTGATTTCCTTTGGGATTGACTGGTTTGATCTCCTTGCTGTCCAAGGGACTCTCAAGAGTCTTCTCCAGCACAACTTGAGGTAGAGGTGAGGTGACTCTTATTCCAGGAAGGCAGAGTGAAGGTGGTGAGAATTGAATGGTTTCTGGATAAATTTTCAAGATAGAACCAACAGGAGTTCTTGATAGATTGGATAAGGGTTATGTGAGGAAGGGAGGCAAGTGTGTCTCTGAGGACAGTTTTAGCCAGAACTAGAAGGATAGAGTTGGCACTCTCCAACTCACTTCAGCTAAGAGAGGGTGAAAACATTTTGAGCATGTCTATGTGTTAGGGTCCAGTGGGAGGGTAATTAAACACCACTGTTCAGCATGACCCATTTGCACCACAAAGAGGCATTTCTCCACAGCTTAATGAGAATAAAACTCCATCCTCAGCAAAGACAGTGATTCAGAGAGAAGAGAAAATGCCCGAGGATGTCCAGGACTGCCGTAATCCTCCTTCCCTAAATTTCCAAATACTCTAAAAACTAAAAAGTAAGAATCAGAATAGGCATAGCTTAAATAAAGATAGCAGGGAACAGAATGTATACAGAGAAAAATAACAAATTGGGTTAATTACAATAGGAATGCCTCCAGTGACAAAGTGGGAGGAAAAAAAAAATCTCAAAATGGAATGTAATAGCAAGGTATAAATACAAAAGATCATTGTGCCTAGAAAGGAAATCACCTTGAACTAGTAATTGAAAGGTCTCGGTTCTCTTCCTAGTGTTGGTCTTTGGGAAAATTAGTTCTCACATAACTTTCAAACAGGGATATTTTTAACCCCCAGGGTATGTGCCAATGTGCTAAAGAGTAAAGGCTAAATATTACATTTTAAATGGTATTTAAATCTCAGTGTGGCTAAGGATAAGAGGTTTTCCTTTTTAAAAAGTCAAACAAATATAGTTATATAATGCAGTATAAAAATAAATAGGATTTTCTCCCCAGTTTATTCAGGCCTTATTTATTGAGCACCTACTATGAACCAGTCACTATGCTAGACAATAGGTATAGCAGTGGACAAGATAGCTGCAGACCCGGATTCCCAGGGCTTGTTATCTTATAGTGAAGACAAATGCTGGACAAGTAATTGCAGAATGAAGCATAAGCTCCCCATAAACCTCTGACTTGTGGCAGGCCCCAAACCACCAGAGATGAAGATCACACATCAATTCTCTTCTAAATTAGGAGTGTATTGGGGAAACGTTCGATGAAAACTAACTTAAGGTATGATTCTCCATACCTTGGAATGGAGAAAGTATTTAAAACAATGTTAATCAGATCCTCTAAAAAACAGTCATCAAGAAGGTAATAAACATGCAAGCTCTTTATTAGGGCCAAGGTCTATAAAGAGAAAACCGGGAGGAAGTAGGAAGAAATAGGAAGAAACAGGAAGAAACATCAGACCACGATGCAAGTCTGACCCCAGTGAAAGAGAGATGGACTAGATGGAGGGCTGGGTGCAACCATGCAGTCTAAGGAATTTTTGTCCTTAAGCCAAATCTGCCTGTGTTATCATCCATGCTGCCCACAGCTACTGGCTGGAGAGTCGCCAATGGGAAACACGGCCTCTGGAAAAGTGGAGATAGCTGTCAGAGTACAACTGACAACGGCAGCTGGGTCTTTGGTCCCTGATGCTGGGCCATTGGCCTATTACACTCTCTGTAGTGGAAGGTCTTTGCAGGGCGTTCTCATGGCTGCTGAAAGATTTCTTTTTTCTTAATGAGGGTAGTCCTTGGAGTCTGAAATAACCTTCATTGACTCCAGTCTCAGCCACTTAATAATTTTGTGACATTGGGCAAATTACTGATGAGTTTAATTGTAAAGGTTAAATGAAATAACACCTGTAATGTGCAGCATACACTGCCTAGACCATAAAAGGTGATCAGTGTTAGACCTGCCTCTTTCCCTCTTAACTGTAAATATGCTAATTGGTTCAACATGCATTTTTGACGATCTTCTGTATTCAGTGTAAGAAAACACAGGGTGAGTATGTGAAGGGCCTAAGATACAGAAAGACTCTTCCCCTCCAGATTGCTCTGCTAAAAACTGTAAACGCATAAAGTGCTACCAAACACTAAAATGGAATAAGAAGGAAGCAGGACCTTCACGGAGAAGGCAATGGCAACCCACTCCAGTACTCTTGCCTGGGAAATCCTATGGATGGAGGAGCCTGGTGGGCTGCAGTCCATGGGGTTGCTAAGAGTCGGACACGACTGAGCGACTTCATTTTCACTTTTCACTTTCATGCATTGGAGAAGTAAATGACAACTCACTCCAATGTTCTTGCCTGGAGAATCCCAGGGACTGGGGAGCCTGGTGGGCTGCTGTCTATGGGGTCACACAGAGTTGGACACGACTGAAGCGACTTAGCAGCAGCAGCAGCAGGACCTTCAGGAGGGTAGAGGAACACTCATCTTACTGCTTGAATTGCTGCTGAAGTTGATGGCTCAAAAATTCTTAGAGGAGATTCCACCTTCCCTAATGCTGTGAGTTTTTAATGCTTGGAATAATTTGTTGTTATATGGAGCAGGGTTTATAAATTGGACACTTGGAGTATGGATGGTGCATCTTCATATATGCAGCCACTTGCCATCTGAATGCCTAGCTTTCCTGAACCCTTGTGCTATGACCAGCAGCTCTCCTCTCAAAGTATCTGCATGTTACACTGGAGGGAGTGCCGTGTGTCACGTTGCCTCACACAATGCTTCCCCAAAGCCCTTTCAGGACCCATTTATTGGCAGGGCAAAGCACTTCTGCTATGGCTCCAGGCGTGTAAATTTGTGCTTAGTGCATCCAGATGGTGCCCGATTGAAATCAATTTAGATCAGGTTTGATTATACTTCAGTGGGGCAAGAACTACCTTTCCAAGAATATAGAGAACTCGATGAATGTTTCAGGAAAATAATTATAATAATGCTTGCTTGCCTGCTAAATCACTTCAGTCATGTCAGACTCTTTGTGACCCCACGGACTGTACCCTGCCAGGCTTCTCTGTCCATGGGATTTCCGGGCAAGAATACTGGAGTGGGTTGCTGTGCCCTCCTCCCAAGGGAATCTTCCCTACCCAGGGATTGAACCAACAGCATCTACTGCAGCTCCTGCATTGCAGGCAGATTCTTTACCACTGAGCCACCAGGGAAGCCCCAATTATAATAATAATTAATCAAATAAGGCTCCACTGGCGCTAAGAGAGCCAACTTCAATTCTTAGTAGGATTACAGACTTGCTGTATGACATCAGCAAAGTGATTTATCTGCCCTGTCTAGGTCTTGCGTCTGCACCTGTGAAATCGGTATGTGCAGGACAGTCAGGGAGGAGGGGGCGAACAAAGCCAACCGTCAGTGACTACCCACCAAAAATGTGCTCAGTGCTAAGAGCTTCGCAGTCATCATCTCAATGAATTAATCATCAAACAACCTTTGAGGGAGAATCATTCATTCCTTCAACAAACTGAGCGGGTTGCCCACCTCCTTGTACAGGGATTGCCATTTCACAGATTAAGACTTGACACTTCGGGACATGAGGAGCTATGCTGGTAGCTAGTGGGTGAAGACTCCAAAAAGCTTCTGACTCCAAAGAACACAGCTCCTTCCTCTCCAGCCACCAGAGCTTCTCAACTTTTTAAAAATAATAATGAAAACTTCCCTTCCCCAGTGAGCCTTTCTAGACATGTTTTCCCCTAATGGCTTCCCCCACACCTATGAAATAAGTACTAATATGTCACGTTGGTCTGAGCCTTGGCAAGTTTAGATTGCAATATCTAAGACATTTCACCCATACCCACAAAAACTAATTTTTATCCAGTTGAGTGTGATATTCCTCCTGTGGAATGAGTGTTCTAAACCACATTTGTTACATCTTTATTAAAGGCATCAACCCTTTTCCAGGTACCATGAGTAACGGAGTTTAAAAAAAAAAAAAACAAAAAACTTTGTTTAAAGTATGAGACATGGTCCCTACTCTCAATGAAATTACAATCTCTCTCATGCCATCAGGTTTACAAAACTCTCAGTTATAAGATCCCATGATTGCAATTTTTTTTTAAATTTTTTATTAGAAGATAATTGCTTTACAATATTGTGCTGGGTGCTGCCATACATCAACATGAATCAGTCACAGGTATACTTATGTCCCTTCCGTCTTGAACCTCTTTCCCATTTCTCACCCCATCCCACCCCTCTAGGTTGTCACAGAGCACTGGGTTGAGCTCCCTGTGTCACACAGCAAATTCCCACTGGCTATCTATTTTACATATGATAACGTATATATTTCCTTGCTACTCTCTCCATTCGTCCCATCCTCTGCCTCCCACACTGTTTTCACAAATCTGTTCTCCATTTCTGCATCTCCATTGATGCCCTGCAGTGCCATTTTTCTAGAGTCTGTATTTAGGATTACTAGATGGAAATTACAAAGAGGAAATGAACTACAGGTCTAGCAAACACAAAACGTTTAATCGACATTGGCTACTGAGTAATTACGTGGGTGATCACTCATGCACGCAGTTAAGTCATTTCAGTCATGTCCGACTCTCTGTGACCCTTTGGACTATAGATCACCAGGGTCCTCTGTCCATGGGATTCTCCAGGCATGAATACTGGAGTGGGTTACCATGCCCTCCTCCAGGAGATCTTCCTGACCCAGGGGTCAAACCCATGTCTCCTGTGTCTTCTGCATTGGCAGGCAGGTTCTTTACCACTAACGCCCCCTAAAAAGACCAGAGTAGATGCTTTCTTGTCTCGGAAATTGAAGAGACTGGATCTGTAGCAACCACTCCAGTGGATTTCCATTTCCTCCTCTCTTTTTATACCCCCACTATCAGCACAAGGGCCTTAGTGAAATCATTTGGCTCACAAATGGGCCCATCATAAATAATACAGACCCTTCTCATATCACTCACCTCCTCCACATTAATGACACTGAATGGGTACCATTACGGGCTCTTCTTTTATTCAGAAGAAAAGATTTTGATGAATCCATTGCTTACAGGCAGAAATTTAAAAAAATTCAAAACCACATTTTTGAAATTAAACCTTCTGTGGTCTGAACAAGCACGACTGTCAGTTCTTTTATGCATTTCCAACATTGCCACAATTAATATTTTACAAGGAGCTTCACCAGTGACATATTTAGCAACATAAATCTTAATATTCTTTTCCCGGTAGCCACATTCCATTGCTCAGCAAAGCGGAGGGAGCCCTGTCAAAGTGGCAGCAGCCCTGCCAGAGGGAACTGGGTGTAGGACCACGGGGGCTTATGCTTGAGCCTCTGCAAAGCCCTTCAGCCATTTGCATCTCAGCGAGATGCCCAGGGAGTAGAGGAAATTACCCTCCTCTCAGCCCCTCCACCAGGCTTATGCCTAGCACCACAGTTATTTATAGATAATCCCCTCTTGGAAAGGTCAGATTTTATGATGTGTTTATAACCCTCTTTGACCAAATAAGTTCATTTGCATTGGATTCTGGGAGGGGGGGTTCGTTTTAAGCAGATTCAATTCATTTCTAAAGCTCTGTGCCTGGTAACATCAGGAGAATTGGGACTCTGTTGCCAGTATCAAAGGCTTGACGCTTTCAGGCCCACTTTCACCCCTCCTGTCTCTTCTTCCCCCTCATTAGAGTTTACCTGTCTCTATCCATGGCTTCTCATTCCTGCAGGAAGAACCTGAGACAGGACTCTGCACATTGGTTCCTTTCTGTGTCCTTATTGGCCAATGAGGACACCCACTATCACAAATCAACTTGAATACATACCAGGGATGGGCATGGGATCCTGGTTGGCCAGCCCTTGTCCAGGCTGAGTCAAGAATCAGTCTGTGGGACTGACTGACCCTGTGCTTTACTCATAGATGCCATGCTTATGACTTAGCCCTCACCTCCAGTCAAATGACATCCCTAGGTTTTGCTCCAGTTTCCACCTCTCACTCCAGCTCTGGAGCCACATTTTCAACTCACTGCTCAGTGCTGTGGGAGCATCAAGCTCTTTATGCCTAAACTGAACCCTCAAGTTCATACCCCCTAAAACAAATCTGCATATTAATATCTCTACAAACGGCAGCATCACTTCTCTAGTCACCTAAGCTCAAGAATATACAATATTCTTCGATTCCCCCTTTAGCAGCCTTCCCATCCCTGCCCACCTCCCCTCAGCTAATGGTTTCACTTCCCTCTCCTTATCCTCCAGAGTATCTCCTCTGTGTTGTCCCAGGAAAGCACTTGAGGACCTTCATCTGTACATTTGACCCAGCCCATCTCCCACCTCCTCCAGACTTGAGTCCATCCATTACCCTCCTCTCTTTAAATTCTCCCTTTCCTGCCAGCTCCATATTAAATTGGGTTTTGTATGTCTGTCTGCATCATGGCTCTGTATTTACCATCAGAGCTCTTTCATCTTCCTTAAAATTAGAAATAATATCTTCCTCATAGGGGTGTGGTGAGGATAAACCCAAATACCCAACACAAAGCATCTGGCTTATTGTAGGCACTTACATTCACTCATTGAACAAAAATCCTTATTAGTTTCCAAACACTGAGCTGCCCACTAGGACTAACAATCAATAGCATCTATTGGCCCTTGGCTCTCCCTACTTGCCAGCTACTGTTATTAGTGCTTTTCACATATTAACTCATTTAATAATCATAACAAGTCATTACAATTATTATTCATTGTAGAAGCAATTACAATTGTTATGTTCAGATGAGTTATAATTATTATTATGTCCTTATATCAAGGTATGGAGAGGGTAAGGATAAGTCAAAGTCAAGCCCAGACAAGTCTTAACCACCACAGGTACTTTCTCTAAGAATGTCATAGTCCCTGGCCTCTCACATTCTATAGACAAGTAAACAATTACAACACAGCATAATAAATGCTCTAATTCTAGAAGTCCTGGAGTATGATGGGAGCATGAAGTTAAGAACAAATATTTACCGAGAGATCATTATAGTTAAGCTGTGAAAGATAAATATTAGTTTCTTTTCCTTTTTCTATTCAATAACTCTAATCTAATTGCCATAATAAGCAAAGTGCAGCTCTGATGTTATTCTCCTGCTTAAAACCTTCAGATTTTCATTGCTTATCCAATAAAGTCCATACTCCTCAAATTGGCTTTGCCGTCTTTTCCTCCCCTGGTGCCCACATCTTTATGTGTGCTCCTGCATCCTCTTTCTCCAGGAGGCCCTTGCTCCTATTCATCCCTGTGCCCAAATCTTCCCTCATTTTCAAAACTCAAACCATTGCTTTTCTTTTAAGCCTTCAGTAGATTTTCATCTAAACAGCATCTCTCTCTTCTGAAATTCCATGACCTCATTTCTTTCACTTTCGTTTTAAAGATTTTTGTGTACACATATAATCTCATCTACTAGATTTGCAGCTCCTTGAGGAAAACAAGCTTCTTTTGCATCTTTACATAAGACACATGCTAAAACTATGTTAAATGGCAACCCAGAATCTTCCCAGACTCCGGTGTTTCTCATGTCTCTGCCCTTCCCTCCAGTCCAATCACTCATGGAATCCTATCCTTGCTTCCTCCTAAACAGCTCTTGTACCACCTACTCCTTTCTATTCCCACTACTCCAGCTTTTTAGTTCAAGTCATTAACCTTTATTACCTTAACTCTGGAACTTTTACTGTCAAGAGCTAGAGAGCAGATAGTTCTTCTCTGTGCTCCACACAATCTGTATAGCAAGTATTCAACTCTGCCCTTGTATGAAAGCAGCTACGTTGCTGTTTAGTTGTGAAGTCCTGTCTGACTCTTTTGCAACCTCATGGACTATAGCCCGCCAGGCTCTTCTGTCCATGGAATTTTCCAAGGAAAATTCTGGAGTGGGTTGCCATTTCCTGAAAGCAGCTATAGACAATACATAAGCAAATGGGTGCATCTGTGTTTCAATAAAACTTTATTTGCAAAAACAGATCCTTGCTGGGCCTGAATTGGCCTGAAGGTAGTTTGGCAACCCCAAATTTAAATAAATACATAATTGTTTCCAGCACTTACATTCAAATCCATCATCCAGGTAGAGTCAAAATGATGTCTTTAACTGCAAATATGGTCATGTTCCCAGAGATATAATGCACTGACCCTTCTCTTTATTACAAATCTCGTTTCCTTTCATGCCCTTCCCTACAACCCCACCTCCACTTTCCCTGTTATCCATCTGACAATCTATACTATCTTTGAAAACAGTTCAGTTGCTCAGTCATGTCCAACTCTTTGCAACTCCATGTACTGCAGCATGCCGGTCTTCCCTGTCCATCATCAACTCCCACAGCTTACTCAAACTCATGTCCATCAAGTCGGTGATGCCATCCAACCATCTCATCCTCTGCTGTCCCCTTCTCTTCCCACCTTCAATCTTTCCCAGCATCAGAGTCTTTTCCAATGAGTTAGTTCTTCCCATTAGGTGGCCAAAGTATTGGAGTTTCAGCTTCAGCATCAGTCCTTCCAATGAATATTCAGGACTGATTTCCTTTAGGATGGACTGGTTAGATCTCCTTGCAGCCCAAGGGACTCTCAAGACTCTTCTCCAACACCACAGTTCAAAAGCATCAATTCTTCGATGCTCAGCTTTCTTCACAGTCCAACTCTCACATCCATACATGACTACTGGAAAAACCATAGCTTTGACTAGATGGACCTTTGTTGGCAAAGTAATGTCTCTGCTTTTTTAATATGTTGTCTAGGTTGGTCATAGCTTTTCTTCCAAGGAGCAAGCATCTTTTAATTTCATGGCTGCAGTCACCATCTGCAGTGATTTTGGAGCCCCAAAAAAGTAAAGTCTGACATTGTTTCCACTGTTTCCCCATCTATTTGCTATGAAGTGATGGGACCAGATGCCATGATCTTAGTTTTCTGAATGCTGAGTTTTAAGCCAACTTTTCACTCTCCTCTTTCACTTTCATCAAGAGGCGTTTTAGTTCCTCTTCACTTTCTGCCATAAGGGTGGTGTCATCTGCATATCTGAGGTTATTGCTATTTCTCCTGGCAATCTTGATTCCAGCTTGTGCTTCATCCAGCCCAGCATTTTGCATGAGTACTCTACATATAAGCTAAATAAGCATGGTGACAATATACAGCCTTGACATACTCCTTTTCCTATTTGGAACCAGTCTGTTTGTTGTTCCATGTCCAGTTCTAACTGTTGCTTCCTGACCTGCATACAGATTTCTCAGGTCAGGTGGTCTGGTATTCCCATTACTTGAAGAATTTTCCACAGTTTATTGTGATCCACACAGTCAAAGGCTTTGGCATAGTCAATAAAGCAGAAGTAGATGTTTTTCTGGAGATCTCTGGCTTTTTCAAAATGTAACTCAGAGCTTAAGTCTTCTAGAAAGTCTTCCCTGTTCACACTGTGTTGTTTGTGTTGTTAGTCACTCAGCCGTGTCCCACTCTTTGTGACCTCATGGACTGTAGCCCACTAGGCTCCTCTGTCCATCGGATTTCCTGGGCAAGAATAGTGGAGTAGGTTGCCCTTCTTTTCTCCAGGGGGTCTTCCCAGATCGAACCTGGGTCTCCTGTATTGCAGGCAGATTCTTTGCCAAAGCTGATTACATATTCATTTCTATCTCTATACGTAATATGAGTTTCTTTGAGTTTGAGAGTCTCACGAATGGAAATGACCAAATTTACTCTCATGGTAGTCTTACCTACTAGACAGAGAGCTCTATGCAAAGAGCATGATTGTCTCATCTACCTGCATTTCCTTTCATTCCTGGTACATAGTACACACTCAACAAGTGTTCTCTGCTTGTACAATGACTGTTGCCAATGGAAAAATGCACTCACTTCCTCAGACCCAAAGATATGTTTGTCTCAATGTTGGTCAGATAACATCAAGCCAAGAAGCCGGGGAGTGGCTGAGGATAAAAGGCAGCAGCCAAGGCTTCTGTTCAGGAAGTGGATAGCAGTTCTTTGTGGAACAGCATGAAGCAATAATTGACTTTTCATTCATTTTCAAAAAGAATGGAAAATCTCATGTCTTGCCAAATGGCCTTGTAGATATTTCCTCATTCAGATTGCCCTCTCAGAGAAACCAAATTGTTGGGTGGGCACTAAAAGAGGTTAACTTCAATGGGATTGGATGCAGATCACATTTGTTGGTGCCGAGTTTATAAAGAGAGGAAAGAGAGGAGTCAAGGAAAGTACAATGAGTTAATCCAAGATAAAATAGAATGGAAGGAAAGCAGTTTGTTCCTTTCTAAAACCTGTGACTTTTGTCATGCATATCCATAAAAGAGCAAGACAGTCACTTAGAATTAGAAGTAATCTTAGTGATTTCTTCCTTTTATCCATAGTATATATGGGAATCTCATTCAATCTGTGTGTGTGTGAATGTGTATGTGTGAGAGCATATGTGTTGGAACAATTAGATAAGGACATGATGGCATCTCTTTGGCAGAAAGGTCAAATATCTTTAAGTATAAGATGCGTGTGTGCATGCTCAGTCACTCAGTCGTGTCCAACTCTATGTGACCCCATGGACTATAGCTCTCTAGGCTTCTCTGTTCATGGGATTTTCCAGGCAAGAATACTAGAGTAGGTTGCCATTTCCACCTCTAAGGGATCTTCCCAACCCAGGGATCAAACCCACATCTCCTTGCATTAGCAGGGAGATTCTTTACCACTGAGCTACCTGGGAAGCCCTTAGGTATAAGATTGATAAATCATCAATTTGTCACAGACATATTCCTTTTTACTCTAAACAGCGCCTCTAAAGAAAAAAGAGCAGGGGCAGTAAAGAGCCAGCTCAGCAGCTTTCTCATCAATTAACCAGGACAGAGAACTGTATGGAGAATTCAAGCAAAAGGAAAACCTACTCAACTGGCCTGATATAACCAGATTGACTTTCTATAGTGGTTCAATTACCCAGATGACTCTCTAATCCCTTGTCTAAATGCTATGATTATAGAACTGTGGCACCACTTTATCCAGCTATAAAGGAGAGGTCACTCATTTAAATAGGAAGCATTTGTCCCTTAATCTTCACTGCAGGTCTGGGCATATGGTCCAAATGCCAGGTAACTGACCTGAGACAAACCATTGCTCATGGGTCATCTCCACTGAAAGATTCAGCCCCGTGGGCCATCTCTACTAAAAAAGTCAGTCAGAGAAATGTAAATCTAGAATGCATTCTTTGAGGATTACTGCAGAGTTGAAGAAACAAGTTTTATCCAAAAAAATGAAAAAGAGGGAGACACTAGAACCCAATATATATATAATCACCTGTTAATGGTACTGTGACGGAGAGAAGACTAGGAATCAGAGCTGATTTTTTTCTTCTCACCTCATGAATCCATCTCTAAGGAATCTTGGGTTAATTTCTATTAACCACACTAAGCCTCTGTTTGCTTATCTACAAAATGGAACACTTATTTCTTTGCCTATTTCACAGGTTATGGAGGCAACTAAATTATAAATATGTGTGAGAGTGTTTGAAGCTTGTGAGATGTCATAAAGATAGTACAAATATGGGAATTATCCTTGTTTTTAGTGATACATTATAGAGAGGAAATGATTGACATAAACAAGAAAAGTCAGGTGTTTCATAGACCTCTAACCTCAGTGATATCAGAAGTAAGCCTCTTGTATATTTGGGCAAGTGTTGGCATGAGGATACAACCAAGTTCATCCATTATGTAAGACAGAGACTAAGCAACTTCTGAGGTTTTTTCCAACTCATATTTCAGTATCATTGTCTCCCAAAATATATTGTTCCCATTAGGGGACCACTCTTGTAAGAATGTTTTTATAAAGTTGAGTGAGACTTTTTTTTATTTTTCACCATGCTGTATGGCTTGCAGGATCTTAGTTCTCTGACCCAGGACTGAACCCATGACCCCTGCAGCAGAAGGACCAGCAGTAAATTCCCGAGAAGCTGCTTTTCAATCATACCCAACCCCTGCCACTCATCACTTACTGGACTACAGCAATAATAGGGATGGGGTAACCTACATTATTGAAGCTTGATTAACTGTTACTTTCTCCTGAAACATTCGATACCCTTAACTATCACGGGTACCAGGGCCTTCCCTGGTGGCTCAGACAGTAAAGAATCTGCCTGCAATGTGAGAGACCCAAGTTCGATTCCTGGGTTGGAAAGAACCCCTGGAGAAGGGAATGGCAACCCACTCCAGTATTCCTGCCTGGAGAATTCCATGGACAGAGGAGCCTGGTGGGCTACAGTTCATAGGCTTGCAGAGTCAGACACAGCCAAGTGACTAACACTTTCACCATGGCTGTGTTGAAATTCTGAACTCTCTTGACTTCCACCTCACCACCCTTTCTTGGTTTCTTTCCTAATTCTTGGGACATTCTTTAGTTTCCTTCTTTGGCTGTTTTCTTCATAAATTCCCCTAAACTTTATATCCCAAAGCTTCGTTTGGGCCTTCTCCCTTTAAACCCTAAAATTACCACTGAATGATTTTAACTGCATATGTGATGAATACAACCAAAAGGATGATAACCGACAAAATTTTTGTCACCATCTAAATAATCTCAAGCCTTGTACTTCCAACTCCCTATTGGATATCTCCATACTCTTTAAGTATGGGGCTTCCCTGTTGGCTCAGATGGTAAAGAATCTGCCTGAAATGCAGGAGACCTGAGTTCAATCCCTGGGTTGGAAGATGCCCTCAAGAAGGGAATGGTAACCTACTCCAGTATTCTTACCTGAAAAATCCCATGGGCAGAGGTACCTGTCAGGCTACAGACCATGAGGTTGTGAAGAGTCAAGACATGACTGAGCAACTCAGTACACACATACTCTATAAGATCCAAATTTCTTAGTAAGGAACACAGGTCTCCTCATATCTGACATCCCTAAATTTTAAGCTTTATCTCCTGCTGTGGCCTCTGTGTGCCCTAAGATTCAGATAGGCATCACATTTTTGTGAGAAGGACCTGACTATCAACCCCAGACTAATCCATATTCAAATCCTAGCTTCACTGTTTACCAAATGTGTAGAAATAACCAAATCACCAAGGCTACTTGAGCCTTCTGTTCCTAATCTATGAAATGTTTGTCGTGAGAATTAAATAAGATCATATATATTAACCTAGCTCAGGCCCTAGCACAACTTAGTTGCTTAGCAAATATTGATTCCTTTCTATTCCTCTGCAGAAATGTTCCAGTATTTAGATTTTCTTAAACACACCACGATTTATTTTCCACATAACTCTTTTTGCACATGCTATTCTTTTGGCCTAGAATGCAGCCTCTTCACCACCCCAGTCCTCATGCTTGCCAGGCAAACTATTACACAACTCTTAAGAATGTTATTATCTGGAAATATTTTCTCGATAAGGCCACACTGCAGTCAAATCCAGGTGCTCTTTTCCTCCAGGCCTTGGGAGCATTTTATTCCTAAGTCTATTACTTTATATCATAAATGGTTATTTATATCTGTCTTCCCCCAATAGGCTGTGAGCTCACTGAGAGTTCCATGTATTCAAAATCAGGCAATCAAATGTCACAATTCTAAAGAGACTGCAAACCACTGAGCTCATATAGGCTATATGCAGGTGACGTAAGGGGCACGGGTGGAGTCGGGAAGATCCCCTGGAGGAGGGCATGGCAATCCCCTCCATTATTCTTGCCTGGAGAATCCCATAGACAGGGGAGCCTAGCAGACTGCAGTCCATAGTGTCACAGAGTCAGACATGAACATAAGTTCATGGTATTAGTTAAAATGCATGTGATAGAGACACTATTTATATGGGATAATTCATTTATTCAATTTCCATTTTAAGCACTAGGAACACAAAGGGACTTTAGATATTGACCCTTCCTCTCATGAGTAAAATCTTAAATGGGCAAAGATTTAAATTTTAAATTAAAATAAAATTTTCATTTATACTTATTTGTTTTTCACAGAAAGAAATGTAAACATTGCATGAATTTTAAGTTTCTCTCTGTATCCCCAGTGTTCATCACTGAGAGTAAAGACTTATAGTATTTCAGTTCAGTTCAGCCGCTCAGTCATGTCTGACTCTTTGCGACGCCATGAATTGCAGCAGCCAGGCCTCCCTGTCCATCACCAACTCCCAGAGTCTACCCAAACCCATGTCCATCAAGTCAATGATGCCATCCAGCCATCTCATCCTCTGTCGTCCCCTTCTCCTCCTGCCCCCAATCCCTCCCAGAATCAGGGTCTTTTCCAATGAGTCAGCCCTTCACATGAGGTGGTCAAAGTATTGGAGTTTCAGCTTCAACATCAGTCCCTCCAATGAACACCCAGGACTGATCTCCTTTAGAATGGACTGGTTGGATCTCCTTGCAGTCCAAGGGACTCTCAAGAGTCTTCTCCAACACCACAGTTCAAAAGCATCAATTCTTCAGCACTCAGCTTTCTTCACCGTCCAACTCACATCCATACATGACTACTAGAAAAACCAAAGCCTTGACTAGACGGACCTTTGTTGACAATGTCTCTGCTTTTAAATATGCTACCTAGGTTGGTCATAACTTTCCTTCCAAGGAGTAAGCGTCTTTTAATTTCATGGCTGCAATCACCATCTGCAGTGATTTGGGAGCCCAAAAAAGTTAAGTCTGACACTGTTTCCACTGTTTCCCCATCTATCTGCCATGAAGTGATGGGACAAGATGCCTTGATCTTAGTTTACTGAATGTTAAGCTTTAAGCCAACTTTTTCACTCTCTTCCTTCACTTTCATTAAGAGGCTTTGTAGTTCCTCTTCACTTTCTGCCATAAGGGTGGTATCGTCTGCATATCTGAGGTTACTGATATTTCTCCCAGCAATCTTGATTCCAGCTTGTGCTTCTTCCAGCCCAGCGTTTCTCATGATGTACTCTGCATAGAAGTTAAATAAGCAGGGTGACAATATACAGCCTTGATGTACTTCTTTTCCTACTTGGAACCAGTCTGTTGTTCCATGTCCAGTTCTAACTGTCGCTTCCTGACCTGCATACAGGTTTCTCAAGAGGCAGATCAGGTGTTCTGGTATTCCCATCTCTTTCAGAATTTTCCACAGTTTATTGTGATCCACACAGTCAAAGGCTTTGGCATAGTCAATAAAGCAGAAATAGATGTTTTTCGGGAACTCTCTTGCTTTTTCAATGATCCAGCAGATGTTGGCAATTTGATCTCTGGTTCCTCTGCCTTTTCTAAAACCAGCTCGAACATCTGGAAGTTAACGGGTCACATACTGCTGAAGCCTGGCTTGGGGAATTTTGAGCATTACTTTACTAATGTGTAAGATGAGTGCAATTGTGCAGTAGTTTGAGCATTCTTTGGCATTGTCTTTTTTTGGGATTGGAATGAAAACTGACCTTTTCCAGTCCTGTGGCCACTGTTGAGTTTTCCAAATTTGCTGGCCTATTGAGTGCAGCACTTTCACAGCATCATCTTTCAGGATTTGAAATAGTTCAACTGGAAATTCCATAACCTCCACTAGCTTTGTTCATAGTGATGCTTTCTAAGGCCCACTTGACTTCACATTCCAGGATGTCTGGCTCTAGGTGAGTGATCACACCATTGTAATTATCTGGGTCGTGAAGATCTTTTTTGTACAGTTCTTCTGTGTATTCTTGCCACTTCTTCTTCTGCTTCTGTTCGGTCCATACTATTTCTGTCCTTTATTGAGCCCATCTTTGCATGAAATGTTCCCTTGGTATCTCTAATTTTCTTGAAGAGATCTCTAGTATTTCCCATTCTGTTGTTTTCCTCTATTTCTCTGCATTGATTGCTAAGGAAGGCTTTTTTATCTCTCCTTGCTATTCTTTGGAACTCTGCATTCAAATGGGAATATCTTTCCTTTTCTCATTTGCTTTTCACTTCTCTTCTTTTCACAGCTATTTGTAAGGCCTCCTCAGACAGCCATTTTGCTTTTTTGCATTTCTTTTCCATGGAGATGGTCTTAATCCCTGTCTCCTGTACAATGTCACAAACCTCCATCCATAGTTCAGCAGGCACTCTGGCTATCAGATCTAGTCCCTTAAATCTATTCCTCACTTCCACTGTATGATCATAAGGGATTTGATTTAGGTTATACCTGAATGGTCTAGTGGTTTTCCCTACTTTCTTCAATTTAAGTCTGAATTTGGCAATAAGGAGTTTATGATCTGAGCCACAGTCAGCTCCCAGTCTTGTTTTTGCTGACTGTATAGAGCTTCTCCATCTTTTTCTGCAAATATAATCAATCTGATTTTGGTGTTGATCATCTGGTGATGTCCATGTGGTAGAGTCTTCTCTTGTGTTGTTGGAAGAGGGTGTTTGCTATGACCAGTGCGTTCTTTTGACAAAACTCTATTAGCCTTTGCCCTGCTTAATTCTGTACTCCAAGGCCAAATTTGCCTCTTATGCCAGGTGTTTCCTGACTACCTACTTTTGCATTCCAGTCCCCTATAATGAAAAGGACATCTTTTTGGGGGTGTTAGTTCTAAAAGGTCTTGTAAGTCTTCATAGAACCATTCAACTTTATGTGTCAAAATGTTTTTAGAATCAAGTGCCTGAAAACCAGCAAAGATGTGTATTGGTTCAAGTATATGGCTGTCTGGTGAAGAGCAGACACCACAGTAGTTTAATCCAGCAAGTTGATGATGTCATCAAGGACCTAGATCCTTTCCTTCTCCCCAGCCTAATGACTGCAAAGTGAGTGTTAGGTAGTTAGAATAGGGAAAAGGAGTCCAGAACGGTGGTGGCTAAAAGGTAAGGAAGAAAAAATCCCACGAAAATAGAACAAAGGAAGGTCCAAGGACCAGAGTGAAGACCTCAGGTAAAACAACACTCCTGGCTGGTCCAATTTACATAAGACAGGCCCAGGGAGAGAAAAACATATAAAAAGAGGAGCCAAAGCTCTCTCTCGCCACCCCTGTCCCGCCCTGTGCACTGGGGCGCTCTTCTCTTCGCGTCTTTGGGTTGACATGCCCTCACGCCCTGAAGATGGATTTTCCTGCTATTATCTAAATAAAATAGAGCTGTAACACTGAGCTGTAACACTCATTTGTCTAAGAGCTATAATACGGTCCATTCGAGACCTGAGAGCTATAACACAGTCTGTCCAAGACCCGAGAGCTGTGACACGCTGAGGGCTTTAATGTCCATCACTCCAAATCTTTGTTGTGGAAGAGACAGAACCAAGGAGCATATACTCTCCTAAAGTTTATTACTGGTTATTTATTACAGAGGAAACTGAAGTGCATTTATAAGTTCTTTTACTTGATTAATTGTCTCAGTGTTTCTTCTTTCTCATAAAATACATTTTCAGAGTATCTGGAGTTTTTCTTTTTCCTTTATTTTTTAAACTGAAATCCACTTTGAGTGCCCAACATCATTTTGGCTCCAGCATTATCTCTTTATTAATTGTCAAATGTCTGCATTAGCTATCTTTATTAAAAAAAAAAAAAAAACACCTCAATGTCCCAACCAGTCATTACAGATTATTCGCTGGAAGTGCTTTTTCAAAAACTTTATAAAGTTTTCTGTTTAGTGAGGAAAGTGCTTTCTCTTTTCCATCCTTCTCTCGTGTCAATAAATTTGAACATTTTAAAAGTGTGGTTCATCTGTTACATTGATTCCTAAGAAACATTGTTAGTGAGAAGGAAAACTATATGCTTAGAGAAATAAAAGATAGATCAAAAAATAAAACTTACTTTTATGTGGAGAACTATCTTTTTTTCCTACTCTAATTCAAACCCACCCTTACCTTCTTCACCACCAACAAACACACGGGTGCATTCACACACAAAGTTCCAGTAATAGGAATAGAATGTTCTGTTCAAAAAAACAATGTATTGATATTCCAAACTCAAAACATGGCATTTGCTGGATGTGAAAGTGTTAGTCACTCAGTCATATCTGACTCTGCAACCCCATGGACTGTAGCCCACCAGGCTCCCCTGTCTATGGGATTTCCCAGGCAAGCATACTAGAGTGGATAGGTGTTCCCTTCTCCAGGGCATCTTCCCCACCCAGAGATAGAACCCAGGTCTCTTGCATTGTAGGTGGATTTTTTACCATCTGAGCCGCCAGGGAAGCCCTTTGCTCGGTGTATGAGAATGCAATTCTCAGTTCTTTATTGGCAAAAAAAAAAAAGGAGGAGTGAACCATCAGGCCAGTTTGAGCCACCTGATTTGAGGTATGCAGTTCCACAGCTGAAGTCCTAGGGTTACAAGGTTGGGGAGTTAGAGTGAAGAAAAGATCAAATATCTCCATAGTTTCTCTTTCTTATTAAATGCCTTTGGAAAATCAGTGCTATTATATACAGTCTGTGACCTTCACCCCCATGAAGACCTCATATACATTCCCTAGAGTTTATTTTTTAACTTTTATTCTCCTTATGACTGTTGAATTGTTATCAATGATCAGTTCTTGCTGTTCCCCTTGAACAATCTTTCTGTTTCTAAAAAAGAACATTTACTAACAGCAAGGTCAGAGGGCGCCAGGTTTCTGGTTTCCAGCTGGGTGCTATCACTCGCTCATTCCATTTTCTGCTATTTATGTTCTAGCCTTGACCCAGGCTAGTATATCAGGGGACGGAGTCATCTCAACTTTCTCACATCTCGATTGTGAAAGAGGCGGACTAAAGAGGCAGACTTAGTCATTAGACTCATTCTGTAGGAATCTCGACAGGTTACTACTGCCGTTGGGAGAAACACAGAGCTAAGTTTTCAGAAGAGGATTCCAACGGTGCTCATCTTTCTTCTCCCTTAACAGGAAGAAACATTTTCTCCCACTGTTACTCTCAGACCAGCTCAGAAAGAATTATCTGCTCGAGGCTAGCTCCCTCATCTCAAGGGTGCAGACTCACTAATCACAGAACTGAATGCCCTAGCAGAGGCAATATCAGGCTAAGAGAAGTCTACCAATGTGTGTCAAAATACATTACTTAACAAAGAGTCTGGTATTTTCCCAGAAGCAATACGGGACATCCCCTGCAGGGGTGTGTTGTGAGTGTTGAATGAGCTAATTTATGTAAAGCCCTTTGAACAATGCCTGGCATACAGTGAGTGCTCAACTATTATTATTATGATATGAGACAGCCTGGTCTTGTATAAAAAATGGTGATCTAGAAAGCAGGAGATCTAGGTTGAAGTCCTGCCTCTTGTATTAATACATTCTCCTCATGTGACATTGGAAAAGTCACTCAAGTTCCCTAAGCTTCAACTCCTGACCTAGAAAAGGGGAATAATTTTATCTCTCATGCAGATTTTTCAAGGAATTATAGGATCAAATGCAGTAAAGGTTTTGAGAATCTTTCATAAATCATGAAGTGTCGTACAAATCTTAATGATCACTGCAAGCACGTGATGTCAGAGACCTTCTTTGGAATCTGATTGAGCACCCATTATCAGAGTAAGCACTCAACAATACTTGTTACATGGATCATAGTTTCTCCAGCAGTATCACTATGATGACCATCATTATCCTTTCTCACTCATTTTGCCCTTCCTTCTTGAATTTTTTTCATTCATTTCATCACATCTAGTACTTGGTTGATAATATCAGTGAGGGTTATGCCCACTGGTAAATAGTGACTACCCAAGATTTTATTTATTTGAATACTTGCTTTATATTTACTGTTTGAATACCAATAATACTATATGGCACATTATAACTTTTGAAAACTATTTCTGAAATATTATTATTAATAATAAATATTACTTATTTATTATTATTAAATCACTACAACACTCTGAGGTAGGTGTTTTTGCTATTATCCTTACTTTGCAAGCCCAAGAAGAAAATGACTCCTGACTGCCTGCAAAATAAATTTGACATCCACTCACAGGGTTGTCTCATGGTTAAAAGCACAAACTGTAAAACCAGACAGCCTAAAATTCACATTCTAGCTCTGCCACATACCTCTGTGTGACCCTGGGCAAGTTATTTAAACTCTCTGTGCCTCAGTTTCCTTACCTATAAAATGAGTAATAATAGTACTTACCTCATAAGATACTTGAAAGAATTAATTGTCAAAATATGTAAAACATTTGGAAGAGTCATGCATTCAATGAATATTAGCTATTATCATAATTTAATCTGACATTCAGTGTCCTCAACAGCAGAAAGTTAGTCGATCTTTCGAGACAGCTCTCCCTTCTGCCCTGGCACACATCCTGCTCTCCAGCCCTCTTCATTCACAGTGAACCTAACATGCTGCATGAGATGTATAGTTGCTTGATAAATGGTTGTTGAAAAATAAATGACAAAAAGAAGCAGACTGGGAGAAAGGAAGGAAAGAAGGAAGATAGGGAAGGAGGGAGGGACAGACAGAGGAAGGAAGGGAGGGAGGGAGAGAGAAAAAAATCATGTTATTTCATGAAAAAGGAAATTCTTTCATACCCCCCCTTCATCAAAAACATTACAGAGTTTTCATTTTCCTCAAGAAGTATAAAGTAAGATAACTTTTGTAGAGTCAGCAAAGCCAAGACTTTTTTTGCAGCTAGTGTGACCTGCATTTTCCAAATTACTTCTGCTTATCTATTTATTGCCACTATAAAGGTTTTTTTTTTCCATCATAAACTACCTTTGAATATTGTGCAATATATTTTGTGTATATTGCAACATAATGAGATACCGCTGAATGAATTTAATTTCTGTTCTTGGTATATATGCATTAATGGAAGTGGGTGCGACTCAGAGCACTTTCTGAAGTTTTCAAGCCTTGGAGAGAATTGCATTCCATTTACCCGCACAAGGTTAGGGTCACTGTGCTGTCCAGTGCTGAAAAACAAGGAAAAAAGGGTAAAAATCATGGAAATGTAATTTACCTATTTCTTCCTGTGTTCTTAGAATTTGTGTCCCTTCAAATCCTGATTTTGATTACATGTTTTAAGGGAAATTTTCCATATTTTTAATCATTCTTTAGCTTTCCTTCATTTAATCCCTGCTCTTTATATATAACATTTGATATATATAATAAGTATGTCAATATGTTATCAGCAAAGATTATTAGAACTTTTTAAATAATCAGTATTTTTGTACAGTTTTTAACAGCATACCTATATGTTTAATTTTATTATGTTTCTAGATAGACTATCCAAAAGAAAAATTTTAATGTCTCTTAGAATTTTAAATATTTGCATTGAGAATATCAGGAAAAAGCTTATGTTACCATATTTTTCCCATAGGATCTCAGATCCAAGCCTTGGTTTTGGTTTTTTACTCCTTTTTGTTGAATATTACATGTTCTCAGAAGATTTCTCAGCGGGTGGAAAGAAAGAGAGGCATTTCAATATTTTATTCATTTCTTCTCCCACAAGTGAGATGACATTTATTTCTAGTTTACTACCTGAAACAGACACAAATTAAGGGAATTTGAGTCAGTGTACAATACTCAAGAACATCCTAGAAATTAGTTGAAGAAAATTAGTATCATGCTATCGTTCATGCCATTTTTTTTTGTCATCTTCTTTACCCAGTATTTCTTATACTATAACTCATCCAAATAAACATTCTTGGCCTAAGACATGGTTTAAGTCTTAAATTATTGTCAATATGCTCCCATTATTCCTAATTTTAATATATTTCATTTAATTGCTGCTACTTGTTTTATATCTGACAAAACAGAGGACCAAGGCCTTACTACCACGTTTTGAACATGAAGACCTTTTTCCTCTGTTAGGATTTCTTAGGGAAAGGGTTTTCTCTTTCTCTATTGCCTCTTTAAAGTTTTCTTCTTTCCTATACCGACACTTCCGCAATAGAGCTACCCAACATGCTGTGTCTAGCTACTTTCCAAAAAGTGAAACATACAACCTTATAAAGAGATGTTCTATGTATTCAAAATGCTTCTTCTAAATGTGCTTTAGTTTCATTTACAATGATGTGTTAGTTTCTGCCATACAACGAAGTGAGTCAGTTTTATATATATACATACATATATCCACTCTTTTAGATTCTATTCCCATATAAGTCATTAGAGTCTTGAATAGAGTTCCCTGTGCTATAGAGCAGTCTGAGACGGTATTTTTCTCAAGGATCTTACAGAAAAATTAAATAAAATGTAATAATGTTCCAGTGACAGAGGAGAAATTTTTCCCCTGTCGCTAGAGTTAAAATTGTGAGTGTACCATAATGGCTGTGTTGGCTGGGCGTTCCACTGCTCTCCTAGTAAAGGTATGGAACAACTACTTCTCATAGTTCCTTGGTTTATTGGCTAGTAACATAGTCATAAAGTCCCTTGGCAAGGAACTGGTTTTCTTCTTTTAAAATTTAGTCAAGAATCTATGGTTTAAAAGGAAGAAAAGGTCACTTCTTGGAGGCCTGCCTGGTTAAACAGGTTAGGCAGTATACTTTTTATGAAGTCAAGTAAGTGTGAAGGTAGTGAAGTATCATGGCTCACGTGGCATAATGAGTAAAGAGAAACTCTTCTTGCTCAGACTTGTTCCCCCAAGCTCTGTGCATTATCCAAGGGACACACTGAGTCATCTGAATTCAATCAGTTCAGATCCCAAAGGTTGGTTAGAGATATACATGAGGTAGGAGGTTTAAAAATTCATCTAAAAAGTCAAACTGGGTTAAATTCAATATAGTTTTTATTTTAAAGAATCTTCTACCTCACCAGAAGGGTGCCTGCCTCTTGAATTAATGGAAGAATGACTATAAAGAGACTCAAAGAGATCATATCACAAATGAAAAAGAAAAGAGTAGAGAGTTTCAGTTAATTGCCAACTTCACAGAGCAAGTCAACAGCAGCTGGAGACGAACAGAGCTAAAATGTCAACTCTTCCTTTCTATTGCTGGGTTCCAGTCTCCCATACTCCTAACACAGACAGTCTGTATAAAGGCTCATCTGTCTCAAAATTGTGAGTGTTTGGTGTGTTATAGAGGTGAACAGCTCTCCATAGCCCTCTTCAGATGTAGGAATGTGTGCCGCTTATTTTCCTGGATTACAGGGAACCAAGCCCCTTCTTTAGCCTTTTAACTGTCCAGTGGCCACTAAGTGCTCTCTCTGGAGTATTGCTAGAGTTTGTCTTCATGAGGTGGCAGGATGATTCCCAGGGGACTTCTGGAAACAGATCAGACAAGGAGTCAGCTGCTATGTTAGAGTAGCCAAAGATGCTAGTTGGTCTCCAAGATGGGGTAGTGGTATGGGTTTTCTAATCAAATTGCACTAGGGCATTCATAAGACAAAGGTCTGTACAGTCAAAGCTATGATTTTTCCAGTAGCAATATATGGATGTGAGAGTTGGACCATAATGAAGGCTGAGTATAAAAGAATTGATGCTTTAGACTGTGGTGCTGGAGAAGACTCTTGAGAGTCCCTTGGACAGCAAGGAGATGAAACCAGTCAATCCTAAAGTAAATTAACCCTGAATATTCATTGGAAGGACTGATGCTGAAGCTGAAACTCCAATGCTTTGGCCACCTGATTCGAAGAACTGACTCATTAGAAAAAACTCTGATGCTGGGAAAGATTGAAGGCAGGAGGAGAAGGAGATGTCAGAGCATGAGATAGTTGGATGGCATCACTGACTCAATGGACATGAGTTTGAGCAAACTCTGGGAGACAGTGAAGGACAGGGAAGCCTGACATGCTATGGTCCATGAGGTCACAGAGTTGGACATGATTTAGTGACTGAACAACAGCAATTCATAAGCCTCAAGGATGTCCTATTCCTGGGTCAGTGACCCTAGCATTCTGGAACCACCAACAATTTTAGAATTAAGAATAGGTATTAGAATTGACCCCATCCCTGACCTTTGCTCTTCTTCTTTTCCTTCTCCCCCAACTCTTCCACTTCCTTAAAAAAAAATTTCATTTCTCCTCCCATCTACCTCAGTCTCTTTTTACTCTGACACAAAAGAATTCATGCTATTTCTTTTTACCAATATTAGAATTTAAGGAACTTTCAGGAAGCACTCGGGCATTAAAAACTCAATCCCTGCATTCTTTGGAAGAGCATTTATTCCTCAGTGATAGGAATATCGCTTTTCATCTACTCCCTATGCTGTGAAATATCCAGGGAGGAGACTTCTTGCTACAGCAATGAGAACAAAATTCTAGTTAGGTTCTCAGCAAGTCATCCTCCTAGTTATCTTTGATAAGAAGCATCTTAGAGGGAATGAGTCCTGCATCTGAAAAGAATCAAAATCCCTTGTTCCTTCAGAGGATGGGTGGAAAAGTAGATACAAGAGGGAGAAGAGAAGGAATGGAGGGAGGGAGAAAGGGAAGGCAAAAGAGAAGAGAGAGAGGTAGAAAAGGAGAGGAGAGAAAAGGAAAAAAGGAAAAGATGGAATGAGAAGGGGTCTCAAGAGAGGGGAGGGAGGAAAAAGGGCAACAGAAAAACAAAATTTTAAATGTGTGATAGAAAAGGCAATTCTCCAAATTTCTGGGCATCTTTATAGTGGAAATATGACAAGGCAAGCCTTGTGGTAAAACAGTAAAATAACACTCTATAAAGTTCCAAACAATAAAAGAATGCCTTTGGTGAAGCATATGACAAGCTCCATGCCCTGAGAGTTGCAAGGGGGCACATTTAACTTGGTGATCCTGCTGACGTAGTATGTGATTGCACACCCAGGGCTGCTCTATGGAGGATGATGCTGTCGGAACCCTGCCAGTTGACTTCTGAACTCAGAGCCTTGTTAACCTAGCTCCTTATTCACTAAACAGGAGGCTCCCTCACAAGCAGTCTGTGTGTACCTGTTATCTTGTCTGGGGCTATATAAGAGTCCCTCTGTCTTCAGAGTTGGGTTCATAAAGTCTTTGATGACAACATGAATTCCTACCAGATAAGAACAAAGCAAACTCATTGAACTTACAATATGAATAAGGCAGCAGATCAAGTTTGCTTTATTAAAGCTTTGCTCTAGAAAAGTAGACCATGATTTGGGGGATAATGATTAGAAACATTGATTTCCCTAGTAGGACTAACTAGGGATTCACTAGTTCCCTATAGGAAATTGGTAATGTTCCAAACTAGCAGAAACTTATGTGACTAGCCATTTCAGTCTTCCCAACCAAGATGTTTCTTGGAATATGGGACCTCAGTCTTAAAAGTGGGAAGGCCTTAGGCAAACCAAGAGGAGTTGGTTACCCTTTGTTAATCACTCATTATTCCCCTACTTGCCCTCCTTAGACTTGCAACTTGAAGATGACTTAAGCAATTCTCTAGAACTGAGTTTCTATGAAATGTTTTTATGAAAGCTGCCCCTCCAGAGTACCCAAGGGCTAAGGTTATGTCTCATCCATTTTCATGTTCCTGAAGCCTGGTACATCGTGTGGCACTGAGAAGAACTGAGTCAGCTGAGCAACTGAACTGATCTTCTGCAGAATATGTACTGAATGGGAACTATGATATCCTCAGGCAAGAACTGTATCTTCCTCAGTGAATGCACCCTCAGGCTCCCTAAGTGGAGCTTAACTTGGATAGGAATAGAAACCCTTTAAAAAGATTCACCTTCCCACATTAAACTATGTGGTTTTTTAAACACACTCAAACAGTGGCTAAGAGCTCAGGTCAAGAATTGGACTAACAAGTTTAAACCCAGGCTCCACCATTCCACCAGGCTATGTAAACTTAAGTCAGTCACCTAACTTCTCCGTGCATCTCTTTCCTCACTTTTGTCTTTCGTAGGTGAGAGCACCAAATTAGACCCATGCGTGTAGCACCCTTAGCTCTTAGCTGTATGGTAAGAACCTAACTCATAGTATTAATAATTCACATCACTACTGTTCTTGGAGTTTTCTTTCTAAGTACCAAGGGAGCAAAGTTGAGGATAATTAGAAAACAATATGTACAATAATATCTCCCAAGTTTCATTTAATCCCCAAGACCTTACACCATGGATTTTTATTTTTAACACCAAAAGTGCATCCTTAATTGTGATAATCTGTGTATGACTATAATGAGCACAATATTATCAAGCGACAGTCACCAAAAACTGTATGTACATGGAGTGGGACGGTGTGGGGTGATCTTCATCTCTCCACCACCCCCATTTTATTACTTAAACTTCCTATTACATGAACCATTTACTCAATTTTCACTGAACTTTTCACAACTAGAAAGTCACTGGACTTGGTCCAACTCCTATAAAATTTTACTGCTCTCTTAGTTATTGCATAATGATTCCTAAGAGTTAACATTTTACTTTTCTTCTAAAACAAGGGATTTGCTTAAAGGAAGAAATCTCATTGTAAGTACCAATGATCCTGAATTCAGTGCTTTATTGCTCCAGTAAGAACTGATAAATTATCTGAACAAAGTTTAAAGTCAAGAGTAAAGCTCAGGTTTTTTATATATTACATTTTCTACTCCTTCTCTTTCTCCTCTTTCTTCTTATAACTAATTTTTTTAACATTTATATACTCAAAAAATGTATTATTTTCTGGAAATGCAAATTGTGAGCAATACAGAAATAACACTTTATTTAGTGGTAAATGCTCAAAGTACTTTATAAATGTTTAAAGTACTTTATTTCTTCCAAAATTTTCTGTTAAAATCTGAGTATGATACTGCTATAATAGGCATTTCTGGTGTCATGTCATATCTACATTCCTAAAAAAGAGCACATTCTGTAAAAGCATGAACTAAAAATAATTGAGCATATGTAAAATAAACAGTTAAGGGAAAACCACTAAATACTCAAATGACATCGAGACTTCTAAGAAGACGGTGGTGGCATAGTTTTTTTAATCTCTTTCCTTAAAAATAAACATAGAAACTAAGATACCAAAACATCTACAACAAAACTAAGTGACAACAAATTGCCTGAATCCTGAAATCCAAGCAGAAGAGAACAAACCACACTGTATATTTGTAGTCCTATGATAAAATAAAGGCTCAAAGAGAGAAAACATAATACAGAATTGAGATAATATGGACACAATGCAATTATCAGAAAATGAGAGGGGAATTCGGGAGATATCTGAAAATTAGGATAAGCTTGCTGATTATAATTATTAATTGGGAGCAAAAGAGTAAATCAAATCTAATCCTCTTGAAGGATGCACAGTACTACCTGATATCGATCGGTACATGTCACAGTATGGACAGGACAGTCGATGTTGGGGGAAAGAAAAATAGATTTTTTTCAGTCTCTTACAGACAAAACTATAAGAGATTTAAAGTGTAAAATGTTGTGATTTGAAATACATATACATTGTGGAAGGATTTCCCCATCCTCCATCAAGTTAATTAACACATCCATCGCCTCACATACTTACCTTTTTGAGGCTGGGGTGGTGGAAATAGAACACTTAAGTTCTACTCTCTCAGCAGATTTCAGTTATACAATACACAGTCATCAACTGTGGTCACCATGCTATGCATTATTCCTTTAGGCCTTATTCATCTTATAACTGAAAATTTGTACGTTTTGTCAATCCTAATTTCCCCAAGCCCCAGCCTTTAGCAACCACATTTCTATTTAATGTCTTTATGAGTTTGACTTTTTTTAAAATTTCACAAATAAGTGATACTCTGTAGTATTTGTCCTTTTTGGCTGGCTTATTTTACTTAGGGTAGTGCCTTCCAGATTAATCCATGTTGTCCCAGATGTCAGGATTCTCAGCTTTTTAAAGTTTAATAATATTGTATAGATCCATATATATAATCATATTTTCTTCATCCATCAACAAACATTTAGGATTTTTCCATACCTTGGCTATTGTGATTAATGCTGCAATAAACTTGGCAGTACAGATATCTCTTTGAGATAGTGATCTAATTCCCTTTTGATATATACTCTGAAGTAAAATTTCTGGACCATTTGGTAGTTCTACTATTCATATCTTGAGGAACCTTCATGCTATTTTCCATTGTAGCTGTAACTAGATTACATTCCCACTAACAGTACTTAAGAGTCCCTATTCTCTACATCCTCACCAGCATTTATTATCTTTGTCATTTTTTCACAGTGGCCATCCTAACAGATGTGAGGCAATATCTCATTGTGATTTTTGATTTCCTTTTCTCTGATGACTAGTGATGTTGAACATCATTTCATGTACCTATTGGTCATTGTATGTCTTCTTTGGAAACATGTCTATTCAAGTCCTTTGTCTTCTTTTAATTGGGTTGTTTTGATTTTGGTTCTGCTTTGTTTGCTGTTGAGTTGTATGAGTTTCTTGTATGTTTTTAATATTAACCCCTTACCAGTTATGTGGCTTGCAAATATTTTCTCTCATTCTTTAGGTTGTCTTTTTGTTTTGTTTGATGGTTTCCTTTGCTGTGTAGTTTTTTAGTTTGACGTGGTACTATTTGTTTATTTGTGCTTTTATTGCCTTTCCTTTTGGTGTCATATCCAAAAAAATCAATGTCAAGACCAACATCAAAGGAGCTTATTCCTTATATTTTCTTGTAGGAGTTTTATGGTTTCAGGTCTTACATTCAAGTCTTTAATCCATTTTGAGTTGGTTTTTATGTATGATGTAAGATAGGAATCCAGCTTTATTCTTTAGCATGAGGCTGTTTAGTTTTCCTAACACCTTTATTGAAAAAATATCCTTTCTAGTCATATATTCTTGACTTTTTTGTCAAAAATTAATGGACCATATGTGTATGAGTTTATTGTAGGACTCTCTATCTGCTTCATTGACCTATGGGTCTAATTTTATGCTGCTCCTATGCTACTTTGATTTCTATAGCTTTGTATTATAGTTTAAAATCTAAAAGTGTGATACCTCCTGCTTTGTTCTTTCTCAAGATTACTTTGGCCAATCAGGGTCTTTTGTGATTCCATACACATTTTAAGTTTAAATATTCTTCTTCTGTGAAAGAATGTCATTGGAATTTTTATAGGGATTGTGTTGAATCTGTAGACCACTTTGCACAGTATGAACACTTTAACAACATTAATTTCTCAGTCCATAAACACAGTATATCTTTCCATTCATTTGCATCTTCTTCAATTTCTTTTATCAGTGTCTTACAGTTTTCAGTATACAGTTATGTTACTTCCTTGGTTAAATTTGTTTCCAAATATTTTATTCTTTTTGATTCTTTGTAAATGAGATTGTTTTCTTAATTTCTCTTTCTGATATTCACTGTTAATATATACAAATGCCAGTAATTTTTATATATTGATTTTGGATCCTGCAACTTCAATAAATTCTGAATTCATTGATTAGTTCTAACTGTTTTTTGGTGGGGCCCTGAGGGTTTTCTACATATATCATGCCATACACAGAGACAGTTCTATTTCTTTCCTTCTAATTTGAATGTCTTTTATTGCTTTTTCTTGTCTAATTTCTCTGGCTAGGACTTCCAGTACTGTATTAAATAAAAGTTCTAAGAGTAGCCATCCCTGTTTTGTTACTGATCTTAAAGGAAAAGCTTTTAGCTTTTTACCAGTGAGTATGTTGAAGAATCCCAGGGATGGGGGAGCCTGGTGGGCTGCCATCTATGGGGTCGCACAGAGTTGGACACGAATGAAGCGACTTAGCAGCAGCAGCAGCAGCAGCAGCATGATGTTAACTGTGGATTTGTCATAGGCTTAGCTTGTCTCTTTTCTGTATCTAGCTTCTTGAGGTGTAAATCTAGGTTGTTTATTTGTGATCTTTCTTTTTTCTTAATGTAGACAGTTATCACTATAAACTTTCTTAGAACTGTCTTTGCTGTTTCATAGATTTGAGTATATTTTACTGTCTCAGGAATTTTTTTAATTTTTCTTTTGATTTCTTGTTTGACCCATTGACTGTTTAGGAGCATGTGGCTTAATCTCCGCATGTTTGTGAATTTTCCAGTTTTCTTCCTGTAATTGAATTTTAGTTTCAGACCACTGTGGTCAGAAAAGATGTTTGATATAATTTCAATCTTCTTAAATTTATTCATGCTGTTTTGTGGCATAATCTATGTTGGAGAATGGTCCATGTTCATAGGAGAAGAATGTGTCTTCTGGTGGTGTTGGATAGAATTTCTGTATGGCTGCTGGGTTCACATGGTCTAATATGTAGGTTAAGTCCAGTGCTTCCCGACTGTGGATAAGTGGGTGATGTTCATGCCAGGCCAGATGGATACTCTCTGTGGCTTGTCCGCCAAGATCTGGGGGTCAGTGATGTACCCAAGGCCCCAAGGTAGAGCTGCAGGCAGGAAGTCCAGCGTGTCACCTGGCCTGCCCCTCTCACACAGGTATGCTGAGAGCCCAGAAATCCTTTCCCGAGGTCCCCAAAACACATGTTCATCTTTATAAAATATTTATAGAATAATCTCCTTTAAAAGGGCACATTTTCTAAATATTGGTCTTATTTCCAAAGTTTCTTTTATAACACATATTAATACAATGATATTCTTTTTTTTCAGTTTTATTAAACTTTATTATTTTGTAGCTTCAAATTCATGATGCAGTATTTAGTAAATCAATGAATAGCTTTTACCTTATAAGGAGTAATTTGGAGTACCTTTTAAGAATAAAGGCACATAAAAGGTTATGTTACCCTGATATACAGAATTGTAACTTCCTTAATTATGAATATGTTATTTTGTTCAACTTTTTATGTTTTTAATATTTTGTTCAATTTTTTATGTTTTTAATTCCTGAATTACTATATTCAATTTTTGCTTTAATTAAATTGTTCTGCAATTGTAACTTGAAAATTTCCCTTTTATTTTATTTTTCAGACAATCTTATTAAATACACATTAAAACGTCAGTTTTTTTTTCAGTTTCACATTTCTTTTTGTCTTTTCTATCTTTGTCACCATACACTGAGTATTCTTTGGATACATCTTCTAGTTCTTTTTTTTTTAATTAATTTATTTTAATTGGAGACTAATTACTTTACAATATTATGGTAGTTTTTGCCACGGATTGACATGAATCAGCCATGGGTGTACATATGTCCCCCATCCCAAACCCCCTCCCACCTTCCTCCCCACCCCATCCCTCTGGGTTGTCCCAGTGCACTGACTTTGAGTGCACTGTTTCATGCATCAAACAGTGTTGGACTTGTCATCTATTTCACATATAGTAATATACATGTTTCAATGCTATTCTCTCAAATCATCCAACCCTCACCTTCTCCCACAGAATCCAAAAGTCTGTTCTTTGTATCTGTGTCTCTTTTGCTGTCTCACATATATGGTCATCATTACCATCTTTCTAAATTCCATGTATATGTGTTAATATACTGTACTGGTGTTTTTCTTTCTGACTTACTTCACTCTGCATAATAGGCTTCAGTTTCATCCACCTCATTAGAACTGATTCAAATACATCTTTTTTAGTAGCTGATTAATATTCCATCAAGTATATTTACCACAACTGTATTACCATTCATCTGTGAATGGGCATCCATGTCCTAGCTCTTGTAAACAGTGCTGCAATGAACACTGGGGTACACATGCCTCTTTCAATGCTAGTTTCCTTGGTGTGTATGCCCAACAGTGGGATTGCTGGGTTATAAGGCAGTTGTATTTCCAGTTTTTTAAGGAATCTCCACACTGTTCTCCATAGTGGCTGTACTAGTTTGCATTCCTACCAATAGTGTAAGAGCGTTCCCTTTTCTCCACACCCTCTCCAGCATTAATTGTTTGTAGACTTTTTGATAGCAACCATTCTGACCAGCGTGAGATGGTACCTCATTGTAGTTTTGATTTGCATTTCTCTGATAATGAGTGATGTTGAGCATCTTTTCATGTGTTTGTTAGCCATCTGTATGTCTTCTTTGGAGAAATGTCTGTTTACTTTGGCCCATTTTTTGATTGGGTAGTTTATTTTTCTGGTATTGAGCTGCAGGAGCTGCTTGTATATTTTTGAGCTGAATTCTTCTTTGTCAGTTGCTTCATTTGCTATTGTTTTCTCCCATTCTTAAGGCTGTCTTTTCACCTTGCTTATAGTTTCTTTCTTTGTGCAAAAATTAGTTTAATTAGGTCCCAATTGTTTATTTGTGCTTTTATTTCCATTACTCTGGGAAGTGGGTCATAGAGGATCTTGCTGTGATTTGTGTCAGAGAGTGTTTTGCCTATGTTTTCCTCTAGGAGTTTTATAGTTTCTGGTCTTACATTTAGATTTTTAATCCATTTTGAGTGTATTTTTGTGTGGGTGTTAGAAAGTGTTCTGGTTTCATTCTTTTACAAGTGGTTGGCCAGTTTTCCCAGCACCACTTGTTAAAGAGATTATCTTTTTTCCATTGTATATTTTTGCCTTCTTTGTCAAAGATAAGATGTCCACAGGTGCATGGATTTATTTCTGGGCTTTCTATTTTGTTATATTGGTCTATATTTCTGTCTGTGTGCCATACTGTCTTGATGACTGTAGCTTTGTAGTATAGTCTGAAGTCAGGCAGGTTGATTGTTCCAGTTCCATTTTTCTTTCTCAAGATTGCTTTGGCTATTCAAGGTTTTTTGTATTTCCATACAAATTGTGAAATTATTTGTTCTAGTTCTGTGAAAAATACCACTGGTAGCTTGATAGGGATTGCACTGAATCTATAGATTGCTTAGGATAGTATACTCATTTTCACTATAGTGATTCTTCCAATCCATGAGCATGGTATATTTCTCCATCTTTGTGTCGTCTTTGATTTCTTTCATCAGTGTTTTATAGTTTTCTATATATAGGTCTTTTGTTTCTTTGGGTAGATTTATCCCTAAGTATTTTAGTCTTTTCATTGCAGTGGTGAATGGGATTGTTTCCTTAATTTCTGTTTTCCCAGTGTTGGTATATAGGAATGCAAGGGATTTCTGTGTGTTAATTTTATATCCTGCACCTTTACTATATTCATTGATTAGCTGTAGTAATTTTCTGGTGGTGTCTTTAGGATTTTCTATGTAGAAGATCATGTCATCTGCAAACAGTGAGAGTTTTGCTTCTTTTCCAGTCTGGATTCCTTTTATTTCTTTTTCTTCTCTGATTTCTGTGGCTAAAACTTCCAAAACTATGTTGAATAGTAGTGGTGAGAGTGGGCACCCTTGTCTTGTTCATGACTTGAGGGAAAATGCTTTCAGTTTTTTGCCATTGAGGATAATGTTTGCTGTGGGTTTATCATATATGGCTTTTATTATGTTGAGGTATGTTCCTTCTATGCCTGCTTTCCGGAGAGTTTTTATCACAAGTGGGTGTTGAATTTTGTCAAAGACTTTCTCTGCATCTATTGAGATAATCACTTGGCTTTCTTGAGAGGGAATAAAGCTTTCTGTAATTAGAGTTTACAAACCAGAAAAACACAGAATATTTGGATTGTCCTACAATTAACTTTTATAACATTCAGTCTCAATAAAACACTGAATTGCATTCTCAGTAACATTATTTCAAAACACTTCATCATCATCACCATCACCATCTCTTCATCATTATAACTTCTATTTCCTTAACACTAACTATATGCTAGGTTAGCATATGGTGTTCCTGGGGAAATATATTTCTGCATAATGTTTCTACCTTCCCCACTTTTGAGGAGAATTAAAAAAAGGCTTAGTGGACTGTAAATAAATCAAAGTAAAAGTATAATAATTATTACTTTTAATTCATGCCAATTTAGATAAAAAGCAAATTGTTCTCAAACTTCAGTACCATATACTGCTTACAAGTTACTTGAAATCTAGTACATCTCACTGTACTGTAATACCTGTTTACCTGTATGTCATTGGCCTCCATGATTCTATAAGTAAGAATAGGAACCGTGTCTCTCTTATTCACCCTTGTAGACTGAAACTTGCACATAGCAGGGCCTCAGTTCATATTTGTCAAATGAGTTAGTAAATAAATGAATGAATAAATGAGGAGATGTATCTCACAAATGATCACATTGTACCCAGACACAATAGCACATCATTTCACTAAAAGCAGTTAATATTTTGTCTCATTTAATTCTCACAAAACTTCTACAAAGAAAATATTGTTATTCCTATTTTACAGATAAGAAAATTGGAGCTCAGAGTGTTTAAGGGACAGACCCAAAATGACATGGTAAGGAAATGGGAGAGTTAGGAATTCAACTTTGACCTAAAAGATTCCAGAACTCTAAATCTTTTTACTTTCCCAGTCTCCTGCCTCTGAGAACTACACTGTCCACCTAAGAGTGGAGAAAAATGTAAGCTGGTGGGAAGGTCCTCCCTTTGTAAATTGGAGAAGGTGACCTCAGAGTCACATACTGGACCAAGGAAACCACAGCCCTGAAGCAGAGCAGCTGACTTTCAGCCATTAGTCTAATTTTAAGGAAAAAGTTAAAATGTGCTCACATTCGCACACATTTGCCATTGTATGGCTTTGGGCTGTGTCCTTTATTTCATTCCAAACAGATCTTTTTCTCTTTTTAGTCATATTTCTGAAATAACAGAATGTTGTATTCTGTATTAAATCTCATCACAGTTGCACATAAAAAAATGTACCTCAAAGTTTCTTATTTTTAAAAAATATGGAAATATAAGATTCTAGTGAGTCTAAATATTTCTTTATTATGTCCTCAGGTTGTGAGAAGCAATTTATTCATCTCTTTCTTTTCCTAGGGCTATTAAACATGGTAACTCTGTTCATTCTTACCTTCATGATTTTTCTAGGGTTTCAAATTGTATATGGAACCAGCCCCATGATTGCCTGTTCTTTATTGTAGGATACCTACAGTTAGGTTAAATTTGATCCTTTTTCAGGGGCAAAAAAAAAAAAAAGTATAGGTATTCCCCTTGCACATAGCAAAAGTGAGCTTCTATTATCAAGAGGATAAAAATAGGAAAAGAAATGATGATAGTCCTTTATTAATGAGAATTTTTTAATTACTTGCTTTTTACTAATTATTAATGTTTCCCAGATATTTTTGCCCAAGAAATATTTTTGGGACTATGAAGGTAGATACAATATTATAATGATACCCATTATCAGTCTCTTCAGCCAGTAAATTAGTTGATATCTATAACACACACACATATACACACACACAAATAGGTGAAGAAAGCAAAAGTAATCCTCTATTCAAATGTTAGAAATCAGATAAAAGTCAAATATCCATTTATTCTCAAGTAAATGCATTCCAATAAGTTTTAAATTGGAGAATATCTTTTCACAGAAGGAGCTTCCCTGGTGGCTCAAATGGTGAAGAATCCACCTGCAGAGCAGGAGACATGGATTCAATCCCTGGGTCAGGAAGATTCCTTGGAGAAAGAAATGGCAACCCACTCTTGGGGTTTCCCAGAGAGAATTTTCTTGAAGAAAGAGAGAATTTTCTTGCCCAGAGAATTCCATGGACAGCTACACAGCCCATGAGATTGCAAAGAGTCAGACACAACTAAGCAACTTTTACTTTTTTCATAGATAGAAGTCAATGCCACCAAAAATTTTTTGTATAAAGTCACTGCAGATGGTGATTGCAGCCATGAAATTAAAAGATGCTTACTCTTTGGAAGGAAAGTTATGACCAACCTAGACAGCATATTCAAAAGCAGAGACATTACTTTGCCAACAAAGGTCTGTCTAGTCAAGGCTATGGTTTTTCCAGTAGTCATGTATGGATGTGAGAGTTGGACTGTGAAGAAAGCTGAGCGCTGAATAATTGATGCTTCTGAACTGTGTTGTTGGAGAAGACTCTTGAGAGTCCCTTGGACTGCAAGGAGATCCAACCAGTCTATTCTAAAGGAGATCAGTCCTAGGTGTTCTTTGGAAGGAATGATGCTAAAGCTGAAACTCCAGTACTTTGGCCACCTCATGCAAAGAGTTGATTCACTGGAAAAGACTCTGATGCTGGGAGGGATTGGGGGCAGGAGGAGAAGGGGACGACAGAGGATGAGATGGCTGGATGGCATCACCGACTCGATAGATGTGAGTTTGAGTGAACTATGGGAGTTGGTGATGGACAGGGAGGCCTGGCGTGCTGCAATTCATGGGGTCGCAAAGAGTTGGACACAACTGAGTGACTGAACTGAACTGAACTGAGGTATATTTTCAAAAGTTTATTTACCATCCAGGTGGATGTTTGTTCCTGATTAGGTAAAGAGGAAAGGGTTTCTGTATATAACAACCATAGATATTATTCCTTTCCTCATTTCTTGATAAATCAAAGAGCCTGATAATTAAGTATATAATGACTAACAAATATATATTTGAGAGCAACTCTAAAGCAGTTAGATAGTTAAATGAGCATACAAAAATACCAGTAGGTTACCAAAAATGTTCCTCTCTCTTCTCTTTAGCAATCTATCATCACCCCCGGTAATCAGATTATTTGCTCATTATTCAACTTGTAGAGCTATCAAAGAACCCCTTTTGTCATTTGTATGCACTACCATCATTCCTCTTTTAGAATCTTTAAAACTCATAGCCTCTGTGAAGCAAATTTTATCAGAAAATGTGAAATTCACCCGTTTGCATAAAATAATTATTTTTAATAGAGTAAAAAATTAGTGACCTTTATTTGCTCTGTCAGATTTAGATTAGAACTATATTTTGTCCCTGTTTTGCACAGTACTTTGCCAGGCACACAGGGGAGTTGAAGAGATAGTACTTGATGATAATTATGATGCATCCTGTACTTGTAAACAAGGGACATTTGCTAAAGATTAAAAGTAAATTCACAACGAATTGACTGCCAAGCCATAAGCTATCCTACTGGGACTTCCCAAATACCAACTGGAAAAAAATGACTGGGCAGATCTTACCAAGGACCAACCCAAATATTAAAAACCATTTTCCTTCTTAATTTGCCTACAATACAACAAATCAGATGACTGGCAACTTCAGTATTTCTGTAATTTTTCAAAGGGCCCAGTTGAGGAAGCTAATCTTTAGTTTAAGTGTTGTCGTTTCCCCCCTAAGTTGTCCCTTTCAAACCACCCGGTGAACAAATATTTACTGAGCACTAACTATGTGCCTTGTGTTTGTAGACTCTGGGAATGCAACCATAAATAAGACACCCATAATTCTTTCCTTTGTGGTGTTTACCCTAACAGGGAAGGAAAATAGTAAGAGAGTTTAAATAGTGACAGAGAAAGATGAGGAAGAGAATAATAATGTATTTCAGTGTCAAAGACAGCTGTTTGTTTCCTAATTGTCACACCTCTCTAAAGTTGAAGGCCGATGTTTTTATACTTCTGTGCCTTGTGGAAGAGAGATGATCCAGGAAACCTTAGTGATTATCCTTCTCAATGAAACATGATCCATAATGGTATAAGAACAATCAACTTACTAATGAGTCATGTGGATGAGCAATAGAGAGGTATTGAGAAGATAAGACTGGGTTTTTTGCTTTGTTTTGTTTTGTTTTTTGAGGGCTTAAATTCTGCCTCAGAATAGGACTTGACCTTGCCAGAAGAGTCCTGCAGCTGAGATTTTTTTCTTTGTCCTTTTTACATCTTTTTTTTTTTTTTCTTTCTAGACCTTCTATTCTCTTTCCTTAGATCTCTTTTATCTGCCATCTTCTTCCTTTCTTTCACAAAACCTGAAGCCATAGTGTCTGGTTGTGTGACAGGAGTTATCAGTGTTCACCAAGGTCAAAATCTTCTCTGCTTTGGGTTAGTCATTTCCATGCCCTCCTTGAAGATAGGTGTGGCCATGGGATAGTTCTGGCCAAAGGAATGTGAATCACACCTTGGGTTAGGCTTTCTATGGCTTGTGTTTGACTTGCCAGCTCTTTCATATTTCCTACTGTGGACTCTGAAGCTTGGTGAGTGAAGGGCAGTGTCATGGATGCTGGAATTTCCTTTAGCTTTAGTCCCTACGTGACTGCCTGTGTGGCACTAATGGTAAAGAACCGGCCTGCCAAAGCAGGAGACGCAAGAGATAAGGGTTTGACCTCTGGGTCGGAAAGATCCCCCAGGGCATGGCAATCTACTCCAGTATTCTTGCCTAGAGAATCCCATGGACAGAGGAGCTGGGTAGACTATAGTCCATCGAGTGGCAAAGAGTCAGACATGACTGAAGCGACTTAGCATGCACACACTATGTGACTGTGATAAGTAAAACTCTCCCTGATACTGTGAATGAGAAATAAGTTGATATTTGGGGGTTGTTATCACAGCATAATTTACACTATTCTGACAGATGCAAATAAAGAGAAAAGTGACTATAACAATCATGCACAGTCATAAGAAAGCTGGCAACACAGTACATTCATTTAACAAGTGTTTATTGAGGTGCTGCTCTGTAAGTGCTAGAATCTACAGTGGGAATATGGAGAAAAGACAATAAAGTCACTGCCCTCAAAATGCTTGTTGTCTAATTTAAAAAACTGACAAATATATGATAGAAATTCACTGGAAAACCTTTTTTAAAAAGTCAGTCAAATATGAGGAAAAGTTGGGAGAAATCTTTGTTTGCCACTAGAAGTTAGGCGTGCAGCCCTCTCATATGTTTTTAATTCATTACTGTTGTTGTTATTATTGTCATCAACCTATTTATTATTACAGACCATGTGGCAAGATACTGTCTTAAAATGAAAGATAGTATTCCTGCTTTTTAGATTACTGAAATCTCATTAATACTTAATAGTACAGAACACCTAGGTACTCTTCCGGCAAGTTCTAAGTTCTTAGGGCAAGAAGAACATTACAGGCAGAGTATTCAGTGGAAAGGCCCCTCCTGTGCTTTCAGCAGTTGTGTGCAATGGAGCCCCTTCCCTAAGCCTCGGTCTTCTCATGTCAGTCGTTCCAGTGGCCACGGAGCATTCGCTGTGTGCCAGGTCCTATCCTAGACTCCAGGGGACCTAGAGCTGGGAACAACACTCTGCCTGCCCCCTCTACAAGCCAGCAGGGCATGAGCTTTAAATATCATGATCATTCATTGCATAACAAGTAGATCACGTGCTATAAACAGAGAATTTTATTGGATCATGTTGGTTGAGGGACCTACGTGAAGAGTCATCCAGGAAGGCTGGTCTTTACTGAACTGAGTTTGAAAGAATCTGTAAACACAGCATGACAGTATTTACCTGTCAGGGGGTTCTAAGAGGTTTTTTAAATGTAAAATTTCTGAAAAATAGTTGGTTCTCAGTAGATGCTAGTTATTGGACAGTGTCATAGAAACCTGTGTTTACATGATCAAAAGCAAAGTATTAACAGGGAAAAAAGGGATGCAGCTCCTACCACATATTAATTCATATTTTATTACTACCATTGTCAGTATTAAAACATTTCACTGAGCTGTTTCATAATCTTATTTTTGTGTTTCCCCTGACATCTCTCAGTTCAACCACTGGGGAAACCCCTATCTTCCTGTCTGCCTTGTTTTGGTTTTGTTTTATGTACCTTTCCTGGCAACGGGGTCCATTTAGTTGACTGGTTACCATAGGAGCTTACTTATTCTGAAGGGCAAAAAGTATTCTAGGGAAATCAGCAAACTACAGGAAAGGAAAGACTGAAAGTCTCTTGCCCAGATTATGAGTCAACAGGTAAATTTGACTCACTTTATTCCAAATACTTCTAGGTGGAGTCTAATCTGGGGTGCAAATGGCCACTTAGAGGTTTTATTGCTTCAATGTAGGTATTCTGTCAAATCATTTTGATCTTTATTTGCATGGCTGTAAATGGTTTAAATAAATAAGTCTCTTGATTTTACCACTTTATTTTATGACTAACTTTCTTATGTGCTTGTGCTCACTCACTTTGGACTGCAGGCCACCAGGCTCCTCTGACCATGGAATTCTCTAGGCAAGAATACAGGAGTGGGTTGCCATTTCCTCCTCCAGGGGATCTTCCTGACCCAGGGATCGAACATGAGTCTCCTGCATTGCAAGCAGATTCTTTACCGCTGAGCCATGAGGGAAGCCCCAACTTCCTTATATGGCTTCAAATATGAACTTCTTGTAGTTTTTAGCTTAGTTCCCATTGCATGGGGAGTGAAAAGAAATTTTGAAAGTATGTTTGGTGATGATAATTGTAAATGACATACAGAACCAGACTAAAAACCAGGTTTATATATGCCTATATATGCCTGATAGTTGGCATATATAGGGAGAAAGATATTGAACATCTGTATCCATGAGATTTTCATAAATGCATGATCAAGGGCTAAACTTAAACCAACTTGAGTTTCAACTGAGCAAATTGTTTTTCATTTGTAGAAATAGGAAACTAATATATACTTTGTCAAAAACAATTATTTCATTTAAAACTCTCAGTAATGCTTTGATCATATTATTGTTATTCCCATTTTTTAAATGAGGAAATTGTAGGTTACAGAGACAGTAAATGCTTTTTATAAGAGCCCTAAATCCCTCAGGAACAGAAGAGCAGTAATTTTATTATTTCAGTTGAGTTTATGAAGTAAATTAAAATTTAAGTAGTTCCTAGCAAATCAGAAAAAGTGTGACTTTTAAAGACACAAAGAAGAGGACAGCTGTGTCACCCATTGTGCCATAAAAACAACTTACATTGGGACAAGAGTATAAAAAACCCAGGCTTTTTTTTTCTGTTGTTTGTTGCAAAGGAAGCACTGTTATATTGGCAAAAACAACCCTGCACTTTCATTCAATGGAAAGAAATCAGCAAGTTCTCTGGAACAGGTTCGGGCTTAGTGGAAAATCATGTCCTGGTACGAAAGTAATAGCCTTTGTAGATAAATAACCATTTATAGCTTTTTATCTTAGTTAAACTGTTATCTTCCAGTCTGTAAAAGACAATTTGGGTTTGCCAAAGAGCTTTTTGAAGAAAACACTCTGCCTTTTATGAAATCCATCTCCCCAAGCTCTGCTCCAGAGTTTGCAGGCATTCTGTCAGTACTTTGGGAAGAATGTCTCTGAAAAGCAGACTGTTAGCCCTGAGTAACATCTCCCTCTGTTGAATTATATTTTCGTCGCCTAAATAACAGGTAGGGTTTGAAAGCAAGAGGATGTCCCGGCAGAGAACTTCTAGGCTTTCCATCACTGAAACCTAAAGATATGCTTTAGGAAAAGGCAGAAGTGAGGCATCCAAATCAATTTAACACTTAATGGAAAAAGTGCAGAAGCACTGGAACAAAACAGCCGATAAAGCACTAGATTACAACCTATATGCATGGTGGAATGGCCTCAAGACAGAGGCGCTGAAAGCCGCATATTAAAATACTTCACTGAGATTCCTAAAATTAAATTTTACTCCTTGATATTTTATCTGCAATAGAAGAGTTTTAAGGATTTACCAACTCCTGGATGTTGCTATTACAAAGCTGAAATAAAAAATTAAATATAGGGAAACTGCATATGATAATATTTCTTCTTTATTGTATTAAAATACACATAACATAAAACTCACTATCATAGTCATTTTTAGGTATACAGTTCAGTAGTATTATGTCCCTTCGTATTGGTGTACAACCATCTCTACCATCCATCTTCAGAAGAGTTTTCATCTATCAAAACTGAAACTCAGCATCCATTAAACAAAAACTCTCCCCAGGACCCCCTCTTCCCAGCCTCTAGCAACCACCATTCTACTTCTTTATGTCTCCTTTCCCTTTATGTCCCAGCCCTTGGTAACCACAATTCTAATCTCTGTAGCTATGAGTTTTTTATGGGGGGAGGGAAGTTGTTTTTAACATACACCACATTTAAGTGGGAACATGGAATATTTGTCTCTGTCTGGCTTATTTCACTTAGCATAATGCCCTCTAGATGTACCTATGTTGTTGAAAATGGCAAAACTTCCTTCTTTTTTAAGGCTGACTGATATTCTTTTATTTAAATACATATATAATTCTATTATATGTATACATACTTCATTTTTTTATCCATTCATCCATAAATAATACTTCATATTACAAAATGCTTTTCATTTTTAGAAGTTGCATTATTTGTGAATAATATTGTAATATCTGTGAATAGTTTCACTATTTACATATTAGCAATGAGTGTAAATGACTGGAGATTCCCTCAGCAAAGCATTTACCAGCTCTTCTCTATATACAGTAAGGTTCCACTCACACTAATAAATGGAGATTTCACAAATCATAAGGTGCATAACCAGAATGCATAGCAGAATATGGCTGGGGAGATCTTACAATCAAGTACAATTATTAAACAGAACCAAAAGGTTCCGTGCCTGCACACACTTGGTATATAGCCCCAATATAAACAGTTGGCCCCAGAAGTCTATTGTTTCTCTGTATCTTGTATACTCTTTCCAGTTAGCTCTGAATCATTATTTCAAAAGAAAAATCCCAGCGATTCGTTCTCCTCTAATCTTAGTAGAAAGCATTTCCACTCCTGAGTGGACTTTATTTTTCCTTCCACCCTCAGCATGGAGTAAGAGACCAAGCAAGGAGCCTCTTTGCTAATCCCTCCTCTGCTTCAGATTACCTCCAAGACCTTAGTAAGTCATTTCTCATCTGAGCCTTCCTTCCCTCATTTGTAGAACTGGGGGCTACTGAGCAGGAAGATTTCTAAAGTCCTTCCAACTTGAAGATTCTGTGATAATATAGAGTTGTTCCCAGGTGTCTGGCAAAACTCCTAGTTTCTGTCTCTGTTTTTTCCCAATGTACATTTAAATTATGGGTCCCTCAAGTAAATTTCAATAAAAAGCCGCCTAAACCACGGTTAATTGCAAGTTTTTAAAGGGGGAAGGGGAGAACCCACACAAAGAGCTGTTGAGAGCCCAGAGATTGCTACCAGGATTAGAATCACCACTTTTGTCTTGCCAAAATTCCTCTCTGAAGTCACACAGCCAATCCTCTAAATAAAAGAGACAGGTTCAGCTGGAATTATCATGCTCAGCCTAAAAATGGTGGAAATTTCAAGACACTGTTAAGTTGCTACCACATGAAATTTAAGTTTTCTTTTATTTAGTATTGTTAGCATCTCTTGCTAGGAGGCAAAACCAGAAACAACAAACTTTTAAGCAGAAAAAAAAAATAGTGCTTATTTAAACCCAAGAAGCATGTACTGCTTGCCCTCAGTATTCTCCAGGATCAGGGTCACACTAAGAGCTCCATTGGCCCCAAATCCTCTTACTCTGGGCATCCTGTCACACATCATATCAAACACATTAATGTACACAGACATCTCATCCATAATATATATCATGCTTGTTTAAATTGTAAGAAGGTATTCATCATCTTTTTGAAACTGTTTTATTTTTAGGTTTCTTTCTCTTATTTTGTAACCTATAATTTCTATTTTTAGATCTTAACATTTCCCTGGCTTTTTAAACATTTCCCACCTCTGGTGTCCAGTGAATTAATATCTCCATGATTCGTCCCACATACAACATTCTTCTGAAAATCCGCCAGGTCATCAGAACCGGACCACACAGTAACAGCATAATCTGTGATGACTTCTCTAGATACCTCACAGGCCAGCTACATCTCCTGAACCCAACTGTGCTCTGGAGCTTCCAAAGCCATCAGGCTGAGTTCTGATTTGAGACCAGCACCCCTAGCCTCACTAATAATCAAATTCAGGAAAAGAAACAGAAGTAAATGAAAGTTTCCCTGCAGAATATCAGCTTCAGGTATGGCCTTAGGACTTTATACCTTCCTAGAAGTTGGTTCTTCCTATGTCATTATAGTCTGACTTTTGAAATAGAGCTTTGCCCATATGTTGAGGCTGTATTGAAATAGTGCTAGCTTCAAGTTCTGAGTATGGGAACTTTCAGGGAAACCAGCCTGGCCCCTGGGAAGGCGAGGATTGTAAACCCGAAACTTTGGACTGTACTTAGCATTGGAAAAATAATCAGTCTGCCAGAACAGACATCTTCTGTATTCCGACACCTGGTATCTAATCTAGAAAACATTCTAATTGTTCTCATTTTTTTTCCATGACAAAACACAAGCTGTTGCCTCGAGAGGGGAAAAAATGCCCAGATAATCTTGATTACAGGGTCAAGGATCCATTTAGAACAGCAGCTCTTTTTCAGTGTTGTTTGGCCATAAAGAATGCATTTCACTAAAGCGCTCCTTGGACATTTCAAAACAAAATCGCCTTGAGCATTCACGAAATGGACTAAGTCAGTGGAGTCCATTGATAACTGAAAAGCAAATCCATTCAGGAATAGGCAGTTTAGAATCATACATATGAGAAATTTCTCCTTTAAATGTCCTAGACCTCTGGTAAATGCTATACTTTCCCCATATCTAACCCAGAGAAACTCTAGATACTTAGAAATGTTCTGAGGTAAATGGATCTTCTTTTCCTAACCAACAACCAGAGCATGCCTGGCAGTGAAACAGAATACGTAAAATCCATGTTGTTGATTGATTTAGTCACTAAGTCTTGTCCAGTTCTTGTGACCCCATGGACTATAGCCCACTAGGCTCCTCTGTCCATAGGATTTTCCAGGCACGAATACTGGAGTGGGTTGCCATTTCCTTCTCCAGGGGATCTTCCTGACTCAGGGACTGAACCTGGGACTCCTGCATTACAGGCAGATTCTTTACCAACTGAGCTACAGACCCCGCATATTAATAAGGACTTCCTTGGCTATTCAGTGGCTAAGACTCCAAGCTTCCTCTGCCAAGGGAAATTAAGATCCTACATGTTGCACAGAGTGGCCAAAAAAATTTTTTAAAAAGAAAAAACTAATAAAAAATAAAGTTGCAAATACCAGGCTCAGATATTATCTCTGTATGGTCCAACTTGCCTTGACTATTAGCAGTAAGTATAACAGAAAATTTAGAGTAAAATGTTCTTCAGTTCATAATTGCAGTGTTATTGGCTTAGGTACATATCTTTACCACAATGCTAATTCCATATCCAAGTAAATGTCTCCAAGAAATATCTAAAACATGATTTCCCTCCCAGAAAGGATGACTCTAGGAAATGATTTCAGGAGAATTAGAGGATAAAATGACTTTCAGAGTTATATTCATTTTCCACTGATAAATCTGTTTCTTCTTTATCCAGTTCAGTTCAATCACTCAGTTGTGTCCGAATCTTTCCAACCCCATGGATTACAGCAAGCCAGGCTTCCCTGTCCATCACCAACTCCCAGAGATTACTCAATTTCATGTCCATCCAGTCAGTGATGCCATTCAACCATCTCATCCTCTATTGTCCCCTTCTCCTCCCACCTTCAATCTTTCCCAGCATCAGGATCTTTTGCAATGAGTCAGTTCTTCCCATCAGGTGGCCAAAGTATTGGAGTTTCACCTTCAGCATCAGCCCTTCCAATGAACACTTAGCACCGATTTCCTTTAGGATTGACTGGTTGGATCTCCTTGCAATCCAAGGGATTCTCAAGAGTCTTCTCCAACACCACAGTTCAAAAGCATCAATTCTTCTGCACTCAGCTTTCTTTATAGACCAACTCTCACATCCATACATGACTACTGGGAAAATTATACCCTTGACTAGACAGACCTTTGTTGGCAAAGTAATGTCTCTGCTTTTTAATATGCTGTATAGGTTGATCATAGCTTTTCTTACAAGGAACAAGTGTCTTTTAATTTCATGGCTGCAATCACCATCTGCAGTGATTTTGGAGCCTAAGAAAATAATTTCCCTCACTGTTTCCACTGTTTCCCCATCTATTTGCCATGAAGTGATGGGAACAGATGCCATGATCTTAGTGTTCTGATTCTTGAGTTTTAAGCCAACTTTTTCACTCTCCTCTTTCATCAAGAGGCTCTTTAGTTCTTCTTCACTTTCTGCCATAAGGGTGGTGTCATCTGCATATCTGAGGTTATTGATATCTTGCCCAGCAATCTTGATTCCAGCGTGTGCTTCATCCAGCCCAATATTTCTCATGATGCACTCTGCATATAAGTTAAATAAGCAGGGTGACAATATACAGCCTTGACGTACTCCTTTCCTGATTTGGAACCAGTCTGTTGTTCCATGTCCAGTTCTAACTATTGCTTCTTGACCTGCATACAGATTTCTCAGGAGGCAGGTCAGGTGGTCTGGTATTCCCATCTCTTTCAGAATTTTCCGCAGTTTATTGTGATCCATACAGTCAAAGGCTTTGGTGTAGTCAATAAACCAGAAATAGATGTTTTTCAGGAACTCTCTTGCTTTTTCGATGATCGAACGAATGTTGGCAATTTGACCTCTGATTCCTCTGCCTTTTCTAAATCCAGCTTGAACATCTGGAAGTTCACTGTTCATGTACTGTTGAAGCCTGGCTTGGAGAATTTTGAGCATTACTTTGCTAGCTTGTGAGATGAATGCAATTGTGGCATTGCCTTTCTTTGGGATTGGAATGAAAACTGACCTTTATCAGTCCTGTGGCCACTGCTGAGTTTTCCAAATTTGCTGGCATATTGAGTGCAGCACTTTCACAGCATCATCTTTTAGGATTTGAATTAGCTCAACTGGAATTCCATCACCTCCACTAGATTTGTTCATAGTGATACTTCCTGTGGCCCACTTGACTTCGCATTCCAGGATGTCTGACTCTAGGTGAGTGATCACACCATCGTGGTTATCTGGGTCATGAAGATTTTTTTTTATAGTTCTTCTGTATATTGTTGCCACATCTTAATATCTTCTGCTTCTGTTAGGTCCATACCATTTATGTCTTTTATTGTGCCTATCTTTGCATGAAAAGATACCCTTGATATCTCTGATTTTCTTGAAGAGATGTCTAGTCTTTACCTTTCATTGTCTTCCTCTATTTCTTTGCATTGATCGCTAAGGAAGGCTTTTTTATCTCTCCTTGCTATTCTTTGGAACTCTGCATTCAAATAGGTATGCCTTTCCTTTTCTCCTTTGCCTTTCACTTATCTTCTCTTCACAGCTATTTGTAAGGCCTCCTCAGACAACCATTTTGCCTTTTTGCATTTCTTTTCCTTGGGGATGATCTTGATCCCAGTCTCCTGCACAATGTCATGAACCTCTTTTCATAGTTCTTCAGACACTCTGTCTATCAGATCTAATCCCTTGAATCTTTTTGTCACTTCCACTGTATAGTCATAAGGGATTTGACTTAGGTCATACCTGAATGGTCTAGTGGTTTTCCCTACTTTCTTCAATTTAAGTCTGAATTTGGCAATAAGGAGTTCATGGTCTGTGCCACAGTCAGCTCCCAGTCTTGTTATTGCTGACTGTATAGAGCTTCTGCATTTTTGGCTGCAAAGAATATAATCAATCTGATTTCGGTGTTGACCATCTGGTGATGTCCATGGGTAGGGTCTTCTCTTATGTTGTTGAAAGAGGGTATTTGCTATCACTGGTGTGTTCTTTTGGCAAAACTCTATTAGCCTTTGACCTGCTTCGTTTTGTACTTCAAGGCCAAATTTTCCCATTGTTCTAGGTATTTCTTGATCTCCTTATTTTGCATTCCAGTCCCCTATAATGAAAAGGACATCTTTTTTTGGGTATTAGTTTTAGAAGGTCTTGGTCTTCATTGAGCTGTTCAACTTCAGCTTCTTTAGCCTTATTGGTAAGGGCACTGACTTGGATTACTGTGATATTGAATGGTTTGCCTTGGTATCAAACAGAGATCATTCTGTCATTTCTGACATTGCAGCCAAGTACTACATTTTGGACTCTTTTGTTGACCATAATGGCTACTCTATTTCTTCTAAGGGATTCCTGCCCACAGTAGTAGATATAATGGTCATCTGAGTTAAATTCACCCATTCCAGTCCATTTTAGTTCACTGATTCCTAAAATGTCAACGTTCACTCTTGCCATCTCCTGTTTGACCACTTCCAATTTGCCTTGATTCATGGACCTGACATTCCAGGTTCCTATGCAATATTGCTCTTTACAGCATTGGACTTACTTCTATCACCAATCATATCCACGGCTGGGTGTTGTTTTTGCTTTGGCTCCATCTCTTCATTTTTTCTGGAGTTATTTCTGCACTGATCTCCCATAGCATATTGGGCACCTACCGACCTGGGGGGGCTCATCTTTCAGTGCTCTATCTTTTTGCATTTTCATGCTGTTCATGGGGCAAGAATACTGAAGTGGTTTGCTGTTCCCTTCTCCAGTGGACCACATTTTGTCAGAACTCTCCACCATGACCAGCCCATCTTGGGTGGCCTTATATGGCATGGCTCATAGCTTCATTGAATTAGACAAGGCTGTGGTCCATGTGAGTGATTTGGTTAATTTTCTGTGATTGTGGTTTTCAATCTGTCTGCCCTCTGATGGATAAGGATAAGAGGCTTATGAAATTTTCCTGATGTGAGAGACTGAAGGGGAAACTGGGTCTTGTTCTGATGGGTGGGGCCATGCTCAGTAATCTTTAATCCAATATTCTATTGATAGGTGGGGCTGTGTGCCCTCCTTGTTGTTTGACCTGAGGCCAAACTGAGGTGGAGGTGATGAAGATAATGGTGACCTCCTTCAAAAGGTCCCATGCATGCACTGCTGCACTCAGTGTCCCGACAGTGGCCACTGTCAACCCATGCCTCTGCTGGAGACTCCTGGATACTCACAGCAAGTCTGGGTCAGTCTCTTGTGGGGTCACTGCTCCTTTCTCCTGGGTCCTTGTGCACATAAAGTTCTGTTTGTGCCCTCCAAGAGTCTGTTTCCCCAGTCCTGTGTAAGTTCTGGCAGCTCTATGGTGGGGTTATTGGCAACCCCCTTCAAGAGGATTTATGCCATACCCAGGTCTGTTGCACCTAGAGCCCATGCCCCTGTAGCAGGCCACTGCCTACCCATACCTTCGCAGGAGATACTCAAACAGAGTTCTGGCTCAGTCTGTGGGGTCTGTGGGTCCTGGTGTGCACAACGTTTGTTTGAGCCCTCTGAGTGTCTCTGGCAGGTAAGGGGTTTGATTCTAAATATGCTTTTGCCCCTCCTACCATCTTGCTATGGCTTCTCCTTTGCCTTTGGATGTGGGATATCTTTTTGTGTGTGAGATCCAGCATTCTCCAGTCAATGGTTGTTCAGCAGTGAGTTGTAGTTTTGGAGTTCTCACAGGAGAAGATGAGCGCACATCCTTGTACTCCACCATTGTACACCACCTATCAGATCACGGTCTCTTCTTTATCCAGGATGGAGGGAAATGGCAGAGAAGGGATGAGAGTACTGGCAAGGGACTTTGCCAGTCCTCTGAGCTCTTCTCTTCTCTAGGAAGCATACTCACTGCAAAGAAAGGTTGTTTGTGAGAGAAACCAAACAAATTTCAGTTATTTCTATTTCTTCTGCCTACCCTTGGTTGAAGGTCATAGTGGTGGTGGTGGTTTAGTCACTAAGTCATGTCTGACTCCTTGCAACCCAGGGACTGCAGTCCGCCAGGCTCCTCTGTCCATGGGATTCTCCAGATAAGAATACTGGAATAGGTTGCCATTTCTTTCTTCAGAGGATCTTCCTGACCCAGGGATAGAACCCACACATCTCCTGCATTGCAGACGGGTTCTTTACCAACTGAACCACCAGGGAATCCTGTAGGTCATAGTATACATATCTATTGCTATATTTCATAATTGTGCTGCCTGGCTTTTTCCAGAGTGAAGTATAAGTCCATCGGAGAAACTAATAGAAATTTCTTTTTTTTTTCTTTTTTTTTTTCCTTTTTTTTTTTCTTTTACTGTCTTACTCTGTATGATCTTGCCAACCTTATTGGTTTGGGGCCTGTCCTGCAAACATGATTCCCTGGTATGTCCCTCCCATATAGCCCTGGTGGGCCAAGGACGATGTCAGAAGTTCCAGGAGCTATGGCTTTAGGGGAACTAGCAATTGTGTTCAGGAGAGGAATTGTCTGTTCAAGTCAATTCAAGTCTGTTCAGGAGAGGTGTTTCACCTCACACAAGTCTCCACAGGGCCCAGGCCTGTGATATAACTCCCAGCAAGCCTGGCGGCCAAAGTAGTATGATAAGTGAATGCACACTCTCCCCCCACCCCACACCCACCCCCAGCCTTGCCTGCACTCAGGTGTCCAGGAACTCCAGGCCTGTGTGCACCCCTGTTAGCTCAGAGCAGCAGGCCATCTTCCTGGGACCAGCAGTTACCCACCCCTGCACTCCTGATACAGAGTGGGGAAGGTCATTCGAGCCAGACCCTGTTATGACTGTGTGGCTGGAAGGTACACAGGGCCTTTGAGGAAGTCAGGTCTCCCAAGTGTCTCTCATCAGCAGACTTCCTGGCATTGCTAAGAAATTTCTAGAATTTAGAGATAACTGGCCTAACTTCCCTTGTTCATGGGGGTGTAGTTTTTTGTCTTTTTCACTTGGAAACAAGTATCAGATAAAATATTACATCTTATTCCTGATTTTATGCCAAACAGCAGTCTACATATCTAGTGATTTGCTTTTTAAATCTTTCTAACTTATACTCTTATGTGAGTGTTGCTGATTCGGTGATATATTAACTGCTCCACAACCTCTTTTCTACACATTTAAGTTGAACTGGGCAAAATTCCTAGAAGAAACAAAATACTGTGGCCTAGGGTATTATGGTTTTCAAGTAGGATATGACAAAAAACAGGTAAGAATACCCTCTAAGGAGAGGCCTGTATTGGAAGAAAATTAAGTTAGGTGGCTTATTAGGGTTTTTATTGAATTTTAAGAACTTTCTGATTTGTTTTGCTCCTAGAAAGGACCCATCCATTGTCCTTTGAAAGCATATTATGTAGTCTGTAACCATATCCTCCATGATTAACATTTTTGAAAGAGTTTAATTTTCAAATGGACTGGGGAGCTTACCACTGGGACTGTTTAAAAAGCCTATTAGGTATTTCATGACCTGACTATTACAAAAATGTTAGCTATTGTTCTGGCTTCTGATTGGAACTGTGTATAGAACCCCTTTATTTTAATTAATGTTTTCTCTTACTCATTAAGAAGCTGAAGGTCAAAGTTATGAAATGACTAGCTACACTGCTACTTAGCAGCAAGAGACAATTTCAAGAGTTCTTTCCATCGTATGGTGGTACTTAGATATATTTTAGTAATGTGTATTAATTTGATTAGATCTTTGGAGGAAACTTAAAGTTCTTGCAGTGAAGTTATTACTTTTATCCTCTAATGAAATATTTGACAACCCTGAAATTAATTGCCCATTTATTCTTTTGACAGATACTATTCAACCAAAAGATTCTAAGTGGCTAAGGAGGAGGGTAGTACAGTACATAAAGCATGGTCTCACCTTCAAGAAGGTTATGGCCTGGCAGGGAGGATAATATACTTTGGCAATTCTCAGGACTGCCTTTCCCACTGGACACAATAGACACTGTCTAGAGCCCACAGTAATTTCAGGATCCATGAAATGTTTTGATTTCAGTATCTTTTCAAATCAGAAGAAAAAAAATGAACACATCTAGTCTGGATTACATTTGTCTTTATACCACAGTCATTAAATATCATTTTTACCAGTTTGTAATGGAGAAAAAGTCCAAAAAAGGCAAAAATGCCCAATACCCATGAAAGTCATATTATAGCTCTGGAAATGCTACCCCAAGCACAGAAATCTGAATGCTTCATTTGCCCTACTTACCATCTCAGAAGCTTTATATATCTACCTTTTGTCTCCATTTCTGTATAGCACTCTTGGGAATTTTGCTTCAGGCTAAAATTTCCTTTGCAGAGGTTCAAAGATAGCTCTGGTGATAGTAGAGGTTGGTTTTCTGAACTCTGGAATCAAGTAGGCTTTCTGTACATATATTCTAGAAATAAAACACCATAATCTTAAATTTATGCCATTTTATGCCCCTGACAAAAGCCTCTGAAACAGACTACTTTAAGGTTTTCCAAATTATATTATGATCATAGATATTCCTGAAAAATAATGGGTTCTATGACCAAATGATTTTGAAGACTGCTGTATATAATATTTCCTGTTCTTGTTGATTATCAGTGAGCATATTAAATGTTATCAGATTCCCAACTGTAGACAAATCTGGTTGACTTTAATTTTCCAAACTTATTTGAACAAAGAGCCCTTTTTCAAGAATGTTTATTAACATTTCATGGGAAACTAATGTGCCTTGGAACATAATTCAAGAAATACTGGTCTATACCAGGCATTGGCAACCCTTTTATGTAAAGGACCATATCATAAATATTTTAGGTTTTATGGGCCAGGTAGTCTCTGTCAAAAGTACTGAACTGTGGAGAAGAGTATCTATAGACATTGCATAAACAAATGGGTGGCTGTGCATTGCAGCACAAGTTACAAAACAAGCAGAGGACTGGATTTGGCCCAGAGGCCCTAGTTTGCCAACCCGTGGTCTATACTTTCCACTCAAACCTTTCAGAACAGCTATAGCTCCACCCAGAAAGGTTCCAAAGCTGTCTCACAGCATGTCACAGTCGAAAACAACCAATCCACCCTAAACTTTTATTTGGAAAATATCTTTTTGGCCTAAAACTAACGTCAACCTAAATAAATATCTACTCTTTTCATCAAAGGTCTTAAAAGTACTTGCCAGAAGACACAGAGGATATTCACTAAAACATGAACAGTGGATATCGCATGATACAGAACTACAAGGGACTTTGATTTTCTTAGTTTCACTTTTCTGTAGCATTTATAATCAGAACAAAGACAGAAAAGGCATTTTTACATAACTGTCCTGTAGTTCAATACTTTTCAAAGTCCTTCTCTTGTCTTAACAATCGTGCCACCTCATAATTAACAGTACTTGGTGGTTCCCATTGCCTTGCGTGCGTCCGTGCTAAGCTGCTTCAGTCGTGCCTAATTCTGTGTGACCCTATGGACTCTAGCTGTCCAGGCTCCTCCATCTATGGGGATTCTCCAGGCAAGAATACTGGAGTGGGTTGCCATGCCCTCCTCCAAGGATCTTTCCAAGCCGGGAATGGAACCCACATCTCTTCCTGTGTTGGCAGGTGGGTTCTTTACCACTAGCATCACCTGAGAAGCCCTCCCATTCCCTTATATGATCTTTTCTCATATCCCTCTCCCAGTTGTCCTTCTAATTAAAACAGGACAAATGTGGGTTCTGCTGTCAGCTTTCCTCAGTCTCTTCCCCACATTCTTACTCTCTTTATGGCTATTTTCTAAATTTATATTCCTCGATCTGATCCAGGTCCTTTTTGTCAGAATCACCTTGGAATTTACTAAGTATGTAGATTTCTAGGTCCATCTGAGACTGAATTAATAAAAATGCTCAAGGATAGAGTCTCACGGATAGGTGTATTTTTAAAAGCCCACAGGAATTTAGGTGGTACTCCTATTTAAAAGGAAAAAAAAGGCAAAAAATTCTGCTTTTAGAGGCTTAATTGTATAACTTTTTTTCCCTGGCTTGTTTTTTGTACCAGATTCTTAAAGGCTTATTTAAGAATCCATCCATCACATGCTCAGTCATGTCTGACTCTTTGTGACCCTATATAAAACTGTAGACCACAGGGTTCCTCTGTCCATGGAATTTTCCAGGCAAGAATACTGGAATGGGTTGCCAGTATTTCCTCCTCCAGGGAATCTTCCCAACCCAGGGATCAAACCTGTATTTCCTGTGTCTCCTGCATTGCAGACAGATTCTTTACCAACTGAACCATCAGGGAAGCCCTGTTTAAGAACATGGTTTATTTATCTTCTCATATTTTTTATAGGTAACTACAAGTCTAATGCCCATTGACACATAAGATGGGTCCCATTTTAATCAGCAAGACATATAAATATGTAGTAAACTTAAAGATGTATTTGTATTTGCTTGTTCTGGCTTCTTACCTTCCTTATCCTTTGCAACCCATTATATTTGCATTTCTTTCTTCTGCCACACCACTGACACTTTCTCAAAGATCATCAACAGCCCTTCACTTGTTAAATCCAAGAGACACATAAGTACTCATTTTTTGTATTCTCTGGTCTTTTTTTTTTTTTTTTGGCAAACCATTCTCTGGTCTTGAAATGCTGGTGGTAATTGCTGTCCTCCTAAATACCCCATAAATACTGCTGGTTCTTACCCCAAAATAAGCCCAACCTTATGGCCACAAATGTGTGCTTCCTTACTTTGTTCCTCCTCTATCTGAATGATAGCACCATCTACCTCATTCCCCAAACAGAAACCCAAGTATTTACCTTAATTCACCATTTTGCCTATTCCATCCACCTTGGACAATTAATCACCAATTTTACTTACCCACATTTCAAAACAAAAGACTCTAAAAGCTCAGAGATTCTCTATAATTCACTTGGAGACAAAACCTGCTCTGAAGTGAAGTGAAAAGTGAAAGTGAAGTTGCTCAGTCATATCCAACGCTTTGTGACCCCATGGACTGTAGCCCACCAGGCTCCTCCGTCCATGGAATTTTCCAGGCAAGAATACTCGAGTGGGTTGCCATTTCCTTCTCCAGGAGATCTTCCCGACCCAGGGACTGAACCCATGTCTCCTGCATTGTAGGCAGATGCTTTACCATCTGAGCCACCAAGGAATGGAGGGTTATTCATAGTTTTAATTCACCTCATTTATTTTAAGTATTTGTATGCTTTACTGTGAAGATATTGATATATTGATTAATGGCCTGACCTTCCTGAGTGTACTATGTAGTATATTTTGTATATATCATAGTATCCTTCAAGAAATATCCAAAAACTTCTTAAATCCAAAAAAATGCTGGTCTCAGCAAATTCTGGGGATTATGAACTTGTACATCCCAAGTAACTCTCCACATCCTCTCACTTTCTCCAACCCCTTCTCCCTTGGATGAAGTGACTATCATCTCTTGCCAGACTGCAATAGCAGCTCCCTAACTATCCTCCAGTTCTCATTATTGCCTCCTCAAATCCATTTCCTACCTGCAGCCAAAATAATCTTTATTTTCTTACAAAAATGCTAATCTTTCCCTTACTAAAGCCCTTTGATGTCATGTTTTGCTTCTACCTTAAAGTTCAAATTTAGAACATGGTCTAGAATTCCCCAGGTGATCCGGCCCCTGCCTAAATCCTCAGTCTTATTTCTCATCACTTTCTGCCCTTAACTCAGAGGTCTTGCTGTTTTTAGCATTTAGTCTTGAAGTTGGACTCATTAAATACTTGTTGAATGAATAAACAAAATCTAACTTACTTTCTGGGCTCTCAAGAGAGCCTGATAGGTATTTTCTCTGAGCACATTCCTGTTTTTTCTTTTCATTCTCCTTGTGAGAATAATCATGAGAGATGGGAAGTAGATGTAACAATGACCATAACTAATAATATTATTTAATAAAATAATGGTGTGGACAGGAGCAAGCTAAATGTTATAACCAAACACAAATGTCCTGTTGCCTTAATGACATTTCAAAAGTATTTCCTGGCATTTGGGCCATTTTCTTTTTATTTTTTTCCCATTTTATTTATTTATTTATTTTTGACTGCACGGGGTCTTTGTTGCTGTGCGCAGACTTTCTCCAGTTGCGGTTATTCGGGTTTCTTATTGCAATGGCTTCTCTTGTTGTGGAGCATGGGCTTTAGACTTGAGGGCCACAGCGACTGTGGTACGTGGGCTCAGTAGTTTCGGCTCCCAGGCTCTAGAGCCCAGGCTCAGTGGTTGTGGTGTATGGGCTTAGTTGCTCCATGGCATGTGGGCTCTTCACCGACCAGGAATGGAATCCTTGTCCCCTGTGTTGGCAGGCATATTCTTAACCACTGGGCCACCAGGAAGTCCCTGATCCATTTTATACGAGTTGCTTCTCTAGCTAACATTTAACATTCACAGTAGTTGAACCTCTGGTTAACATTGTTAAACATCTATCATGTGCATAACACTTTATATACAGTGTGTAAATGATATAAAATCCATGTAATAAATGTAAGGTGGGTATTGTTATCTCAGTCTTAAGGATCAGGAAACTAGGCTCATAGAGTTTGATGGATTTACCCCAAGGTCACAGATTCAACAAGTAGCAGAAATGGGATTTGAACCACGTCCTCTTCATCTTCTAGGAGAAGGCAATGGCACCCCACTCCAGTACTTTTGCCTGGACAATCCCATGGATGGAGGAGCTTGGTGGGCTACAGTCCATGGGGTCGTGAAGAGTCAGACACGACTGAGCGACTTCACTTTCACTTTTCACTTTCCTGCATTGGAGAAGGAAATGGTAACCCACTCCAGTGTTCTTGCCTGGAGAATCCCAGGGACAGCGGAGCCTGGTGGGCTGCTGTCTATGGGGTCGCACAGAATCAGACACGACTTACGTGACTTAGCAGCGGCAGCAGCAGCAGCAGCTCTTCATCTTCTAAGCCGTCTCTGCTGCTGCACTCTGTCTTTTGGGCTCAGGGAAAGCTGGCCATACTGCTGGGCAAGCTTGAAGTGATGAATCATGGGCGATCAGGAGAGAAACTAGTGAGAGAGGCACACAGGAAAGACACACTAAACAGGAAAGAAGGGAAAAGCATACAATGCACAACCTCCTTAATTATAAAGATATCTGGCTACATTATAAATTCCATCAAGGAAGGGTCCACTTTTACTTTCTCTCTCCCACTGCCTAGGACAGAGCAGGGAACAGAATGAATACTTAATGAAGACTTATGAATTGATATGAATTGACTACTTATTAATAAGATGTTGACAATGTTAAGACTAAGTATCATAACATTAATCACTCTCTACTTTTCCCCACCCTTCAGATAGAGTGTAGTTGAGGTCATAAGAAGGTATGGTAGGTGCAGTGACGCTTATCAGTAGAAGGCATTTTAATGCCTGTAAAGATCTTATTAAACTCGCTGACCTAATATAATATTTTAAAAATGCCGATTGCCAAAGCCAAAGTCCTGTGTTTGACTTTCAAGAAACAAGTTGTATTTCTGTCAATGAACTGTTTAGAAACAGTATCTTATATCCACAAATATTTATTAAGCACTTACTCTAAGCAAGGCAATGAGTAGGCACTATGCATGGAAACATCCAAATACCCAGATGTATACAACTGAAATACCCTTAAAATGCCATTTTGTTTGCCAAAGTAATCCAAATAAAGACCTTCTATGGAGAGGAAAAAAGCCATCTTGCTTATTTCAACTATAATGTCATTTTCTTAACTAAACACTTCCAAAGAAGCATTGTAAAAAACAAAAACAAAAAAAATTCATTTTCCTGTGTAGATGATGCTGTGTCTGAATTCCGATTCTTGGTGGGAAAGCTGCTGTGGTTCAGCTCTGGAAGGAAAAGCCTTCTGCTCCTTTGGGAAGTCTCAGTGAGGGCCAAAGGCCTCTGTCCAGAGTGTGTGTGTGTGTGTTTGTGTGTATTGATTTCTAGAAGTTGCAGAGCAAGATGAGCCAAAAGTATGTTAGCCTGGTGCCTCTGATGTGCTTCAACCAGAATTTTTATAGGGCTGTGGAGCCAGAAGGCGCTCTCCATTTTCCTAGTGGAAATTAGAGTATGTTATACCTTAAGCAGAGGACAGAAGCAGGATCCAAAGAGAAGACATTATAAGTGCTTGGAGATGGACGGTATGTTACAGGCCACTGGTCCAGTAATTCCTAAATCCTGTTGCCATCAAAAACATATGAAACAATTATTTGGGATTTTTGTTTTAAATTTTTTCTATTCGTTTTCAAATTCTTTCTCCATTTAGGTTATTAGAGAATATTAAGAAGTTTCCTGTGCTATAAAGTGGGTCCTTCTTGATTATCTATATTTAATACAGCAATGTGTACATGTCCGTCCCAAACTCCCATTCTCCCTCTCCCTCATCCCTTCCCTCTGTAACTGTAAGTTTATTCTCTAAGTCTGTGAGTCTGCTTCTGTTTTGTTGATCAACTCGTTTGCATCATTTTTTTAGATTCTTCATATAAGTGATATCCTATGATATTTGTCTTTCTCTGCCTGATTCACTTCACTTAGTATGATACTCTCTAAGTCCATCCCTGTTGCTACAAATGGCATTATTTCATTCTTTTTTATGGCTGAGTAATATTTCATTGTGTATATGGGGGAAAACAAAATAATTGTTTGAAACAATAAATAAAAAATAAATTCAAACTCATTAAACTGTTGATCATGTTAAAAAATGATAATAAAATAATCTTCCTTGGGTCCAAAAAAAAAAAAAAAACCCACCTGAGAAGTCTCCTAAAAACTGAAGACTTGGGCCCCAATCACATACCTAGATTTTCCAATGGGTAGGAGCTGGGAATCTGCTCAATCCAGTCCCTAGGTGACTATGAAGATAAAAGATGACAAATAATCAATGACAATTGTCAAATTTTGAGTATTTAGTTTACCATAAAGTAGGGCTTTTCAGAAAGAAAGAACTCCATTACAGGTTGAAGAAGGCAACGCAGAGAAGAGTATAACAGCAATTACAGCCTTAGAAACATATTCTTACTACAGGGTCAAAAAGGACAGTGTGTAGGCCCAAACCAGCGGATGAGAAGTCCAGAGACCTGCATTCTTCTCTGCCTTAGGTATATGAACTCAGGGAACTTACATGGCTACTAGCTGTCTCCTTAAATAAACTAAATAGAAACACCAAGTCTAAATATAGGCGTCACCAATGTGTTTAAAGTTACCTGAGTCTCAGTTTTCTCATCTATAAAAATGGGAGTGCTCATATGAATTCCTTTAAACACTAATTTTCTCACTGCAAATGTAGAATTGAAAGAAGTTTTTTTTCCTCTTATTGAGCAAGTCTTTACTTTGAAACACTGGTTTATAGAAAATGTATTAAAAAAAAAAAAAAGCAAATTAGCTTTGTTCCTGTCTTCCAGAGACACCATGGGGAAGAAAGTAGAGGTTCTCTATTCAAAGAGCAGGTTTTTGTAACATTTTCTCACCATTCCTGTCTCACTTTAATTTACATCAAAGTAGGAAAAGAGTTAATGTTATGGGTTGAATTGTGTACCTCCCCAAAAGATGTACTGAAGTCTTCAAGCCCAGAACCTGTGAATGTGACCAAATATGAAAATGGGGCATTTGATTTAATCAAGTTAGGATGAGGTCAGTCTGGTGGGCCACGACCCAATATGACTGATGTCTATATAAGAAAAGAGAAAATTTGGATACATAACACGCACAGAGAGGAGAAGGCCCTGTCACTGACACTGAAGAACCATGTGATGAAGGAAGCAGAGACTGGGATGTTACAGCTGCAAGCCTGGGAACCCAAAGGGTTGACAGCCACCACCAGCCACTGGGAAGAAGCAAAGACTGAATTCTACCCAGACTTTCGAGCAAGTGTGGCCCTGCTGACGCCTCAGTTTCAGCATCGTAGCCATTTCTGTTGTATTGAGCCTCTCAGCTTATGGCACTTTGTAAAGGCAACTCTAGGAAACTAATACAGTGAGTGAAATTGTCTCTATCCTTGACACAGCCATGTCTCCTCTAACCCTATCAGAGGAGAAAGAGGACTTCCATCCATCTTGGCTGGCACACTAGCAATGGTACAGTTTGGGGGCATGTCCTGAGGCCCCAAGGAATACCCATCAATCCTTCCCTGAGCAGAATCCCAACACCTGGAGTGGCATCACGAGGGGGTGGCCATGCAAGCCAAAAATGGGCTGGCAGGGACACTAGCTCGCCAACCTATTAAAAGTGAAAGTGAAAAGTGAAAGTCGCTCAGTCGTATCTGACTCTTTGCAACCCCATGGACTGTAGCCTGCCAGGCACCTCTGTGCATTGGGCTTCTGCAGGCAAGAATACTGGAGTGGGTAGCCATTCCCTTCTTCAGGGGATCTTCCCAATCCAGGGATCAAACCCAGGCAGAAACAAAATGAAACATGCTGTTAAAAGCTGCAGCACCCATTCATTTCAAATGTGATGTTAGTACCTAAAAGTCCAAGTGCTGACCACCACTTAGCTTTGTACTTAAGGCCTATCAGTTTCACATACTTTATGGGACAGTTTGATCTATCATTAAATTACATACAGTTCATACATTTCATTACAAAGCAACATTTGCTTGGGAAAACCAGGACCTCGTGAAGGAAATTGTGCCAGAACACCTTTCTGAGATATAGCCCTGCCTTGTTGTCCTGAAGATGAAATATTAAAATAGTGGACTTGTAAACCAAAATCATTATCCCAACCTAGGTATTGCAGCTGTTTTTTTATCAACACAGACTTGCATAATACAAAGAAGGTTTATTATTCCCATTAGTTCACTGGTGGAAATTAAATAACAGGGCAAAGAAAAGCAATATATGTTCTCACTGTCAGATATGCAAATAGAGTGTATGAAGAACTATCCCTATTAACTTGCTGTCTGCCCAGAGAACCAGGCCCGTCGTCTGACATCCATCCGCTACAGGTTAATTGGGGAGGCTGCTTGTTTAAAGAGCCTAGCAATTATTCTGAGGAACTGACCAGCCAAATCTATTCCATTTGATTATGAGTGAAAATGCAGAGCTTAACTCTTCTCTAAAAACAAAAATAAAACATGTTTTGAAGGTGGGAGGAAGGAAATCTGAATTCTGCTTGACGCTTGATGCTGACATTTCATTCTGTCAAGAATATTAAATTGTCATGTTCAAACAGCTTTTTAAGCCATCTATTACAAATAGGTGAGCTAGGGTGCTCAGTACAATGCAGTTTTTGCACTAGCTAGGGAATTCAGTGATTCTGAAATATTCTAGGCTCATGGTCTATTTCACTGTCCCTGTAGAATCTTCTGATTAAGTGAGGAAGCCCAGGAATACAGACATGAAAAGATTTTATTTTTAGTTGTTGCCTTTGGCAAAAGTTCTCTGCCTAAACGGAGGGAGGGGATTTATTCTAAAAAACTGGAGTTTTCTTTTTCTGCCACATAAAGAAATAAAAATAGCAAAGGCCTCGTAAATTATCATTCCTCAATGTCAGGATGTCTAGTTTTGTAGCCAATTGTCATGTGAGGGCTGTTCACTCTGAGGCAAGAGTCCCCTGCCTGTTTCCTGATGCTAAAATGACAACTGGGAACAGATGAAGAGGCCTCTGGGCAAAAACATTCTTTTTTTTCCATGAACAGGTACGGGTTTCAGCGAAGGCCAGAGATGACATAGACGTTCTCATCATTATCATACACCTCCCTCTGCCAGCAAAATTCTCTATGTCAAGGGTACTCACACATCTCTTGTACTATCCCTCAAGGATGTCAGGATATAATGAGCTCGTCAAGTATAAATGCTAGCACTGCTTTCTCCTCACTCCCCGAAGCCACCTTGCCAGTGATCTTTCTGCAAGAGGCCCAGAATGAGTCAGAGTTGGTGATTTGGTTTAGTCACAGCCAACCCTAAATCCATAGTTCACTCTCTCTGATCTAAAGCCGGGGAAATTTCAAGAGTTCAACACACTGGATCTTGGCGTCCCCACTGTGGCCTTTATTCTAGTCATAATGGCTCCCTTGCATGCTAGGCTGGATTCTAAGACAGCCTCCCCACGGTTTCTTCTCTATTCCCCAGGACTGTTTCCCAGGGGCATGATATGCTGGGATATCATGCCCATGCTCATGTTACTTTACATGGAGAAAAGGGGGTTACTTTGCAGTGCGATTAAGTTTAGGGATCAGTTACGCTGAAATAGGGAGATTGTTCAAATTGTCCTATTCTAAGCACACGGGCCCTTTCAAAGCAGAGAGTTGCAGCCAGCCAGAGAAATTCAGAAGGTGAGAGGGATTTAATACGAGGGAAGTTCTCCATTGCTGAGTGACCAGGCACCCGTAAAAGGCACAGGGATATAGTGGTGAGCCCAACAGGTAAGATCTAAGACTTTATATTCTAGTGTGAACCTTACATGCTAGAGTCATTCCATAAGATGTGTGGATTTATTGTGATTTTGAAGTTATCCTAAGACTTGGAGTCATAATAACATTACCTCCAAAATGTATGGAAATGTGTTCAGCATTATTCTTGCATCAAAGAATAGCAAGCACTGCCTTTTACATTCAATAACTACAATTTAGTATTTCTTTTGCAAGAGAAAAGAAAAAAGGTAGTAACTTTTATGTGGCAATGAAGTGTTCATGTTATACCTCAGTGAGTTAATGAAAAAAAAAATCATTTCATTTCAGAGATTTGGGCAATTAATCCACAAAGAGAAAGCAAGGCTGTGGCCAAGGCTGGAAGTTCTATGGAAGTACATAAACAATTTGCTGGTTAGATCTCAGACTAGGTATGCCTCCTGATTAAAAGGGGCGGGGGTGGGGGGGGCGGGCAGAAATCCTCTTACCCTCCCATTGGAAGCAAGCCCTGACTCTCACTGGAGACCATTTTGTAAGCCAAAAAATCTCATGCCAGAGAACACTGAATTTATCTCAATGGCAGTTTATCACAGAGGGTGTCAAGGCTAAACAGCATAACTGCATGAAATGCCTGTGTGTATTAGACCAATCCAAAGCCATGGGTTTTGCAAAGCAGAGCCCTTCACAGAGGTGTTGGCCCAACATCATCAATATCACTGTTTACAGCTTGTGCTGCAAAGACGTAAATAAAAAGTGAAGCTAAAAAAGAAAACAGTCTCTTCATTGAGTTGCCTCCTATTTACCAGTAATCCCACTGAGGGTTTTTTGGATTGGCAAAACTGAGCTGTACATGTTTATATTGGTAACATTTTCCAGTAGGTTCTACCAAAAGGTATCTGAGTACCTTGTGTTGTGAAATTCAGGGAAATGGAAAACATTAAAACAAATAAGCCTTGTCTCCCAGTACAGCCTCCTGGAAAAGAAATTCTACCTTTCCAAGGGCATCAGCCTAAATGAGGCCTCAGTTCTTAAATTCTTCAATCAGTTGCCTTAGAAACCAGCAGAATATGGTAAGCACCTCCAGTTAGCAAAGTAATACAGTGATAGGTTTAATCACCTGTTACTGGCCAAATACACACTTGAGAGAAAGTAGAATTGGTATTATTCATTGTGACTTATGTCCTGCACTTGCAGATTTTGTGAGTGAGTTAGTCACTCAGTCATGTCTGACTCTTTGCAATCCTATGTACTGTAGCCCACCAGGCTCTTATGTCCATTGGATTTTCTAAGCAAGAATACTGCAGTGGGTTGGCATTTCCTTCTCCAGGGGATCTTCCTGACCTCAGGTCAAACCTGGGTCGCCTGTGTTAGCAGGCAGATTCTTTACCATCTGAGCTACCAGGGAAGCCCATCAGATCTTTGTCCCTTACAGAAATAAAAAGCCTATCTCCTACATGTAAGAGCTACTTTCCCTAGTAGCTCAGTTGGTAAAGAATCTGCCTGCAATGCAGGAGACCTGGTTCGATCCCTGGGTCGGGAAGCACCCTAGAGAAAGAAATAGCAACCCACTCCAGTACTCTTGCCTAGAGAATTCCATGGATAGAGGAAGGAGCCTGGCAGGCTACAATCCATGGGATTGCAAAGAGTTGGACATGATTGTACGATTAATTTTCTTTCTTTCTTTCTTTTTTTCCTACATGTAGAGAAAGAAGGAAGGAATGCTGGGTACATTGGGATTCAGGATGGGGAACACAGGTATACCTGTGGCGGATTCATTTCAATATTTGGCAAAACTAATACAATATTGTAAAGTTTAAAAATAAAATAAAATTTAAAAAAAAAAAGGAATTCTTGTTTATTAGCCATCGGTGATTTATCTCAATTGGAAAGCACTCAGAAAAAGTGCAATATAATCCTGTTCAACAAATTTTGTATTGAATTCCTACTATGTGCAAGGCATGTCATGAAAACCAGCAACAAATTATATTTACTCTTATTTCTGAAGAGTATCAGGAAGTTTCCAAAATAAACTGATAATAAAGTATGATCTAAAATTACACTAATAATTTTCATAGTTTTGAACTATTCTTGCATTTGGGGGATTAATTCTACTCAGTAATAGTGTATTGTATTTTGTGTTTTTTTATGTAATGCTATGTTCATTTTCGGAGAAGGCAATGGCACCCCACTCCAGTACTCTTGCCTGGAAAATCCATGGACGGAGGAGCCTGGTAGGCTGCAGTCCATGGGGTCGCAAAGAATCAGACACGACTGAGCGACTTCACTTTCACTTTTCACTTTCATGCATTGGAGAAGGAAATGGCAACCCACTCCAGTGTTCTTGCCTGGAGAATCCCAGGGACGGGGAGCCTGGTGGGCTTCCGTCTATGGGGTCACTCAGAGTCAGACATGCTGTGTGTCATTCACACACACAGCAGCAGCAGCTTTTTTGTTTATTTTATATTCATAAATTTTAGATTATATATTTATTAGTGTATTCTGTTTTATTTCACATATATCTTAATTTCTTAGAATGACTACATGGTACCTTCATTTTTAATCATCAGTTAATAGTGATGCCGCATAAAGCTATAAACTTCATCTGAGTGTAATTCTATGTTCCATAAATTTTGAGTTTTATGTCTCATTTTTTGCTGCCCTGAAGATAGTTTGTAATTTCTATTTTTTTATTTTCTCTTTGATTCAAGAGATATTAGTTTCTTAATGTGCAAATTTATTATATAGCTCTCAGGGAACATGATTTCTTAAGTCTGCTAAGCAGTGCAAGAAGGTTCAGCTGTATGCTGCCTTCTACCTGAGCAGTATAAGTAGTTTGACAAGAATGTCCGTATCTGTCCAATTATTTTATAATTACCTATGCACTGGAGAATCAGTGTGTCTAATGGTTAAGACTATGGGCTCTTAAGTCAGACTGCCTGGTTTCTAAAATCTGGTCCTGTTGCATAAATTACTTAACTTCATTCAGCTCTGTTTTTATTCCTAATATATTGGAGATAATGAAGACTGCCTCATAGCGTTTTGTGACAATCCAGTACAAGGATCCATACAAAACTTGGAGTTAAGAATGTAGTATACATTCAATAAATGTATACACTCAATGCAGATGACACCACCCTTATGGCAGAAAGTGAAGAGAAATTAAAAAGCCTCTTGATGAAAGTGAAAGTGGAGAGTGAAAAAGTTGGCTTAAAGCTCAACATTCAGAAAACGAAGATCATGGCATCCGGTCCCATCACTTCATGGCAAATAGATGGGGAAACAGTGGAAACAGTGTCAGGCTTTATTTTTCTGGGCTCCAAAATCACTACAGATGGTGACTGCAGCCATGAAATTAAAAGACGCTTACTCCTTGGAAGGAAAGTTATGACCAACCTAGATAGCATATTCAAAAGCAGAGACATTACTTTGTCAACAAAGGTTCGTCTAGTCAAGGCTATGGTTTTTCCTGTGGTCATGTATGGATGTGAAAGTTGGACTGTGAAGAAGGCTGAGAGCCAATGAATTGATGTTTTTGAACTGTGGTGTTGGAGAAGACTCTTGAGAGTCCCTTGGACTGCAAGGAGATCCAACCAGTCCATTCTGAAGGAGATCAGCCCTGGGATTTCTTTGGAAGGAATGATGCTACAGCTGAAACTCCAATACTCTGGCCACCTCATTCGAAGAGTTGACTCATTGGAAAAGACTCTGATGCTGGGAGGGTTTGGGGGCAGGAGGAAAAGGGGATGACAGAGGATGAGATGGCTGGGTGGCATCACTGACTCAATGGACGTGAGTCTCAGTGAACTCTGGGAGTTGGTGATGGACAGGGAGGCCTGGCGTGCTGAGATTCATGGGGTCGCAAAGAGTCTGACACGACTGAGTGACTGATCTGATCTGATCTGATACACTCAATAAATATTACTTATATTATATTTGGATTCCCTGGTGGCTCAGACAGTAAAGCATCTGCCTGCAATGCGGGAGACCTGGGCTCTATCCCTAGTAGGATAGAAGGGAAGGTCCCCTGGAGGAGGGCATGGCAAACCACTCCAGTATTCTTGCCTGAAGAATCCCCATGGACAGAGGAGCCTGGCTGGCTACAGTCCATGGGGTTGCAAAGAGTTGGGCATGACTGAGCGACTAAGCACATATTACAGTCAGTTCTTTAAGCTCTAAGACCATGTGTGTAAATATGGTTTGGAAAGATCATAAAATTAGGTAGAAATGTAAATCAGTATTAGTATTACTAAAACAAATAAGAGCAATGTGAGGGTTTCTAAAACATAATTATGCTACATATAATTCCAGAGAATAAAATTATTTGAAATTATATACAGTAAAACAATACTAAAAATTAAGTTGAAGTCCTTCGAGGACAGGGTTGTGCCCCATTCCACAGTAAAGATCCAGAGTTTGGAGAACAGAGATGGACACAATGGAAAATAAAGCAAAATGTTTTCTTGATTTTCTATGATTAAGTACTGTTCTCAGTAAATTCTTGCTGAACTACACAGAATCAAGATTCTAATTTGTTATCTCATATCTCACTACTACAAAAAGGGTGTCTCTAAAATTACTTATGAAAACACTTTTAAAAATATCACTGGAGTAGTATAAGTCAAGATTCATTATCCACAAGCTAACACACACACATACACACACAGAGTAATAAATCAAAAACCATGCAACCTGACACATTTTGAAAGACATTTAAAGCTCTGCCTCCATTTCCTAATATAAAGAAGAGGCTTATTTTTTTAATATTAGAATGTCTCCATTTCCTTGGCATTTTGAATCCCTATGAGTCAATAACTTTTGCAGCATTATGCAAAGTGGTCTAAAAAGAGATTTGAAAAGTGGGGGCAGTGGTTTTTCATCTCCTGCCTTGTATGAATTTAACTCAAGCTTCAGATTCCTGGCACACACTTAAAAACTTTTTCAAACCAACATATAAGGAGTACAGTCCAACACAGTGCAAATTGAGTACCTGAGCACTGAGGGGAAGAAAATTGAAGCAGCTATTAACATGAGAGAAAACTCACCACTGATCTTCTGAGCTCCCCCAACACCAGTAGGTTTAAGACTCTGGAATGCTTACAAATCACCAGCAGAACTTGTTAAAATGCAGATTTCAAGCTCCAGCTCCCGAGATTCTGATTCAATAGGATTGTGATGGGAGCCAAGAATTAGAAGTTTTATTAGATTCATAATCAGAGGAAGGAAATAATGTCTCTATTTTTCTTTCTCTGGAACATGAAACACAAAATAATGTGTAACATGTAAAGACAGAGCATTGCCTTACTTTACCTCACCAAATGGGGAGGAGGAGATGAGACAGTTCATGAAGACTCTTCTAGCTCTGTGATGCATATGTTTATAAAAATCCAGGCCATGTGCATTACACAGACACTTCTTAAATGTAGCAAAGATCCATACTGTCTAGATTTTCCACTTAGATATTTTCCATGGTGGTTGTTTAGTCACTAAGTCGTGTCCAATTCTTGCGACCCCATGGACTGTAGCCTGCCAGGCTCCTCTGTCCGTGGGATTTTCCAGGCAAGAATACTGGAGTGGGTTGCCATTTCCGTCACCAGGGGATCTTTCGAACCCAGGAATCGAAACCGGGTCTCCTGTGTTGCAGGCGGACTCCTGCATTGTAGGCGGATTCTTTACCGACTGAGCTACGTTTTCTATGAATACGTCCTCATTTATGGGCTTCCCGGATGGCTCAGCGGTAAAGAATTCGCCTGCAGTGCAGGAGATGCAGAAGAGACAAGTTCGATCCCTGGGTAGGGAAGATCCCCTGGAGAAGGAAATGGCAACCCACTCCAGTATTCTTGCCTGGGAAATCCCGTAAAGAGTAGCCTGGAGGGCTACAGAACACGAGATCACGGAGTCAGACGGATGAGTGACTGAGCACTATGTACTAATTTACGATTACTGACACCATTGCGCATTGTGTCATCATCACAAATAGATTAAAAGTTTACCAGCCAACCATGAAATATTTGCAAACAATAAGGCATTGAAAGTCAGTATAATTAATGTAGAGAAATTATTTAGGAAAAGCATTAACCCTAATTTTAAAAAAAGGGGGGGGGGGGGAAGAACATAAGACACTGTGTAGTGCAAGAAAAAAACTGGGTCAAAAAGCCTATGGAAAACATTCAAATCCTCTTAACATTTAAAGAAAAGCAAGTTAAAATAAGGGTTTCAGTTAGCAAAAAATGTTTAATGATAAAACCTCTCCTTAAGGATACTGTGAAAATGGACACACTCATACAGTCCTACTACAACTACTAAGTCACTTCAGTCATGTCTGACTCTGTGTGACCCCATAGACGGCAGCCCTCCAGGCTCCCCGTCCCTGGGATTCTCCAGGCAAGAACACTGGAGTGGGTTGCCATTTCCTTCTCCAGTGCATGAAAGTGAAAAGTGAAAGTGAAGTCGCTCAGTCGTGTCCGACTCTTAGCCACCCCATGGACTGCAGCCCACCAGGCTCCTCCGTCCATGGGATTTTCCAGGCAAGAGTACTGGAGTGGAGTGCCATTGCCTTCTCTGCTCATACAGTCCTGGTGTTGGTTTTTTTTGTTTTGTTTTTTTGTTTTTCTAACAGTCCCATAGCATTTATTGTCATCTGGTAATAACATAAGGGTGAGCAGAACAATATGAATATATGTTCTAGAACTACATCTCTAACAAAGGACACCTAAAAAAACCAACGGTATTGCCGAAAAGTAGATTGTAATATATATCAAGAACCTTTAAAAATTCAGGTTATTTTAGTAATTCTTGTCTAGGAGAAAATGCTAAAGAAATAATAAGAAATTCAAGTAAGTATTGGTAAAAATGCTCATTATAGAATGATTATAAAAACAGTAGGTTAGAAAAAATTTACACATAAAAATGAGGTTATTGCATAAATTATGATATACTCATATTGTGAAAACAGTATACAGCCATTAAATTATGTTTGTTTTTGAAGAACATTAAATGATATAAGAAAATGTTCAATATAAAATAATAAGCAGGGAGAAAAGCATTAAAACCACATATTTGGCAAATATCCCAAAAATTTATCTTTGCATACTTCTGTGTGCAAACACAAATGGAAAAACATGCATCAAACTCTTGAGTGTTTCACCTTATAATTCTCTATACTTTCTGAATATTCTACAATGTATCTATGTTCCTTTCATGTTTATAACTGAAAAAATTAATACCAGACATATCAGAGATTCACAAGGAAGAATCTGTTCCCCAAATAAGCTCTTCTATTTCCAACCAAAAGCAAATTTTACATGTATTTTAATATGTATTACTGGTGTGTGTGTGTGCTCAATCATGTCCAACTTTTTGTGACCCCATGGACTGTAGCCCACCAGGCTCCTCTGTCCATGGAATTTTTCAGGCAAGTATAGTGGAGTGGGTAGCCGTTTCCTTCTTCAGGGGATCTTCCCTCCCCAGGGACTGAACCTGTGTCTCCTGTGTCTCCTGCATTGCAGGCTGATTCTTTACCACTGAGCCACCTGTGGCTTCCCTACGTATGACGGAAACTAGCACTAAATCAAGTAAAGTTCCCATTTCATTAATAGAAATGATGAAATCAGTGTGAAGACCTTCATGTTCTGTCAATATTTATATATTCAAGAAAACCTCAAGCCATAATTGTTTAAAGCTAATTCATCTCTCTTAAGAACTGAGGGAAAACTGATACCTGAAAAAGTTGAGGGCCAACCACAGAGAATGCCATCCCGGCTTGATTCACAGAGTTTTCTCCTGTGGCCTACTCTGTGCTGAACAACCCCTGTAAGAACTGTACCAGGCCTCTCAGCCTCCCTCAGAGGCAAAGAGAATAAACATGTTTATTTTTCTGGGCTCCAAAATCACTGCAGATGGTGATTGCAGCTATGAAATTAAAAGACGCTTACTCCTTGGAAGGAAAATTATGACCAACCAAGACAGCATATTGAAAAGCAGAGACATTACTTTGCCAACAAAGGTCCGTCTAGTCAAGACTATGGTTTTTCCAGTGGTCATGTATGGATGTGAGAGTTGGACTATAAAGAAAGCTGATTGCCGAAGAATTGATGCTTTTGAACTGTGGTGTTGGAGAAGACTCTTGAGAGTCCCTTGGACTGCAAGGAGATCCAGCCAGTCCATCCTAAAGGAGATCAGTCCTGGATGTTCATTGAAGGGACTGATTTTGAAGCTGAAACTCCAATACTTTGGCCACCTCATGCGAAAAGCTGACTCATTGGAAAAGACCCTGATGCTGGGAAAGATTGAGGGTGGGAGGAGAAGGGGATGACAGAGGATGAGATGATTGGGTGGCATCACCGACTTAATGGACATGGGTTTGGGTAGATTCTGGGAGTTGGTGATGGACAGGGAGGCCTGGCGTGCTGCGGTTCAAGGGGTCGCAAAGAGTCAGACATGACTGAGTGACTGAACTGAACTGAATATTTAAAGCCTAGTTGGAAAATCAAGAATTGGATGGATGTAAAATCTACAAGCAGGAAAGACAGGGAAAGACTTTACTGGTTCCTAAACCTAGCCACACATAGAATAACCTGGGGAGCTTGTTAACTATTGACTCCTGACCCCAGCCCTAGAGAGTCAGAAGACTGAGATGTGCATTTTGAACACATATCCCAGGTGATTCTAAGGAAGTCTAAGTCCCAGGACCAGCATTTGAGAGCCATTGACCTAATACCAGGGCTTCCCAGGCGGTACTAGTAGTAAAGAATCCGGCTGCCAATGCAAGAGACATGAGACAGGGGTTTGATCCCCAGGTTGGGAAGATCTCCCAGAAGAGGGCATGACAACCCACTCCGTTATTCTTGCCTAGAGAATCCCACGGACAGAGGAGCCTAGCAGGCTACAGCCCATAGGGTCACAAACAGTCAGACACAGCTGAAGCAACTTAGCACACATGCAGGCATGACCTAATAACAATGAGGCAATTAAAGCCCCAAAAGATAAAGATCAATTACTTAATTAGTAATAAAGCATCTGTATGCCTTGCTGTATATGACCTAAATAATAACAGAAAGGAACAGAAATGTTCTTTCCTGAACATGAACTGTAATTAGTTTGAAAAGATGCGAGGGAAGAGCAAGGGGCTAAGGAGGAAGAAAACTTTCTTTTGAGTATGCACAGTGTGGGCAGGTACCCACCTGTAAATCAACCAAGAATTTGTGTGGCTCATACAAAAATCCTGAATGTCAGAATGTTTCCTGTGATAACTCAGATAACTTAGAACCCAGCTCAAAAACTAAGTAGCCACATATGGGAAGACTTGGGAGTGGTTTATATCTTCCCATTTTCATTTTTTACAGATCAGCTTACCAAAATTTACTAAAAATGCATTCGCTGTGTGATATTGCAGCTATTCAAACAAAATAAACATTGACTTTTTATCCAGCTCTTTGATCCTTGGATGGCTTCACTACCTGAGCTTATAAAAAATGGGGATTTAGTAAGAGAAAAAATCACACAACAATATCATTATGAATTTTCATATATCTAAGCAAAGGAATACTTTTTTTTAAACTAGGCACATACTATGTGCCAGGCACACTTAGTTAGTCTGCATAAATCTTGTTAAGTAAGCCATTACTAGTCCCCATTTTACAGTATTCTTGTTTGGAGAATCCCATGGAGGGAGGAGCCTGGTAGGCTACAGTCCATGGGGTTGCAAAGAATCAGACACGACTGAGCTACTTCACTTTCTTTCTTTACAGATTAAGAAATAATAAGAATGAAAATAGATTAGATATTTTATTCAAAGGCACTCAACCAGAAAATGGCCAAGTGGGAATCTGAATCCAGGACTAACTTGTAAGCTCAGGTTTTCGTCAATATAAGATATTTGAATAAAAAATTCAAAACATAGATGTTACTCTATATGCTCAGCTTCCCCAGTGGCTCTAAAGCGATAAAGAATCTGCCCGCAATGTGGAAGATACAGGTTCGATCCCTGGGTCAGGAAGATCCCCTGGAAAAGGAAATGGCAATCCACTCCAGGATTCTTGCCTGGGAAATTCCACGGGCAGAGGATCCTGGCAGGCTATAGTCTATGGGGTTGCAAAAGAGTCAGACATGACTGAGCAACTAAACTACAGCTTTCTACATGCTAAATTTTTGTCTGTACCTTATTAATAACTGTACTTCTTGATTCACTATGTTCTTTCTCTGGAGAAGTAAAAAATACATTCTGCATCAGATTTTTTTGAGTTATTATATAATTTATGGAGAGACATTGCAAATCTAAAATCCCCTCCTTGGTATTTTAGTCCTTGAATGACAATCTAAATTGGGCACTTGTTCTTTTTAAATAGCCACTGATTACAGGATTGAAAAGGCTTTGTTATATCAGAGTGGTCTAATTTTTTGAAATTTTCCTGTGGGTCACTGTATTCTCACATATGGTAAAACCTTTCTGAGAGGATTGTGCTGAAATCACAACGGAAGTTGCAACAGGAGTCTTATCAGTTGCTGGTTTCTTTTTGGATCCAAGAGCTACCTGGGAAATTTCTCTCTTGAAAATCAGTCAGATTTGGAACAAGAAGAGAAGAAAGCCAATGACACAGTGGTTGTAACCAAGAAAGTGTGACGTGAAGACGGTTTAGATATGTGTTGTCTTATCAGACTACTGCCTCTATCCAATTTAAAGAAGCAGCATGTTCTAATTAAAATTTAGGGGAATAACATGGGAACAATTGTACCATGAGGGAGATCCTTTTTTAACACAGAATCATTATTTATAATTATTAGCTTTATTATCATCACCATATTCATGAAACATCTGAGTTCTGGAGAGGCTTTTAAAAGCATATTCCTTTGCAACATCAAGAGTCGTGTTATATTAACCCCAGATTCTATAGACTTTGAACTTATTCCCAATAGGCTATTGTTACTGGAACTAAAGACAATAAGCTGCCTGAATGCACTGTGAAATACCCATCGCTATGCATATCCTGGGCACTCTCGAGTTTTTGTCATTAGTGCTTACTAGGTCCCTATGAAGCAGAAGCAGGGGTGCTGTCTTCAGTAATCAGATTTTAAAAAGCAAAAAGCAGAAGTAGGGGAGTGTGTTTTCTAAAGTCACATACTACCCCAAGAAAGAGACCTCAGTTCTTGACATATTGACTAAAATGAGGATTCATTCTAGATCCAATTGTGTGCAGAACAGAGTATGACAATGAGGTGGGAGAATGAGTAAATACAGATGTGTCCTACCCTTCTTCCCTCTGCTTTTCCTATTCCATATTCCCCAAAGGAGGAATGAGGGAATTCTAAACAGCCAAAGCAGAAGGGAACTGTGGAGAAGGTTGCAGTTCTTGGCTTCATATAGTATTATAAACTAACAAAATAGGTTATGTCTTTTGCTAAATTAGCATATACCTCCAGTGACCATTCAAATGTAATGACATCTCTAAGCATTACTCGAGTGGGCCATTAATAGACCTCATTTTTCCATTTTCAGCTGTTTCCTCTATGCTTTCCCATTCTTAGAAATGTATCCACTTCTATCCAAAGCGTAAATTCTCATCTCTACCCTGCTGAACACAGATTTTATATCTCCAACACTAATTTTTCAGTCAAGCTTTAATTCCATGTTTATTTCCAGGAAATAAAATGCCAACAGGACACTTCTACCAGACCTTTCTGCTCTAACCCCAAGTATCTAAAAATCAAATTAAAGCATGCCCACACCTGAGTAAGTGAAAGTGAAGTTGCTCAGTCGTGTCCAACTCTTTGAGACCCCATAGACTGTAGCCTACCAGGCTCCTCTATCCATGGGATTTTCCAGGCAATAGTACTGGAGTGGATTGCCATTTCCTTCTCCAGGGGATCTTCCCAACTCAGGGATCGAACCCAGGTCTCCTGCATTGTAGACAGACGCTTTACGGTCTGAGCCACCTGGAAGGCTTCCCTGGAAAATCCCATGGACGGAGGAGCCTGGTAGGCTAGAGTCCATGGGGTTGCAAAGAGTCAGACATGACTGAGCGACTTCACTACACCTGAGTGAGCTTCCATATGCAGCTCCATTCTCCTCCACTACATTTTCCAAAGTACTCAAAAGCCTAAGATGTAGACTCACCTCCTAGTCTTTTCTCTGCTGCTGCTGCTTCTCTTCAGTTGTGTCCAACTCTGTGCAACCCACCAGGCTCCTCTGTCCATGGAATTCCCTAGGCAAGAAGACTGGAATCAATTGCCATGCCCTCCTCCAGGGTATCTTCCCAACCCTGGGATCAAAACCAAGACTTCTGCAATTGCAGGCAGATTCATTACAACTGAGCAACCAGGGAAGACCAGTCTTTTCTCTACCCAACCCCTAACCGTCAACTGCTCGTTTCTGGCGTCACGTTCTTTTATGATCTCTTAACTCTTTGTGACACTGTGAACTGTAGCCGACAAGCTCCCCTGTCCATGGAATTTCCCAGGCCAAGACTACTGAAGTGGGTTGCCATTTCCTTCTCCAGGGAATCTTCCTGACCCGGAGATCATCTGAAGCCATGAAGCACGCACAGACATATTATCCCTACCTTCCAGGTGGCTCAGATGGTAAAGCATCTGTCTACAATGCGGGAGACCACGGTTCGATCCCTGGGTTGAGAAGATCCCCTGGAGAAGGAAATGGCAATCCACTCCAGTACTATTGCCTGGAAAATCCCATGGACAGAGGAGCCTGGTAGGCTACAGTCCATGGGGTCGCAAAGAGTCGGACACAACTGAGCGACTTCACTTTCACTTTCCATTTCTTCAAATCTAGGCCTTTATCTTCATACAGAGTTGCAGTCTTCAACAAAATTTTAATAGTAAAGTTTCTAATATACTAAACCCTACAATAAATTCTCTGATATACCAAAGCTAAGTTAATCTTTATAAAACCTTTGATATCATTCCATTTACTTGCTTATAAATCTATACTCTTCCACTATGGCCTTTCTAATCAAGTCCAAACTCCTTAGCCCAGCATTTGAGATTTTCTCTTATCTGACCTCACCTTGCCTATACAGCTATGTAAATCCCCACTAGAACATGATTCGTGAGTCTGTATCTTTTGCTTCAGTCAGAATTTCCTCTAATGCTTCCTTCTCCTCAAAGCACACTCAGCATGCTCATTCTAGACTTCGCATTTAGCCATGAATTCCCACCAGGAATGCTTGACCTTCCATTACCTAAGCACTTGCGAGACTCAGTTCTAACGTCATTTTTATCATAAAGCTTTTCTGCAGAGTAGTTACGTGCTTCTCTAAATGTCTACAACATGGACCATGTGAATCTGATTACAGACCAGCGTGTGTTGTGTTTTTAGCCCTCTTGTTTTGTAAACTCGCCTCCTCCTGGATCACAAGCAGTTGGAGGATCTTGACAACAAGGAGCGGCTTTGTTTGTTTTAGTTGTTTCTCTGCAAGTCAGAGAACAAAACAGTTGCAAGGCTATATGTTATGTCTGATGTTATCTTAATTATCATAATCTAAAATCTCTTTTTAAAATTTTAAGGGTCTTATAAATTTAACCTCATCTCTGATCCTGAAATTTCACTGGCCCCACATAAGGCCTGAGATTGTTTGGTTAGAGACCGTGGAGACAAATGCTCCCTCACATGGGTCAGTTGTGTTCAGATCTCTGTTTACTCTACCCCTGTTTCTGGCTCAATGTTTAGTTAATGTGTGCGAGAAAATGCTGATGTACATTTGTAATTTTATGACCACTTTTCTAAAAACAAAAGAAAAATGCTAGGTCAGTAGCACTTTTCTCACATTTGGAAAGTGAGCTCATGAAGTGCATGAAGACGTTGAGCAGAGAACCTAGAAAGATTCCTGAAAGACTTGCTTAATAGTCCTGAGTGACTGACAAAGCAGAAAGGTTGATTTGACATATCCGATTGCTCTAGACTGGGTTCTCTGGGCCACAGTCCCCGGAAATGAGGCGTTACATGTAAATGACACATTAAGGAAGGGTTCCAGCAGAAACTCACAGGGAGTAGAGCAAGCAGGCCCGGAAGAGGCAAATAGGGCATAAATTTAGGTGGTCTCAGCCTCAGTGTGATCCCAGAAGGGGCTCTGAAGGTAAATTACTCCTTCACCAGTCCTTGGCTACAGCCTGATCTAGTGGGTCATCAGGTCCCAAATACTTCCATCTCTTTGTACCACTAAGCCCCTCTAGTAGCCCAAGGACAGCCTACAGAAAAGAAACCCAGGCAAGAGATGGCCAGAGCTGGTAAACAGGCTCCAAAGGGATCTGGTGGGCAGACTGTATGTTTACTAGTGTGTTCCTAGTTCTGTAACAGAAATAATATACATAATATGAATGCTCATTTGTTTAAAATGCTCGTATGTGTATAGAAAAAATGTTAACAGATTTAAGCTTAACTATTAACTGTGGGCTGTAAGATTGGAGGGAGGAAACTTTCACATTTAACTTTCCACACTTCTGTATTGTTAGAATTCTTACAACAAATATTACTTCTGTTAGGAAAAAAAAAAAAACTATTAGCAAAACAGATTTTTCTACCAAAAAGTTAATGATGTATTCTTTAATTTAATCACACATTATGTTGTTTTTGTTGCTAGTACTCTAGGAAGATAGAACCATCTGAATAAAAATTGATTATCTAAGCTGTTAAAATTCTTGAGTCCATTTGGTAATTAACAAATTGCATTCTTACCCAGTATAAATGATATGGTGTGCCCAGAAAGAAAAAAGCCTTGTTAAGGCTTAATTGTAGAATGGGACTCAACTGGTTTTGTCATCTGTGGGTACTAGAAGTTTGGCTGTTAATTGTAAGATATGGTCCACTCATTCTATTTATTATCATTTATATATATAAACAAAAATTTAAGAAAACAATTTTTGTTGCCTTCAGAAATGTATCTTAAAAGTACTTTTGGAATTTCAGCTGAAAGGTAGAATCACATGTGCTTAAAGCCTTGCCTGCTTTGGGTATAATTAGATAATAGCAATTGGTCAGGCCGGTGCATTAAGAAGAGTAATCCAGGGAATTCCCTGGCAGTCCAGTGGTTAGAACTGTGTGCTCTCACTACCTGGGTCCAAGATCTCTGGTCAGAGAACCAAGATCCCACGAGCCACATGGTGTGAGCAAAAAAGAAAGAAAAAAAGAGTAAGCTGGTAGCTATCTATAGTGTAAATTAGGGGAGTGAAAGAGAGGTAAGCAGGGAGGTCAGTTAGAATGGTACTAGAATAATCCAGGTAATAGGCAATGAAGATGATAAATAATGGTAAAGGAGCAAGCATTCATCATGTCTGTCCTACATGAATCAGACTAGTAGTAGTATCCAAACAGTAAATGAGAACAATGATGATTTTAAAAATTAGAACGTATACATAAATTACTGTGGAGATGAAAATTAGTAGAAACTACTATATTTAGATAGGCTGAAGGAGACAGTGTGGTCAAAGATGACTAGAAACAATAGTGACTATTTTAGTGAGACAAGGTTGAATTTATAAAGAAATGCTGAGTTTTGAATATAGGTGAATATAGACATAAGGATATTCAGTAGGCAGTAGAAATAAGTACCTGGAGTTATGAAAGAATTAAGGACACAAAGGATCATGAAAAGCAAGAAAGGAGGCCAGACCTGGGAAGTGTCAGGAAGATGAAGGCAGAAAATTCTATTTATTTTTCACCGTTTGTTAGGAAAATGAAAGTTATAAAACAACCCTATTTCTATCAATTTTCACAGCTCAACAGAGTCCTAGAAGAAATTGAAAGTATTTTTTATTCTAATAACTGAGGATTTAAAAAACTCAGAAAGAAGCATTGCATTTTATCTGGCTAAACTTTCCCCAGAGACTCCAGCTCTATCCTTACTCCATATTTATTCAAATTACCCCATTTATCCTCAATGACAAAATACAAAAATTCTGCAATCTTTGGACCATCCAGGGAAAGAATTAACCTGTCCTCTTGAGTCACTAAAGATTTCATGAGCTTAAAGTATAATCCAAGGTAAACCCACCCAATAAAGCAAGTGATCATGATTTGGGTCAGGTAACAGGCATGGAGAACACAACTGAAGTGAGTAAATGCATGAAGTTAGAGGAGGCTCCAGGCAGACTGCCCCAAATGACAAGCCATGGTTAGGTACAGCAGGGAACACAGCCTTGAGAAAGGAGGAAAGTAGTCCAGCACCTGAATGACCTTCATGGCCTTGGGACCATGGCACGCCGGTGCTCTCACTTGCTCTACGCCTAGTCCAGGGGCTGGCTCACTTCCCCAGAGTCTTGAACTGGATTGTCCTACATCTTTAGCCATTACACCTTCCAGGGGCCTTTAAATTTAAGTATTCAGTTTATTAATTATCCTGTTACATGTTTTTTCAAAGAAGCTTATACCTGATCCAAAATTTATATTTACTTATATTTATATACACAAGCGCACACACACACACACACACACACACACACACACTTTAAAGATAGTATTATAAACTATTTTCAGAAATCAATTAAACCTTGGGCCCTATATTTAATTTTTTTTTTTTTTTTTTGCCGTCACCATTAAATTGTTCCTTGGTATAAAATGAACCCAGATTTTCAACATAAAATATATTTGTTATCCTGGATCTTTGCAATTTGGGAAACCATTTTCACTGTTCAGTGACTTGTATGACTTGTGTCATATAGATAGCATTTGTATTATCTTAAGCACCTACTTACATTCCTGTTATGATTACAGTGATTAAAATAAATACACTTTCTAGACGTTTGAAGAAACTTAATAACATTCTTCCAGAAACAACTATCCACATCCTAGACTCTGTGTTTATGTAACATGGAGCGGGTTACTCGACTCTTATACTTGAGAGCTGAGTCATGCCACCCACTTGGCTGAGTTTTCAGACACATAGACTGATCATTGTAGGTGATCCTCACTTCACTCTAGAGTTAATACATTTTCCTTGGCCTTCAGTATTTTCAAGGAATCAGCATCACTCGCTCTACACAATATGCTCCTTTCTTTTGAGAAGAAAGTGGGAGAGAAAATGGGATTTTCTCATGGTATTGTCCTAAATTAAATAAAATCAATTCTATGTAAGTCTGAGAATATGTAAGAGGATAAAATTATTCAAATCATTGGCTGCTTGGGTGGGGACTATCAATTTTTATAGGGTATATTGATGTATCGCTGACTTATGTGTCAGGTGTTTGTCATATGGAGCTATCAAGAAGGTTCTTTGTGGGAGAAAAAGTAAGCGATAGGTTGGAGAGGATAGTATGAGTCTGCTCACTAAATCTATTTCTCGAAGTATAATGATTCAAATGAACAGCAAATCTCTGCTAATTTTCTTCCCTTATTCATTGATGGCCTCACACCCTCATCAGCACATATTTCACCTTTGCATATGTGACAGATTCAGGACAGTGTGACAACTCAGCTGCAAGCAAGAATTAAGCTCATTGTATCTGTTCATTGTTCTTTGCACTATGAGAAGGCAGACATTATTGGTACAACTTCTGCCCTCAAGTAAATTATAATCTTATGAAAGTAGTTGAATAGCCAAACGGTAACACTAAGCAGAATAAAATACATTTTAACACAGATATAGAAACAACATGCTGCCAAAAAATAGAAACAGAGACTTTAATTCTTAATGAAAGGATTAAAAAACGCTATTTCATCTTTGAAGATGACTTGCTTTCCTAATAAGGACCATAAATACTCATCTCTCTGTAAGTCTTTGCAGATGACCAGAACAACTGAGCTAATTTTATGCATTTCATCTGACATGTCATTAATCTCTGTATTCATTCATGTAACAAATAAATACTGAGCATCTATTATGTGCCAAGGATGTCACTGGGAATGATAGTGAATGATTTAGTCCTGCCTTCAAGGAGATTACAGTCTGGTAGACAGAGAAAATACATGAAAACTAATACATTTTTAAATGTTAGAAATTTTGAACAGAGCATACCAAGGCAGAAAGAGAATAAAAAATATAGCAGCCAATTCTTTTTCCTAGAACTGGGAGGTTAAGTTAGGTCAGAGACAAAAAGCTAATAATGGAGATGGAGACTTAATTTAAGGTTGCTTTCCCTTTGATTAGCTCCCAGAACTTCCAACTAGAGTGCAATAATATGCAAAAAATCAAGGGTACAGATAAGTAGAGACTGCTTCAAATGAATTGCTTATTTCTTAAGAAGTTCTAAACTTCACTGTGCTTAGTAAAAAGAAACTGCAAGGCCCCAGAGGAGCCCACACCCCAAGGTCTCAAATGTTCAAACGTTTAGACAACAGAAGGGACTGTATCATCACCCATGAATTCATTAACCATACAAGAAATTCTTGATGGACCACAATTATGTACCTCCTAACTGCATTATCCAGCTTCCCTTGTGACTCAGATGGTAAAGAATTCACCTGCAATGCGGGAGACTGGGTTTGATCCCTGAGTTGGGAAGATCCCCTGGAGAAGGGAAAGGCTACCCAGTTCAGTATTCTGGCCTGGAGAATTCCATGGACTGTATAGTCCACGGGGTCGCAAAGAGTCAGACATCACTGAGCGACTTTCACTAACTGCATTATCAGGCTTACGTCAGACTTGACCATGGCCTGCAATAGAGGTATTGACCTCTGTTGTTAGGGCATTGCAAGTTGAATACACATATGTATCACCATCACCACCCAAACCCATCTAGAGTGACAGTAAAGATATTTTTTTGAGTTAAAATCAAAAACAGAAAACCACAAGGACAAAGAAAAATAAAGACAATAGTTGATAAGACTTATCTGCAAAATCTTGGAAAATGGAGAGAGATAAATATGAGTTAGCTGACACTGCAGATCAAAAAAAAGTTAAAAGTGCTTAGGCAGGAGAATAGTAATGAGTAGGCCAAACCCCAGAAAAGCTCAGGAAAGGAGGTATCAATTACCACTCAGGAATCTGCAAGCTGAGAGTGAGGGTGAGGCATTGTACAGACCCCAAGGGAATCCAGGGAAATTTCATATTAGAAAAGATGAGATTCTCTAAACGCTTTCCTTTCATCATCTACCAGTTTGCTGGCACCGGGCATTATACTGCCAGGTATCACCTTTTATCTCCAGAATATAAGAATGGAATATTCCTCTCTGCAAAGAGGAAAAAAAGCCTAAGGGTACTGATATTGGACTGATCCAATCCTCCTGCATCAAAGCTCCCCATTTAACAAGCACAGGTATTCACACATGGATACATTGCTTCACTCTTCATTCACAACAACCTTTTGAAAATATATACCAAAAGAGATGAGAGAGCTAAGCCTTGTGAAAGTGAAGTCTCTCAGTCCTGTCCAACTCTTTGCAACCCCATGGACTGTAGCCTACCAGGCTCCTCTGTCCATGGGATTTTCCAGGCAAGAGTACTGGAGTGGGGTGCCATTGCCTTCTCCAGGGACCTTCCTGACCCAGGGATCAGACCCTGGTCTCCCACATTGTAGGCAGACACTTTTACCGTCTGAGACACCAAAAAGTCCCTAAAGTGAAAGTCACTCAGTCGTGTCCGACTCTTTGCAACCCCATGGACTATAGAGTCCATAGAATTCTTTAGGCCAGAATACTGGAATGCGTAGCCTTTCCCTTCTCCAGGGGATCTTCCCCACCCAGGGATCAAATCCAGCCCTCTCCCAAAACACACACACCAACAAACACACAATCACAGAGCCTCTAATCAGTCCTTCATGGTGCCTCACTCTAAGATAGGAACATACTTTAAAGGTGCAAAGCCTCTAACCTGGAACAGAGAACCCAAGACAGACAAATAGAAAAAAAAATAAAATAAATTTTAAAAAGCTAGAGGAAACAGAGATAGTGCAAGCAATATGAGGAAAAACTAAAATAAGAAAAGTAAAACTGTCCTTAATATTCTCAGAGAGCTATTCCATCCATAAATTAAAAGAAGATAGAATTTTTGATGAAGCCTTAAGAGAGTTATAATTCACTCTTAGAAATTAAAAATATAATTTAAAATGTTTAAAGTCAATAGATATTTAGAAGGTACATTGAGGAAACATAGAAAAGAGAAAGTAAATACCAGGGAAATAGGAAAATAAGGAAAAGATTAGAATAGCAATTTAGGGAATATGACATCCATAGAGTAGGAATTCAAGAAAAAATGACTAGAGAAAATGAATGAAAAGGAGTTAGTAAAGAAATCATAAAAGAAAATTCCTTGTATCTAAAGGAAATAAATTTCTTAATCAAAAGAATCCACCATTTATCTCCAGAAAAATGAATGAAACAGACCCATACAAGGATATATAACTGTGATATTTTAGATCATTAAGTATAAAGACCTTAAAAGCTTTCAGAGAAAGTGGGGGGAAAAATCAGGTCATATACAAGGAATCAGAAATCAAAATGGCATCAGACTTCTCAACTGTATCTTTAAACAGGAGAAGAATTTGGATCAATGCTTTCAAAGTTTTAAAGGGGAAATGTCCAACCTGGAATCCTATTAATATTAACATATCAGGCAAACTATTGATCAAGTGTAGGAGGGTGGGTATATGAAGCCATGAAAAGGATGGGGGCCACATTCTAGTCAGAGGGAGTGGCGAGGCATGACTAGTCATTATGCCTTTTTATAGCTTTGTTACCTGGGGAGGGAAGGCAGAGGCCTACCAGGGGAGGCCTTAGCTGGAGAGTCGTTCGTTTCCCTACTAACCCAAGAAGTCACTGAGGACTTCAAGAAAGTGGTGAAATCCAATTTGTATTTGGCAAGTCTCAGCTGCCAACATTTGAAAGACTGGATAAGAGTTGAGGATTGTTGGTGGCAGAGATAAAAAGTATGACAAGGATTGATGTGGACTTGACTAAGGGCAATAGCCGAGACCAAAGGACTGACATCCAGGCAGTTGCAGAGTAGAATCATCATTATGTGTCTGATTGGATGTAGATAATGAAAGTGTCTAGGATGATTCCCGGCTTTGCACCTTAGGTGACTGTATCTTTGACACTATCTCAGGGAAAAGAAGAGTTCAGACTGGAACATGCTAATTTCGCATTACACTCCACTCTACCTCTTACATCTTTGTGCTCCTATACTTCTGTTATATGTTTTACTTGGAATTCTACCTCCTCTTTCCCTGTTTTATATAGGCACACCTCAGAGATACTGCCGGTTCAGTTCCAGACCATTGCAATAAAGCAAACATCACAATAAAGCAAGTCACAGGAATTTTTTGGTTTCCCGGTGCCTACAAAACTTACTTTTAAACTACACTGTGTAGTCTCTTAAGTGTGCAATAGCATTATATCTAAAAAACAATGTACATACTTTAATTAAAAAGTACTTTACTGCTGAAAAATGCTAACGATCATCTGAGCCTTCAATGAGTCATAATTCTTTTGCTGATGAAGGGTCTTGCCTCAGTGTTGTTGGCTGCTGACTGATGAGAGCGGTGGTTGCTGAAGGTTGGGGTGGCTGTGGCAATGTCTTTAAAAACAATAGCAAATGATGTTTACAGCATTGACTGACTCTTCCTTTCACAAACAATTTCTCTGTAGTATGCATTGCTATTTGATAACACTTTACCACAGTACAACTTCATTCCAATTTGAGTCTATCCTTTCAGGCCCTGTTGCTGCTTTATCAAATAAGTTTATGAAATATTCTAAATTTTGTCTTGTCATTTCAACCATCTTCACA